>NC_066510.1:16443834-16488834 GCF_024679095.1 Eriocheir sinensis
ACACACACACACACACACACACACACACACACACACACACACACACACACACACACAACCCCCACACACACACACACACACACACACACACACACACACACACACACACACACACACACACACACACACACACACACACACACTCAGCTGGATTTCCCAACGCCAGAATCAAGTTGAACCTAAATCAAACTTCTTTTGTTCAGGTAGAAGTGGTTTGCCGGGGACACAGTGCAGGTAAATATTAGGTAATGGGAAACCTGCTGGAGGGTGAAAGGGAAAACGGAGACAAAGAAAGGGAAAGCTGAAATAGAAGGAAGGAAGGAATGAAGGGAGGGAGAAAGAAAAAAAAGGGAAAGGAGTTGACCGCACGTGTCGTTTGTTCCATAAAGTAAGAAAGTGTGAAAAAATGACGAAGGGAAAGAGTCAGGAGAGTTTGGGCTTGAGGTATACTTGCAGTGCTTACATCTGTATTTTTTTTACTTAGTTTTTTTTTTGGAGGATAGAAATGTACGTAAGTTTGTTCGTGTGACTTTGGGCGAGTGAGTGTCTTTTTTTCTCTATTTTCCTTTTTTCTTCTTTCTTTACCTCCATCCTCTCTTCCTTTTTTCCTTCTTCCTCTCTTTTTTCTTTTCTATTTTTCTTTTTTTCCTTTTTTCTCTGCTTTCATCCTTTCCCTCTCCTTTCGTTTCTTCATTTATCCTTATTTCTTTCTTTTTCGTCTCTCTCTCTCTCTCTCTCTCTCTCTCTCTCTCTCTCTCTCTCTCTCTCTCTCTCTCTCTCTCTCTCTCTCTCTCTCTCTCTCTCTCTCTCTCTCTCTCTCTCTCTCTCTCTTTCACAGGGAAACAAGGGTCTTCCAGGAACTTTCGTGGAGGGACTTTTTTTTCCACCTTCACCTATTTCATCATTTTTTGTCCCCTGATTCTTTTCCTTTTCTTTCGGGTTTTCTTTTTTTCCCCCTCACCCAAAGCCCGAAGACGTGTTTCAGGAAAAAAAAAAAAAACTTCTTGCACCTTTTTTTGCTTCCTTGTGATTTTTCGTCCTTTATTTCGTGTGATGTGGAGAGAAAAGTCACGAGAAGAAAAAGAAGTAGGAGAAGGAGGAGGAAAGGGAGGTATGAAGGAATAGGATTAGGAGTAGACGGAGGAGGAGGGGGAGGAGATAAGATAGAAGGTAAGGAGATGATGGTAAAGGATGAGGAGAGGAAAAATAAAAGGAAGAAGTGGAAGAAGGATGAAGATGAGGAGAAAGGGAAGAAGAAATGGAAAAAAAAACATGAACAAGAACAAAAAGAAGAGGTAAGAGAAGAAGAGAAGAAATAGAGGAGGAAAATAAGTAAGGGGGAAATCACGTGAACGAAGAGTAGAAGTAGAATAAAAAGGAGAAGGAGTAAGAAAAATTAAGGACAAAGACGAAGGGGAAGTAAAACAAAGAGTAGAAAGTTATTGAGATATCTGTACAGCAAGATAAAATAGTGGAAAAAAAGGCGAGGAAATATATAAAAAAACGCCAATGTTTACTTATTTGCTTATTTTTTGTCTTTGTTTTTGGTACACGTGTTAAAACAGAAGGACAAAGAAGAAGGAGAAAGAAAACAAGGAGTAGAAAGTTATAGAGATATCTGTACAGCAAGATAAAATAGGAGAAAAAAAGGCGAGAAAATATTTAAAAAAGGAACGCCAATGTTTACTTATTTGCTTATTTTTTGTCTTTGTTTTTGGTACACGTGTTAAAACAGAAGGACAAAGAAGAAGGAGAAGTAAAACAAGGAGTTGAAAGTTATAGAGATATCTGTACAGCAAGATAAAATAGGAGAGAAAAAGGCGAGAAAATATTTAAAAAAGGAACGCCAATGTTTACTTATTTGCTTATTTTTTGGCTTTGTTTTTGGTACACGTGCGGGTTCTTTGCTCATGTTGCTTGGACCAGGGTGTGAGTGCTGACGGCTGACCCTTCCCGGACCCTCTGCTTGGTATTCTTAAACGCTTCCGCTTCTAACATCAACTATTTCCAAAGGTCAGAAAGGAGACCAACCGAGTTCTAATGAGTGTTCTTGTAGGTTCATGGCTCAAAAGAAAGGTCAAACTACTACCAGGCTAATAAATCTACCCCTGGAAATGCCCCAAATCTCCTTCTCCCCCATCCCCCTACCCCCAGTCCCTCCTCAGCACCCCAGCCAGCTCTCTTCTTCTCCTCTCTTCAAGCTCCCTCCCCGCTATCTCTCCGCTCCTTCATTTCCTTCCCTTCTCTTTTTCTTATCTCAATGTGTCTTTTGCTCTAACTTTTTTTTCCTCTCTCTCTTTTCTTCCTCTCCTGTTCGTTCACTCTTCCATTTTCCTGTTAATAATGTTCTTCTGCTATTTTCCTGTTCCTCCATTTCATTCCTCTCTTCTCATATTTCTTTTTTTTTTATCTTCCTTTCTCTCATTGTTTTTCTTTTTCGTGCTCATAATCTTTTCTTTAATTTTTTCCTCCTCCTGAATCCTTAACCCTCTCCCTTTCTTCCACTTGTCTTCCATTTCCCTCATATATGTTTTTTTGGGGGGTTCCCTTTCTCTCTCTCTCTCTCTCTCTCTCTCTCTCTCTCTCTCTCTCTCTCTCTCTCTCTCTCTCTCTCTCTCTCTCTCTCTCTCTCTCTCTCTCTCTCATTGTTTTCTTTTTCTGGTAACCTCGACCTTCCTTCCCTTCCCCTCCGGCCTCAGTCGCCTCCTCCTCCTCCTCCTCCTCCTCCTCCTCATCTTCTTGCTCCTCCTCCTCACCCCCGCTGTCCTGAGCCATCACCTCACAGCCAGTCCTAACACCCGGCCATCAAATAAATCTTTCCCTGTTTTTCCTGCTTATTTTCTTTTTTTTTCCCTTGTCCTCCACCATCACCATCACTGCCACCTACTCCACCACCACACAACCACCACCACATTTGCGTATCTCCATAACCTCCTCCTCCTCCTCCTCCTCCTCCTCCTCCTCCTCCTCTTCTTCTTTCTTTTACCTCCTTTTCTTCCTCATCTTCCTCCTCCTCCTCATCCCTTTGTCTGATCCTCCCCTTCCACCTACGCTCTTCTCTTCCTCCTCCTCCTCCTCCTCCAACTCCTCTTCCTCCTCTACCCTCTCCTCCGTTTCACAGGACCTCCTCTATCATAATATTCCTCCTCCTCCTCCTCCTCCTTCCACTCCTCCACTCGTGGTGAATATGACTTTTCCTCCACCCTCCACTGCCTTCATCCTCCACCTCCTCCGTACCCAGCATCTCCTCTTCCCTCCCTCCCCCCTTTACTCTCTTTTCTCTCTCTCTCTTCCTTCCTCTCTTTCTCTTCCCTCCCACTCCTTCCTTCACCCCCTTTTCTTTCTCCCCACCCCTCCTTCTCCCCCTCTCTTTCTTTCTCTCACTTCCCACGCTTCCCACTCTCACTTCCAGCCCTCTCCCCCTCCTTTCTTCCTCCTCCTCCTCCTCCTCCTCCTCCACACGCGGCCCCAAATACGCAGTTACAGGCGCCGGGCAGCAGACGGTGTTGTTGTTGTTGTTGGTGGTGGTGGTGGGCGTTAGCGTGAGGGCAAAAGGGGGGAAGGGGGGAGAGGACAGGAGTTGCGTAAAGGCTTGTAGATAACACAAGGACCACCACCACCACCACCCTACCATCACCATTCCACCCGACCACCCAAACTCCACCCCTACCTACCCACCATCTCACCCACCCCACTCATCCATCACCCTCCCCCACTCCCTCCCTCCCCATGCCTCAGTTCACAGCACGCCAGAATGGACGTAAAAAGCCTCGATATCATTAGCTCATGTGGTCTCAGTGTTGTATTATTAGCTCATGTCATGCTCGTGGGGCCTTTCGCTCATCGCCTTATGTAACATCCCGTCGCCGACACTACTGCATAATGGCGCTGTGTGTGTGTGTGTGTGTGTGTGTGTACCCGAAGCTGCGGGATTATATAGTTCATGAAAAGCCCGCTCCACTAGCTCTTCTCTTTCCCTGAGCTGCGTTGTGTAAGTCTTGTATAGCGGCGGCGGCGGCGGCCAGGAACCGTGAAATTACGTATATATGTGTTAGTCAAGGGCGTTTTGTTTGTTTTATGCCTGTCATCTGTCGTGTCGGTGGAGGGTACAGTCAGTCGCCGCAGGACGCACCCATATCAGACTACACGCAGAATAAGATATACACTACACTGCAAGGTACGTATAGCAATCACATGATATGCCCAGACTAAGATACCCTAAGGACAAGACCCACCCACAATGAGATACACCCACTGCAAGATATACCAGTGAAAGGGTACCCTCATGGTAGGACACACACATTGTACGATACACTTACCGCATGATACACCCACAATAGGATATGCACCCACGTTTTCCTCTTTTATGTATACACCTTTGCGATAATTGGATTGTGTTACCTGTTTATTCTTTCCTTCTGGTCTGCGATGTACTGTTTCCCTTTCCCTTTGTATCTGAAGTAATATTCTGTAGCTTAAGAAATTTTACTTTTTCAAAAAATCGTGCCCTTGGAAACTTTGTATCCTAAAATATATAAAAAAAATGGTTATTTAGTAATTACGTATGTTAAGAAATTTTGCACCTCGAAATTTTCGTATCTAGTAATTTCCTATCGTCAGAAAATTTTCATCTTTAAATTAATTGCATCTCAAGTAATTTCGCATCTTCAGTAATTTCGTATCATAAGCAACTGATATTTGTATTTTCCTATCAAACCCGAATCTCGACATCAACAGAACAGGCTTAAGGCAGCGATTAAGTTTCAGTACTGCAGGTGAGGCACGTTGTATAGATCTCACCTGGAGAATCACTAATCACCGAGGAACACCTGCCATCCCCCACGTCTCGCCGTGCATCTCCTCACCTGTACAACTAAACAAACAAAGGCAAACATAAACACCCGCTCCGCGGCATACCTGTGGGAAACCCCCGTTGTGTGTGTGTGTGTGTGTGTGTGTGTGTGTGTGTGTGTGTGTGTGTGTGTGTGTGTGTGTGTGTGTGTGTGTGTTTGTCATAATACTCATGGCGCCACTAGCTTTGTTTACACACACACACACACACACACACACACATCGTCACTCCTTCCCTTTTTTCTACCTTCCTTATTTTTTCCTTATCTAACCTTATCTCTCTTCCCTTTTCTTTTTCCTTCCTCTTCCCTTCCATTAGCTCATTCCGTTCCCTCTTCTTCATTATTTCTCCTTCTCTCTTCTTAAGCTTTCTTCTCCATTATTCTCTCAGTACTTTGTCGCAATCTCATTTCTTTCTTCTCTTTCTTCTTCATCTCTCCCCCTCCCTTCCACTCCCTTTCTTTTCCTTCCCTTCATCCCTCACTCACACTCTCTCCCCCTCCCTCTTCCCCTCTCTTTCTTTACTTCGACAGTTAATGGTCAATGGTCCTTTCCTTTCCCATCCATTACCTTCACTCCTGTTTCCCCGTCTTCGTCTCCCCTCCCTTCAACTATCCATTCCCTAGTCATTCCCATTTTCTTCCCTTTCTCCTTGATCTCCTTACGTAACCCACCTTCCTTTCTTCTTCCTTTCCAGTCCTTTAGTGTTCTTTTTCTTGTTTATTTTCTTTGTAACTTTCTCTTCTATTGCATGTCCTTTTCTTCATTCTTTCCTTTTCTTTAGTTTTTTCCTTTTGTTTCGTATTTCTTTTGTTACGAGAGAGAGAGAGAGAGAGAGAGAGAGAGAGAGAGAGAGAGAGAGAGAGAGAGAGAGAGAGAGAGAGAGAGAGAGATATGTAACAAAATGGATTACTCTCCCTCACGCAAGTTCCCATTACAAATAACATTAAAGGGACGACTGAAGACCGATGGGGATTCCTTGGCTGTAAGGAGAAGGGGAGAAGGGACAAAGGAGGAGAGGGGAATGGAAATAGCGTTGTAAGGATACCAGGGAAGGAGAGATAAGAGAAAGGGAGGCTAAGGAAGATTGGGTAAAGGGATAAAGGTGAAAGAATGCTGAAAGAAGTAAGGAAAGGAAGATAGCAAGATGTCCTAGAAGAAGAGAGATCTATGACGGGAGAGAAAGAAAGGAGAAAGAAGATGGAAAGAAGTTAGGAAAAAGTGAAGTTAACAAAGAAAAGGGAAGGGAGAGAAAGTAAAGAGAAAAACGATTGAACGGAAAATGGAAAAGGAAGGGAAATGAAAAAACTAGAAATGCGGGAAATATGTAGAAAGTTGAAAGAATTAAAGAAAGGGAAGGGAAGAGACGGAAAAGAGATAAGAGGTAAAACTTGGAAGATAATGGAGGTAGTGAAAAAGAGGGGAACGGGGGTTGAATAGGAAGATTTGTGGCAAGGTAAGGAGGAAAAATGAGAAGAAGGGGAGAGGAAGAGGAAGGGGAAGGGGAGGAGAGGAGGAGGAGGAAGAGGAGGGGAAGGTGGAGAGATAAATGGTACCCTTGACCCTGCTCTCTTTCCCTCTCTCCCTCCCTCGTTCCCTCCCTCCTTACAATACGAAAAGGGAGTAAGCGAGAAAAGGAAATAAAAAAGGTAGTAATTAGAATAGAGATATAAGAACAAAGAATAAGTGAAGACAGAGAGACGTGAGGATTAAGAAAAGACATGAAAAATAAGTGAAAATAGAGAACACTGATGATAAAGAAGAGAGATAGAGAGATGAAAACACACAAAGAAACACAGGATATAGAGAACGATTCAGATAAAGAGGAAAAAAAGAAACAAACATATATATAGAAAAGTGAGGATAAGGAAGACACAGATGCAAAGAAAAGAACAATAAAGAACAGAGCAAGAAGAAAACAAAGAAAAGACACAAAGAAGCTCAAGACAAAAGAAAAAGAAGCCTGTTGATTTATAAATGAGCGCTGTCTGTATGTCTCAGTCTGTCTAGCTGTCTCTCTCTGTTTGTCTGTCTTTGTAACAAGTTGAATATTAAGGACCTCAGGCTTAGAGAAGACGACGACGACGACGACGAAGAAGAAGAAGAAGAAGAAGAAGAAGAAAAAGAAGAAGAAGAAGAAGAAGAAGAAAGAAGAAGAAAAAGAAGATGAAGGAGAAGAAAGGGTTGAAAGTTAGCCTGAAGGAGAGAAAAAATACCGAGAAAGTTGTATAAGACAGGAGGACGGACATAAAGATGAGAGAGAGAGAGAGAGAGAGAGAGAGAGAGAGAGAGAGAGAGAGAGACTTACGCAAGATTAACCCGTTCACTCACCTACCACCCCCCAAAAATAAGGGCAAAAGAAAATAATAAGATGAGAAGAAGAGGAAGAAGAGACAACGAAGAAAGTAATACAAAGGATAACACTGATTAAGTAAATGTAATTAGGAGATGGAGGAGAAGGAGGAGGAAGGAGGATGAAGGAAGGTCAAGGTTGAGGGGAGGGAAAGAGACGAGGAGGAGGAGGAGGAGGAGGAGGAGGAGGAGGAGAAGGAGGAGGAAGAGGAGGAGGAGGCGTCTTAGATTTATGGTGGCGTGGGAAGAGAATAGAACCGGAAGGAGAAGTAGAAGGAGGTGGAGAAGGAGGAGGAGGAGGAGGAGGAATACATAGGAATACATAGGAAGAACAGACACCAGAAGACCTATCGGTCTATGGCGAGGGTGTCTGTTTACTACCGCTACTACTAGTAATCTACGTGTGATAGGACAGGACAGAATATATGAAGGCTCCTCCCCACCCACCTCTCCCTCCGTCAACGTCCCGGCAGGAAATAGTTAGAAGAGAACACCATGTACCTTTAAGGAGGAAAGGGACATGGAAATTTTACAGTAAAGAGGGAAATATGAGGAAATTACTACCCTTAACTTACACTACTGGTAACCTGTGGGGGAAAATGGCTTCATTACATAAGAACATAAGAACATAGAAACACAGGGAGGAGGAAAGAGGTGGAAAGGAATTATAGGCCGAATTCGAATGAAGGGAAAGGAAATGATGGTCAGTGTGTGTGTGTGTGTGTGTGTGTGTGTGTGTGTGTGTGTGTGTGTGTGTGTGTGTGTGTGTGTGTGTGTGTGTGTGTGTGTGTGTGAGAGAGAGAGAGAGAGAGAGAGAGAGAGAGAATTAAAGTCTCGCCCGTTACATAATTTTATCTCTATCTCATCAACAAGGGTCTTTAAACCATATCAGACAACACGCACCTGATATTGCATAACTCTCTCTCTCTCATATTATGGCAACAAAATAGTAACATAACAAGTAATCGCACACCACCACCACCACAACCTACCACCACCACCACCACCACCACCAACAACAACAACAACAACAACAACAACAACAACAACAACACACTCTTACCATTATACTGCTCTTTTTTTAACAGCAACAATAACAGCAACAATACCACAATCACCACCACCACAATCACCACCACCACTATCAACATCACCACTACCACCACCACCACCATCATCCTATTCTGAATACCAAACAATTGCTGAATATGTCAACGTTTACCTCGGTACCACCTTTACAATAACTAAATACAACGTAGTACATCTTTTATCTAATACATCATTCCTAATACCGCAGAGTTTATTCGTTGCCAAATCAGTGGATAACTTCTCTATTACTGAAAGGTGTGCCAGGAGGTAACATTTAACCCATCTCTCTCTATGATCTCTTTACAACAGCAGTGTTAGATAAGTTCATTTGTATTCAGCCGATTTGTTATTCAATATTCATAGCCCGTTTCGGCACCACCATGAAGTATTAGGTAACAGATCCAGCACTTCATCTTTTAGCCCGTTACCCAATGTTATGTTGAGCTGAACGAGAAGCCACAGCAACGTACTCGAGTCCCTTAGCAGAGTAGGAAGGAAGTTGAAATAGTTAAAACCATCGCAAACTTCTCAGGCACTATGAAGTTTTCTGACACAATTGCTTCATTCCTACGCTGCAACTTTCTTTTTGTACTTCACTCTATACCCCCCCTCCCCCCCACCCACCCCCCACACACCGTCCAATCAGTAGTACAAATTCAGTTACGCTCATCACGTTTCTACTTCCCATCCTCTTCTCCTTCTGCCCTTTCCCTTTTCTTTGCTCTGTCACCCTTTATTACGTACATCTTTTACCCCTTCTTTCCTTCCTTTCCCCTTGTTTCCTCACTCTCCCCTTACTCCCTTTCGGTTTTCGCCCTTTATTACACGTGCGGCTTCGTTCCCCTTGTTTTCTCACCCTCCCCTTAGTCCCTTTTCCCTCTCGTATCTGTTCCCATCTGTCTTCCGAAGCCTCCCCTTTCTGCTACCCTAGTTTATACCAATTTCCTTCCCTCGTCCGTCTCTACTGCTGATATATCTCCATCCGTTTTGCCATTACTTCTCATGCTATTAATTCTCCTGTTTACTTTTCGCTGCTCCCTTTTCGTTGATTTGGCTACTGTTTTTGTTGGTGCTGATATTGTGTTTTTGTTTTACTTGGGTTTGTTTTGTCTTGCTGTTTTTTTAGGGGTTTGTTTTTTTAGGGGGGCTGGTTTTCCTTTTTTGTTCTTTTATTCGGTTTTGTGATTTTGGGGGGATTTGTGTTTCTTGTGGGGCGCTGTTGGTTTGTGTTTGGTTTGTGTATTCTCTCTCTCTCTCTCTCTCTCTCTCTCTCTCTCTCTCTCTCTCTCTCTCTCTCTCTCTCTCTCTCTCTCTCTCCAACACCCCGTAATCAAGATAAAACACACACACACACACACACACACACACACACACACACACACACACACCTCGTCGTTTAGTCAAATCCCGGCACAGTCGAAACGTTTCCTTTTTTTCAAGAGTTTCTAATTAATTGATGGCACAGAGAGGCAGGGAGGGAGAGAGAGGGAGGGAGAGAGGGAGGGAGGGAGGGAGGGTGGGAAAAGTTGCATAAAGGAGGGACAAGGTGGAAGAGGGAGGGGGAGGGAGGAAGGGAAAAGCTGGATAAAGGGGGTCGGTAGTATGGAAGAGAGACAGTGGAATGGGGGAAGGGAAGGGAGGAGAGGGAGCAGAGGGAGGGAGCAGAGGGAGGGAGGGAGGGGAGGGAGGGATATTTCCAGGTCGCCTATAATCAGGTAACCCCGCGTGTGGAAGGCCAAAGGTAAGGCCAGGTAAGCTTGGTGGGTTAAAGCTGATTTGTCTCCCTCCCCCCCCTCTCTCCCTCCCTACCCACCTACCTACCTACCCTCTATCCCACCTCCCCCTCCCTCCATTCCTCTGTCCTCCCTTTGTTCTTTCCCAGTTTCCCCTTCCGTCCGTCTTTTCTTTTATCCGTTCCTCTGTCCTTTTCCCGTTCTCTCTTCTGTCCGTCTTTCCTTCCTTTCCTCCCTCTATCCTTTACCCTATCTCCTTTCCCTCTGTGTCACTTCCTATTTTTTGTTTTGTTCATGTGTGTACTACGAATATGTCTAATGTTAGTGTATACTCCATCCTCCCTCGGGTAGTGCTTTAATTTAATCTCTCCACCTGGTTCTCTGTCCGCCCTGACTTCTACAATTACTGCGTTGTCATTCTATTCCTTTGGGGGTTCATTAGCCCTTAAGTCTACGGACATTACCTTTCTGATTCCATTTCATATTCTCCATCGTCAATAGAATCTCTTTAATCCTCGTCTGTTCCCTGATTACAGTGTCCCTAATCCCAAGGCCACATGTCACCGGCATTATATTAAACATACGAGTGGGTTGAGCCTGCCAGTATTTACCTCACTGCAGGAAAGTGTTGGGTGTAAGTCTCCTAACCTTATCAAAGCTTAGTCGTGAATGGTGATGGATGGGGAGACATGTGTTCGAATCCCACTTTAGCTGACTACACTTCATTAACGTCTTGCGGCTGAAGATAATGCGTATGGGAATTAACTGTTGTCCTGCCTAAGCTGACTCCCTTAATCCTATCCGATCCGACGTTTTCAAATTTTCGCGCTTGTAACACCTAGCATCGTACTCATTTATCTGAACAATGATAACGCTCATGAACACTAAGTACTGGTACCGAATCAATAGTGTAAAACAATAATGAATAATGAGTGAAAAGAAGCTAGTGGAAAGTAAAAAAAAATATAAAAAAACGGAGGTAACTCTCTCTCTCTCCCTCCCTCCCTCCCATCGTCGCGTGGCCTAAGATTATGATTTAACGGATTGAACCTAAACTCCAATTGCGACATCGTGTAAATTTAGAGGCCGGAACTGCGTGAAGCTTAAGGAACACCGCAAGGAGAGCTTCGTCACGCCTCACTGAAATAAACAAGACTAATCGGGAAGCGCAAAGCAACCATACAAAGAGCGTCTGAGGAATAAAACAAAGAAGGAAAGCAGGGAGAGCAATACAAAGGTTAAGATCCTTAGCCTAACCCCTACACTGGCACAGACTTGGATCAAACACTATAATGGTAAAGTTAAAGTTCGGGGTATATGACATAGTTGCACGTGTCCTCAGTGCTTGTCTACGTCACAACGGTCCTTGAGTCTGTGGCGGATGAAACTGTAAATCTTAGAAGAAAAAAAAAACACAATATGGCATCGTTTTAATTTCTTTTAGAGAGAGCAAACGAAGAAGAAAACAAAGGAATACAAAGCAAAAGACAACGTTCTCTAAATGCAGCACCCTTCAAGAAAACAAACAAACAAAGGTATATGCTTAAATATGGAAGCATGAATAAAGGGCCATTAATTACAGACTCCGATAACTAATTACTTACCCGGTATATATTATTATTAGGCACCTTTTAGTACCGCTGATATTGCCGCGCTAACGATAATATGCCATTGTTCTTATTGTTGCAAAGTGGCGCAGACTTGTTGTAGTATATTAATAAGCAGAACTCTTATTATGAAAGTTTGATGAATGCCTTACGCCGGTGATATTAGTGATAGTGATGATAATAATAATAATAATGATACTACTACTACTACTACTACTGCTACTACTACTACTACTACTACTGCTACTACTACTACTACTAATAATAATAATAATAATAATAATAATGGTAATAATGTTTAGAAAGTCCAAAACAATAAGGTTACAAGGTCCAGGAAACGTTTAATATTGCAAGATGAGGCGAACGTTAATTTGATATTTCGTAATTAATGAAAACTTTGGTGTATTATTAGTGTTATTAGTGTTATTATTACTACCGAGAAGGAAGGGGAAACTTGTGTATGTAATAACCTTCAGTACACACACACACACACACACACACACACACACACACACACACACACACACACACTAGGCTCCAAAATAAACGCTGAGGACAATTAACTCTTCCGCCAAAACAAAACGAACAAACCACGTCCAAGGAAGAGGGGGGTGAGGGGGGGCGGGAGGGGGGCGGAGGAGGGATAGTGGGGGTGGGCTTGACGGCCGTGGGTTTTGGCTCCTTTCCACCTGGTCGTGTGATTGTCAGGGTTGTTATGGACGAGGTGCCAAGAGGGGGCTGGGGGGCTGAGGGTTGGGGGTTGAGGGGGGATAAACTGATGGGGGTGGGTTCAAATGGCTTCGGAAGGGGGGGCAGAAGGAAAGGAGGGAAAAGGAGGAGGTTATGAATGTTCGTGGAAAAATCATAGTTTGTTGAGATATTATGTTATGGAGGATAGGGGATTAAAAGTTGGGGTTTTGTGGTGGGATAGGGAAGGAGAGTGAGAGGTTGGGGAAGAAAGGGTTGATGGTAGGGGAAAAATGGGTTATGAAAAAGAGTGAGAGAGTTGGTTTTCCGTGCGAGGATTTACTGAGGAAGAAAACAGAAACAGAGAATGACAGGGGAGCGAAAAAGAGAGGTAAAGGGAAAGGACAGGTGTGAAAGGAACATAGATAGGCAAGAATATGATAGATCAGTGAGAGTAAGGTTGAAAGGAATGTGAGGGAGAGGATGTAAGAGAGGGAGGGAGAAGTGTGTGGATATGGGAGGAGACGGTAAGGGTTATGGGAGGGGGGAGATGGGAATGCCTCTGTGTGTGTGTGTGTGTTGTGTGTGCGTGTGTGTGTGTGTGTGTCAGCGGCCCACTCACAGTCTGTCACAACCTAGGGGAGATTCGTTGTTGCCAAGAATTCCATGTGTGTGTGTGTGTGTGTGTGTGTGTGTGTGTGTGTGTGTGTGTGTGTGTGTGTGTGTGTGTGTGTGTGTGTGTGTGTGTGTCATTGTTCTTCTTTCCGTCTGTCTCAAAGATGTAAAAAAAAAAAAAACGAGAATGATGAGCAAAATAGAACTCGGTAAAGGAGTGAAATAAAAATTGAAAAGATGTGGTAATTTCTTTTCACTGTGCCTGTCTACCTACCTGTCCCTCCGTCTGTCGGTGGAAACTAATAGAGGACGAAAGCCAAGGCGAAGAGTACGAGGGCGAGGGCGAAGACGATAACAAGAAGTGAGGCGAGTGTGAGAAAGTCGTGATTAAGTTAGGTGGACTCTGGGACGCATGAATGACTGAATGAAGCGAGAGAGCTAAAATGTCAGGTGAGAGAGAGAGAGAGAGAGAGAGAGAGAGAGAGAGAGAGAGAGAGAGAGAGAGAGAGAGAGAGAGAGACAGGGGGGTGGGGAGATATCAGAAAAGGGGTGAGGTGAGGAGAGGGTTAGGACGCAAGCACACAAACGCAAATAAACACAGAGAGAGAGAGAGAGAGAGAGAGAGAGAGAGAGAGAGAGAGAGAGAGAGAGAGAGAGAGAGAGAGAGAGAGAGAGAGAGAGAGAGAGTAGGAGAGCTATTTGTTTATCTTGACAAAGGTAGTGTGTGTGTGTGTGTGTGTGTGTGTGTGTGTGTGTGTGTGTGTGTGTGTGTGTACGAGCTGTGAAGCCCTGGTATGCTTAATTTGTTACGTAACCTCTCTCTCTCTCTCTCGTGTTTATTATTATATGTGGGCCTAACACTGAAAAATTGAGCGAGGGAAGCAAAAACTGAGCTTTGGGAGGGGGAACATAAATAACATTCTCCTTTTTTGCTGTGGTTGGAAGTGCCAGAGGCGAGCCGTAGAGAGAGAGAGAGAGAGAGAGAGGCTAGTCTATAGATAGTATGGAGACTGGATAGGGTAACGAGGAACATAGTGAGGTGGAGAAGGAGGAGGACGAGGAGGAGGAGGAGGAGGTGGAGGAGGAGGTAGGGACATAACTAACAGGGAAGAGGTAGAAGAAGAAGAAGGTTTTATCAGGGAGGGAAAGAGAAGGAGGAGGACAAGGGTAAAGGAGGAGGCGGAGGAGGAGGAGGAGGAGGCGGAGGAGGAGGAGGAGGAGGAGGAGGAGGAGGAGTGTTGGAGAGGTTGTAAGAAACTGTGGCGAGGAGAATGGTTTTGTAGGGAAGGGAAGAGGAATGGAGGGAAGGAATGGGTGGGAAAAAAGGAAAAAAAGGAAAGAATTATGGCGAGCAGTTGGAGAGAGAGAGAGAGAGAGAGAGAGAGAGAGAGAGAGAGAGAGAGAGAGAGAGAGAGAGAGAGAGAGAGAGAGAGAGAGAGAGAGAGAGAGAGAAAGTGAAAAACAGCAACAAAACCTTTAATGCTTACAAACCGATGGGAGACAGAGGTAAAAAGGAGGAGGAGGAGGAGGAGGAAACAAAGAAACATAATTGTAATGATCATAATAATAATAATAATGAATCGTGTTAACCATTAAGTAAAAAGGAAGTAATGAAAATAAGAAAAATACAGGTTAGGAAGGTTGGGAGAAAATAAATGAGGAAGGAGAGGGAAAGTAAAGTCAATGAAAAAGGAATGTGGTAGGAAAGGAGGAAAGGAGGAAAGGAGGAAAAAAGGGAGAGAGGAAAGAAGGGAAGGAGGAAAGAAGGGAGGGAGGAAAGAAGGAAACGAGGAAAGAAGGGAGAGAGGAAAGAAGGGAAGGAGGAGAAAAGGGAGAGAGGAAAGAAGGAAACGAGGAAAGAAGGGAGAGAGGAAAGAAGGAAACGAGGAAAGAAGGGATAGAGGAAAGAAGGGATAGAGGAAAGAAGGGATAGAGGAAAGAAGGGATAGAGGAAAGAAGGGATAGAGGAAAGAAGGGAGGGAGGAAAGAAGGGAGGGGGCAAGAACTAAGGGAGGGAAGTAGGAAATGAAGAAAGATTGGAAGAGGTAGAAATGAGAAAGGAAAGAAGGGTGAGGGGAAGAATGTAAGGAGGAAACAAGAGAGGGAGAAAAGAAGGGGGAGAAGAAAGAGAACCAGGTGTAAAGGGATAAACATTAGAGATAGGGAGAGGGAGAAATGACGACACCTACCTTGAGGAGACATATTACCTCCTCCTCCTCCTCCTCCTCCTCCTCCTCCTTCTCCTCCTGCTCAACCTTCACCTCAAAACATGTATATAATTACGTCCTCTGTCACCCTTCCTCCCACTCCCCTCTTCCCTTGTCCTTGAAATCCCCGGCCTCGTACTGTTTCCCCTCTCCCCCTTCCCCCTCTCCCCTCCTCTTCCCCTCTACCCCTTCTCATTAGCCTTTTTCCCTTTCCCCTCTAATTACATCCCTTTACCCCCCTCTTTCCTTACCCTGATAGTCTTCTCCCACTTCTTTCCTCCCTTTAATTTATTCCTTTACTCCTCTCTGTATCTCTCTCCCCTTTCGTTCCTTGCCTTCTCCCTTGATCAGCCTTCCTTCCCTTCCCCTCACTTTACTCCCCTCTCCCTCTCTTTCTTACTTATTCAAATGCCTCCCCTTACTATCCCTACCCCCCCTCTTATCCTCCTCCAACTTCTGTCATCCTCTCCCTCCCCTTCCCCCTTCCCCCGTCCTCTCCCCCCCCCTTCCCCCTTCCCCCTTGCCCCTTCCCCTTTCCCCCTCCTTCTCATATATCTCTTGCCAAGGTGAAGGTGGCCGTGGCTGGGCTTCGTGTGCGTCCAGCTGTACACACACACACACACACACACACACACACACACACACACACACACACACACATTTGTCTTGTTTTTTTTGTTTGTTTGTTTTCTCTCTCTCTCTCTCTCTCTCTCTCTCTCTCTCTCTCTCTCTCTCTCTCTCTCTCTCTCTCTCATAATCTTTTCTTCATGAGGCAAACTTTTCTCCCTTCCTGTTTTGTTTTTTTACTTATTTTCAGCATCGTTTCGACCTTGAAGTTTATCTCCTTGACCTTGGCCTTGAACTCACCTGACCTAACGTGACCTCATGTGACCTCACCACGCAGAGCACCTTTTAACAACACCTTTACTCACCTTTGACATCTGTAACTCTTTATAATTACCCTCTTTTCCCCTTCATTGATTCACTTCTTTCTACCTTTCTTATTTCTTTCTTCTTTCATTCCTCTTCGTAATCCCTCTCTTTTCCTTCTTATTTCTTCCCTCTTTCTCTCCTCTTCATAACATCTATTTCCCTTTTTCTATCTTTCTCTCCTCTTCCTAACCTCTTTCTCCATTTCTTACTTCTCACTTATTAGCTCCTTTCATCTCTTTAATATTGACCTCGAAGCCCATAATATTACCTGACCTCCACATGTCACCCTGAACTAAATAACACCTGACCTTCCGAAGTGTGTGACCTCAGCCCAGTTAGACCCTCACCTAATACAATCCCTCCCCTTCCCTTCCCTCTGTCTTTCCCTCCCTTCCTCATTCCCTCCGTCTCCCTCTCTTCCCTCCTCCTCTTGACCTTCGCCTAATATGGCCGCCGCCTGACCTCGAAAAGCGTGACCTTGTTATTATGACCTAACGCCTTGGAGGTCAACCTGATATGAGTTTGAATTTCTTGGGCTGGCCACAATATTAGCCTCCTCCTCCCTTCCTCTTCTTCTTTTTCCTCCTCCTCCTCCTCCTCCTCCTCCTCCTCCTCCTCCTCCTCCTCCTCCTCCTGGCACCCTTCCAGACAGCTGTGAGGGAGGAAGTGTCACGTAATCATTCCTTCCATGCCTGTTTTTTTTTCTTTCTCTCTCTCTCTCTCTCTCTCTCTCTCTCTCTCTCTCTCTCTCTCTCTCTCTCTCTCTCTCGTGTTTTTTTTTCTTTCCCTTCCTTTGTGTTGCTGAGCTTCTGTGTTTTGTTGTTTTCGTTGTTTGCTTTCCTTTATGGTAATTGGAGGACACACACACACACACACACACACACACATACACTCACAGAGGGAAAGATTAACGTTTACATAACTCAGGTTCTCTCGTCCATATAATGTTTTGTTGGTATATTCAAGGACGAAGAGAGAGAGAGAGAGAGAGAGAGAGAGAGAGAGAGAGAGAGAGAGAGAGAGAGAGAGAGAGAGAGAGAGAGAGATTGAAGGATAAAATTATTGCTCCATCATCGTTTTAAGTTGAAAAATTCTTGCCGCATGACTTTATTTTTTTTTTAGAGTTTGCGATGGTGAGCACGAGTGAATGATGATGATGATACAACTACTACCACTACTACTACTACTACTACTACTACTACTACTACTACTACTACTACTACTATTACTACTACTACTACTACTACTACTACTACTACTACTACTACTACTACTACTACTACTACTACTGCTACTACATAAATGATACCTCCACCCATGTTTATTTTTCCGACACATAATCATGGAGGGCTCCATAGCTTGGAGGTCATTAGCCCCAACTCTGTTCGCTAGTGACTGTGGCATCCAGCCATATCACTAATACTACCTAGCACTAAATCACCTATCATCTATTACGGCCAGATCCCCCTTTCCTTCCCTACTCAAGTCACTCCCGACCCAACCTAATGTCACTCTCCACCACTGTGGCTTCATAATCCATATTGGAGATGTCGGTGGTTTTTGGGCCAGTGTCTGGTGCCCCTGAGACATAGAATGGCCGACCTGAGCAGGGAGAACGAGAGGCGACACCTCATCCAGGCGACAACGTGGCTCCTTGGCTGATGCTTCTTTTCTGAGATTAGTTCCGCGAGGCGTGCGTAGAAGCATTGGGCCCTGGGACCCATCCCGCTACTTCTACTACTATTCATACTACTACTACTACTACTACTACTACTACTACTAATAGTAATAATAATAATAATAATAATTTCTCCCAGAATCCGACTCTGTATAAGGTGAAGGTCGAATGAGGTGTGTGTGTGTGTGTGTAGTGTTTCCGTTGCCAGTGTGTGCATTTGTAATTGGAAATGAAGAGAGAGAGAGAGAGAGAGAGAGAGAGAGAGAGAGAGAGAGAGAGAGAGAGAGAGAGAGAGAGAGAGAGAGAGAGAGAGAGAGAGAGAGAGAGAGAGAGAGAGAGAGAGAGAGAGAGAGAGGGAAAGAGAGAGAGAGAGGAGAGAGAGGAGACAGAGAGGAGGAGGAGGGAGAGGAGGAAGAAGAAGAAGAAGAAGAAGAAGAAGAAGAAGAAGAAGAAGAAGAAGAAGAAGAGGAAAAAAAAAAGAGGAAGGGGATTGATATGAGTGATTTGGATAGATTGTGGAAGCTGTATTGGAGGTTTTGGGGTAGGGAGAGGGGTGGGAGGAGGCATTGGAAGGGGATGGGGTATGGGGGAGTAGGGCTAAGTCAGCTTACAGGGGGGAGATTGTGGTGGGAGGGAGCGGGAATAGGGAAAGTACTGGGGGTGGGAGCTTTGTCTGCCTATAGGGTAATAAGAAAAGTAGGGGAAGGGGGAGATTAGGAAGAGAAGAAGATAAGGTGGAGAAGAGTGGCAGGAAGAGGAGGGTAGGGGGTGTAGATAGGTAGTAGGGGAGGGGGAGGAGGGGGGACTGTAGGTTGGTAAATGTGGTGGAGGGGGTGTGGGAGGCAGTTGGGTAATGGGAAAAGGGGGAGAAGGTACGTAGGAGTGGGGGGAAAGGAGGTGGACAAATAGGAAAAAGGGGATGGATGCTGACGGGGGGAGGGGTTAGGCAGGTTAGGAAATGGGGGAGGTTGGTAGGGGGTTGGGGGAAGCAGGAAGGTAAGGTAGTGAAGTGGAGGAGAGGAGGTGGAGGGGACAGGTAGGAAGAGGGGGAAGGAGGGCGGGGGTTTCGGGGGGGAGGTAGTGGCAGGTAGGTAGGGGAGAGGGCGACGTTGGGGCTGGGGAAGCGTGTGTGCAGGTAGCTCGACACAATCCTTGGCAACTGGCTCAATAAATCGATGCCACGTGCCGACTTGCTACATGACACTGGGGGAGTAGGGGGTGGGGTCAGGGGAGGGCACAGGAGAATGGGAAGGACAGACAAGGCAGGCAAAGGTAACTTGACGAGGGAGGCAAAGCGTGCAGCATCAAGCCAACTTTTGTTTTGCTTTCATCGAGAGCCTTTCTTGCCTTGGGTACATCCGAGGGCGCGCGCGTTCGTCTTCTCCTCATCCCCGTAAAATGCGTTGTCTTAATGGAATAGGGTTTTTAAAACAGGTTTACCGGCGCTAACTTGTCCGGGAATAGTTGTGAGTACGGGCGCGAAAAGCCGCAGATTTCTTTCTTCCCTTCCCTGTGTGTGCTTGGGAATGAAAACGTGTGGCGGAAATGTATTTTTTGCAGATTTCTCTCCTCGTGTGCTTGGAACTGAACACATGTGTGCGGAAATATGTTTTTTTTTTCTTAACACCGTAATGTCGAAAACAGCGCTAATTACTAAGCATGGTTGGAAAGCTAATTGGAAATGTGATGACGTACACAGTCGCAAACATCGTTATTTTTTGTTTATGAATTAAGCTCGTAATCCAGTAACGATGCTGATGTAAATAAAAATATCTAATGCGATAATAAATTAAATATTTACAGATATTAATAGTACAATCTATTTGTGATGCATTCTCTCTCTCTCTCTCTCTCTCTCTCTCTCTCTCTCTCTCTCTCTCTCTCTCTCTCACACACACACACACACACACACACACACACACACACACACACACACTCACACACACACACACACACACACACACACACACACACACACACAGAGCACACGTGTGGACCGAGGGGAAAAAAAGAAAGATTGAACTGCGAATTTACAAGTAAAAGAAAGAATTTCTGATTCATTGCACCGACAGAGTTTGATTTGATAAAAGGCCTTCTGACCGTTTCAATCCAGGAATCTTGAAATGGCACGTGTCAGAGAGAGAGAGAGAGAGAGAGAGAGAGAGAGAGAGAGAGAGAGAGAGAGAGAGAGAGAGAGAGAGAGAGGATGTGAAAAGGCGGGCAAGTAAAATAGGGATCACACTGGTTCGGGTACAAAAGAAGAGGAGAGCGCGACCCCGCCATGCAATGCAGCTCAGCGGACGACACGGGGCGGCAGGGGTGGTGGGGGTGGTGGGGGAGGCAGCGGTGGTGTGTGTAGGGTGGGAGAGTAACCCAAGCCTCACTAACCTGCTATTTCCACGTTCAATACACTCCGCCTCCTTACCTGCGTGTGTAGTACGAAAGTAATACCCTCAAAGGATGTAAATAAGCTGGGAAAAGGAAAAGTTGTGGATATATTTACTAAAGAAAGGTTGTAATATCCTCCTTTCTTGAAAATCGAGATGTGAAAATAGTGCAAGGTTTCTCTTTATGCAGTATACGTTGACCTCGTCGTCTCATCAACACTTCTATAAATGTATTCAACGGAGGACGTAAATTGCTGCTCCCATTAAAGGAAAATAGAACTGTATGAAAAATAAACTAAAAATTTCTCTTCATTCCAAAACTAATCTCTCGGACGAACAAATAGGAAAAAAATCATCAAAAGAAATCACAGACAAATATTAAAATCGTACATTAAAAGGTATATAAAAAAAATGCAGTGTGATTTCAAAGGCATAATAATGAAGTCGCGGGCTGAGTCATTACCGGGAGCGTCAGGGTACGGACAGGTGGCGCGAGGTGAGGTGTCCCGTGGCTCATCTTAGGGGTGTGCGGCGCGCGCAGGGAACTAAAGGCATCCACGACACCTTATACCTGTGTGACCTGTGCGTCCCTGTGTGTGTGTGTGTGTGTGTGTGTGTGTGTGTGTGTGTGTGTGTGTGTGTGTGAAACGGTATGTCTCTTAATCCATTTATCCTGTCCGTCTTTGTTTCTGTTTTTTACCCAATCGTTCTTTGTCTTTTTTTTTATTTACGTCTCTTCACATCTACGTTTTTCTGTGTTTATATATTTACATAGGTCTATTTTTTACTATTTCTATTTGTTTGCCTAATTTTTTGTGTCTCTTCACTTGACTAACTTTTCTCTTTCTTTGTTTATCTGTTTTTGTTTACGTGCTCCTTTCTCTACACATTCCTGTTTTCTTGTGTGTATTTGTAATATATTTTCCCGGCTGTATTTTCATTATTATCTTCCTCTATTTGTATGCCTCAGTTCGTTTGTCTCTTAACTTGTCCAACCGTTCTCTCTCTCTCTTTGTGTAGCTGTTTGTATTCGCATATCTCTCTACACATCAAAGTTTTTATCTGTATCTGTATATTTTCCTGGGTCTGCTTTTGTATATTTTTCTCTCCATCTACATGCCTCAGTTCCTTTGACCTCGTAGATAGCATTCTCGCACCAAACGTTGGATACGAAGATTTGCATGATATTTCACAGACGCCTTTTTCTTCCCGAGATTAAAATGCATGGCTGGGTACGCGATCACTTTGGCGTACTGAAACGTGCTCGGGAGGGGATAGTACGTATGCCGGCACGCGGGTACACTTCGTAACGAGCCGTGAGATGAGCTTCGGTATGCATGACAGACCCTTGCATAGCGCGACGAAAGAGGGCTAAAACGATGAATAGCTTTAACGGAGAAGTACACTACCTACATATACCTACCTATTTACCTTCCTACCTACCTACCTACCTACCTGAATGCTTGACAAACCCTTGCATACCGCGATGAAAGAGGAATGAAAGGATGAATAGGTTTGCCGGAGAAGTACCTCCCAACCTACCTACCTACCTACCTATCTTTACGCAGTGCAGTTGAACAAGGCACCAGGTACTTTTTCTTAATTAAGATGTGCATATATATAGCCAGTGAGCGCAGTACACGACCACACAACACTACACAACGCAACATCACACAGTACAAGCCTGACATGCATGGCTGAATTTTACATATTGTTCGGACGAGGACGAATACGATGAATAATTCGCTTAGAGAACACGTCATTATCATTATATTATTATTATTGTTGCTATCTTTTTTCGCAGTGACGTTACAGCAAAGCGCAAGAAAAGCCTCCTCACGCCTGTCATTTGTCCCGGCGCGGATATTAATGGGAAGTTATTACAAATTCGAGCATTGCATTTGCCGCCTCACGCAGCCCCTTAATGGACGGTAATAATGAATAGCCGAGCGGTAATTGTGCTTAACCGAGTGAGAGAGAGAGAGAGAGAGAGAGAGAGACTATTAGAGGATACAAAGGGACAAACGAAGGCTGTGTCGGACCCTCTGAGGACAAGGAGCTAAGGCGTGTGTGCGTGGGGGTGGGGGGGTGTAGGTGTGTAGGGGGCTATTTGGCATGTGTTCCTCCATTTAGTGCCTTAATACTGATGAATATGGAGAGAGAGAGAGAGAGAGAGAGAGAGAGAGAGAGAGAGAGAGAGAGAGAGAGAGATTGGGAACGTGAGAGAAACACCAGTAGTCCGAAACAGTAACATCAACAAACCCTTCTCCTCCTCCTCCTCCTCCTCCTCCTCCTCCTCCTCCGTCAGCTTAACTCTCGAGAGGACGGGTCAGTGAATAGCGACATTAGCATTGGGTGTCTTAGCTATCTTCTAAGTGTGTTGGTTCGCGCCGTGAGTGGACGCTTCCAGGGCCTCAAGACGCTCTGGGTTCATAAGACACTGGTGGTGGTGGTGGTGATGGTGGTGGTGATGGGGATGGTGGTGGTGATGGTGGTGGTGATGGGGATGGTGGTGGTGGGGGTTGTGGTGGTGATGTTCCGAGTAAGTCATATCGTAACGTGGGATGAAGGAGTCTGTGTGTGAGTGAAGTGTTTGTGTGTGTGTGTGTGTGTGTGTGTGTATGTGTGTGTGTGTGTGTGTGTGTGTGCCGCAGTGGTGGTGGTGGTCCAGTTCTGTTCGTTGTGCTACTGCCGCAGAGAGAGAGAGAGAGAGAGAGAGAGAGAGAGAGAGAGAGAGAGAGAGAGAGAGAGAGAGAGAGAGAGAGAGAGAGAGAGAGAGAGAGAGCACAGTAGTTCAATACACTCCACTGGCTACAAACATCCTCTAACCTTTTTTTTCTGTCATATTCTGTTTCACTTTTTTTATATGAAGCAGAAAAAAGAGAGAGGAGAGAAAACAGAGAGAGAGGGAGAGACAGTAGGGGGTAGGAGGGAGAGAGAGATAGAGTGAGAGTAGGCCGTTTCCGAGCTATGAATCTCCCCTCACCCTCTCCCTGACTCCCCTCACCTCTCCCCTCCCCTTACTCCCTTCTTCCTCTCCCTTCCTTCCCCTCATCCTCCCCTCAGTCCTCTCCCCGTAGAGCGATCGGCCGGTTTTGTGGCAGCGCGCCCAGTAGAACAAGCAGAAGAAGGGAGGAGAGAAGAGGAGAGAGGGAGATAAGGGGAGAGATGGGAGAGGGGAAAAGAGGGTGAGATCTAGGTCACCCGTAGGCCTCCTCCCATCGTGTGTAAGGCCTATGCCGGGTGAGCACAGCGCGCGTGCCCCAAGGGTGTCGGGAGGCCAGAATCGGGGTAATAGGCCTCGAATATTTCTTTAATGGAGGGTTTCAGATTCCTTTAATACCTGAGGAACCGCGTAGGCCTATCTCTTTTCCAGGTGTTAGAGAGTTGATTGGTTCGTCTCTCCTTTTCGTTTTCTTTTATTTCTTGGATTGAAAGGAAATGGAATAGGCGTCTGTCGTGTATTTGGCAGCCTTTGATGTAGTAGTGGGGGCTGTAGTAGCGCAGAGAGAGAGAGAGAGAGAGAGAGAGAGAGAGAGAGAGAGAGAGAGAGTCAGGCAGTCCTCAAATGTTTTATACCTTCCTTTTATTTAATTACACTTCATAAAGTTTCATTGAATTTAATATCGCGCTGGCTTTAGTGTCTTTCGTCGACGTTCACTGCGCGCTACGGCCGGCACTGATTGGCTCTTATAAACGTACCTTTTTCGCCCTTTTAATTCTCCCCCTCCTCCTCCTTCTTCTCTCACTTCCTTGTTTTCGTTTTCGTATTTGATTTTTTTTTTCGTACTGAGTTTTTTTTTTTTTGGGGGGGTGGGTGGGGGGTTGGAGGGTGATAGGGAGTAGTGGAAAATATGGAGGTGGGAGGGGAAGGAGGGTTACACGAGGAGCTTCTTTTTTTCTGTTTTTTATTATTTCTATTTTTTTTATAATTTTGTCTCTTCCTCTCTTCGTTCCGCAGTTTCCTTCTTTTTTTTATCTCCTATTCGTTTTTGCATTTTAGTCTTTCCTGTTTTCTCATTTTCTTTCTTTTTGCTTTCTCTCTCTCTCTCTCTCTCTCTTCCCAGATTCTCAAATAGTGTTTATGACTTCCAGAGCGGATGGTTGCATGTGTATGTATATTATTTTTGTGTCCTCTCCTTTCTCTTTCATTTTTATTCTTCTGTTGCCAGTACATTCTTTTTTCTTCTTTCTCTTTCGCGAAGGGTGCATAAATGTCTTGTTGTTGTTGTTGTTGTTGTTGTTGTTGTTGTTGTTGTTTTCATCTCCATTTACGTTCGTTACTAGTATTCTATTCCTTTTTCATGTTTTATTTTATTGATATTTCCTTCTCTTCCCCCCCCCCCCACTTTTTTTTTTTTTACTGACGTATGTGTGTGTCATAGATAAAAATATAACTGGCACGTTCTCTCATTTCTTTCGTTTTTCGTCTCATTTCCTTCTCATACTTGCCTTTTTCTCCTTCATATTTTTCCACTCTCCTAACTTCTTTCATTGCTTTTAATTTCTTGCTCTTTTTTTCTATTTTCCTCTTTTTTTGCCACTCTCTTAATATCTTCTTTCTTTTGCGTTTCATTTCTTTATCATTATTCTTTCGTTTTTACCTCAAATTTTGCCACTCTCTTAATAGTGTCTTCTGCAGCCTTACTATGTTTCTCAAAGGCGGAAAAAGTAGAGTGAAGCGCCATCGGGAGAGTGTTTTGGCAGGTGTGTGTATGCAATTAAGGTGTTATTGCTACCTGTGTGTGTGTGTGTGAGAGAGAGAGAGAGAGAGAGAGAGAGAGAGCGTAGGTACGAGGGTTTGTTTTTGTTATCATCTTCCTAATCTTTTTGTACTGTGATGTCTTCTGTGGCTTTTAGTATTACGAAAAGGATTTAGTATATGACCTTTCTTTTGACCTTCTCTTCTTCCCAAGGTCTCTCTCTCTCTCTCTCTCTCTCTCTCTCTCTCTCTCTCTCTCTCTACGCTTCCCCTTCAACGTAGGTCACTCACCCCACTCAACTTGGACCCTACACGTTATATTCTTGTTTTGCACGCTGCTTTCTCTCTTTTGTTTCTTTGTTTCACTGTTTTTTTCGTTCTTTCTCTTTCTTTCTCGTTCTCTCCTTCATTTTTTTCTTCTTTTCGTCTTTCTTTCATTATTTTTTTTCCTTCGTTCATTCTTCTGCATATCTTTCATTTTTTCTTTCTTTCTTTCTTTCTTTATTTATTTCTGTCTGTTTGCCTGTTTGCCTGTGTTTCTTTCTTTCTTTCTTTCTTCTTCCCCTTTTTCTTACCCTGTTCCCCCTTCTCGCAAAACTGGTGGCTGAGTGCGTTTGGAAGTGGATGAAGACGACACGGATGAACGGATGACTTTGTGAGATGAAGCGGAGATGAAGGATGAATGGTGAATGGTGAAGGTGTGTGAAAATGGATGATCGGGACGTGGATGAAGGATAGAGATGAAGAAGTGGATGAGGTGGGTGAATAAGGGGGCCCGGAGCAATGTATGAAACCTGGTTTGCGGATGGATTGGTGGGTGGGTTACTCGGTGGGTGGATCAATGGGTGGGAGAGGGGTGGGTGAGGGGGTGGATGAGGGGGGCGGAAGCGGGCGTAGGCGGGGCTAAAGTCGACACGTGCCACCCCCCACATCACTTCCTCCTCCTCCTCCTCCACCTCCTCCTCTTCCTCCTCCTCTTCCTCCGACAAGCAACTGCGTCACAAAGGAAGAGAAGATCAGAGCTGCTGCGCCCCTAACCAAAACCTGGCCCTCTCCCCCCTGCCTCCATCCCTGCCCCCCTTGCCCCCCCTCCCCCCCGAGACATATTGTACGTGCCTGCATGATGAACCACAGATTATTTTCTTCAATTTTGGCACTCCGCTGGCATGTCTTCCCTCCCTCTCTACCTCCCTCCTTCCTGGCACGTGGCACACACACACACACACACACACACACACACACACACACACACACACACACACACACACACACACACACACACACACTCACATACATATACACACCTGTGCCTACTACCTACACACACATACACCCGCGCCTAAAATACAGGAAGAAAAAAAAAGATATAAAAGGAAGGGTGCTCTGTCAATATTTACTAACACAGAGCCACAGAGGAGAGAGCCAGTCCAGTGCCACCGCTTCCTCTCCCCCCCCACCCCCACCTCTCTCTCTCTTTCTCTCTCTGACGTCAGCAGCTCCGTTTTCCCCTCCTCCGCGCCAGCTTCCCGTGACGTCATTGCACTGTTAGCCAATCACGTGCCGGCATTCCTCGCCCCCGCTGACGTCATTCTTCACGTGTGGGGGTGTGGAAAGCATGGGAAGGGAGCTCTTTATGCGGCCTGCTCACCCCCCCCTCTCTCTCTCTCTCTCTCTCTCTCTCTCTCTCTTTATCAATCTATCTATCTCCATCTTTCTTTCTATCTATCTATCTATCTATGTATGTATTGATATGAAAGATAAAAAGAATGTATCGACTCATTTTTATATATCTATTTTTAACTCCGTACCGCTCAAATAATTACTCTAAAAGCTACTCTCATGTATACATCACGCCATTGCCAATAAATGAATAAATAAATAAAAAAAAAACATAACTTGTAAATATCAACCCTGTTTCATTACTTAATTCAACTTCAACACCAGCACCGGTTTTTAAGTATTGAAGTTAAAGGAAAAATAAAGAAAATGTATATATATATATATATATATATATATATATATATATATATATATATATATATATATATATATATATATATATATATATATATATATATATATATATATATATATATATATATATATATATATATGTAGACCTTCTAGTAAATGTATTGGGTTAGTCACATCAAAAAGGCAAGTCTGTTTTATGTTGCACCTTTTATGGGAGAGGGAGAAAGAGGGTTGTGAGGGTTGTAGAGGGGAAAGGGAGGAGGAGAGGGGAAAGAGAGGGCTTGTAGGGTGGGTATCTTGGTAGGGGTGTGTTTGGGGTATGGGGTATGGAAGGTAAAGAGGGAGGAAAGGGGAATGAGACGGGCTTGTTTGGGGGTCTTGGTTGGGGGTAAGATTGGAGGAAGGGGGGAAGCAGTAAGGATGAGCCAGTGATGGGGAGGGTAGAAGATGAGGGTGGATTGGAAGAGGAATAAAGGTATTAGGAGAGTGAGGGAGAAAGGGGATGTCCTAGGGAAAGGTGTGGGGGGAGGGTAGAGGGGGGTGGATGTAATATTAAATTAGTATCCCATAAAAGAGGTAGGAAGGGATGGTTTCTTTTAATGACTCCCTTCCTCCTCCCTTTTCCTCCCTCTCCTTTCCTCCCCTTCGATCCTTCTCCCCTTCCCTTCTCTCCCCTACTTCCATTACTAGGAAAGGTATAGGTTCCCTCCTCCCCTCTCCTACTCCTTTTCTCTCCCCTCCTCTTCTCTCCTAGCATCTTCTCCCTCTTTTTCTCCCTTTCCCTCCTCTCCTTTTTATACTTTCTCCTCCTATCTATTTTCTTTGGCTTACCTGGACTTGCCTTCTTTTCCATTCTCTTCGTCTTTGTTTTATTCCCTCTTCTCCTCTCCTCTTTTCTCTCCTCCTCCCATTTGTTTCTTTCCTCCACTCACATCCTTTCTCCTCCGTTTTCGTGTTTTATATTCTTTCCTTCCTTCTTCTCTCTCTCCATTTCCTTTCTTCTGATGATTTCCTCTCTCCCTCCACTCCAGTCTCTGTCTCATCTCTCACTATTGCCTTTCCCTCCTTCCCTCCCTCCTTCTTTCCCTTCTTCCCTTCTCTCCATCTCTGCTTCATCTCTCTTTCCTACCTCCTTTCCTGATCAAATTTGTTCTATTGTCTAATTTTTTTCATTAAAATTAGTTTGTGTAAAAAGGGAAGGAAGTTAAGTATGTGTATATATCTATCTGCTTATGTGTGTCTATATGTCTATATATATCTGTGTATTTCTCTTGTTTATCTATATATCTATATGTGGGTAATCTATTTTTATGTGCTTACTGTAAATACACACACAGAATAAAAAATAAAAAAATAATGTGCTCAAATATTTTTCCCTTTCCCATCTCGTCTAATTTTAGTTTAGTATATCTTAAAAAAAGCAATAAGTTTTTCCTCCTCCTCCTCTTCATTACGAGACATTCCCATTTAGCATTTCCTTCTCTTTACATTAATTATCATCGTTCTCCCGCACCTTCCTTCCTTCCTTCCTTCCCTTCGTGCTTCCATTATTTCACCGTCCCCCTCCGGTTTTCCTGTTCATTTTCCTTCATTTTCATCTTTCTCTTCTTACTATCTGTTTTTAGATGCTTAATTTCCTTCTTCTCCTTCCTCATGCGTTCTATTTTTCTTCCTTTCGTTTGTGCCTTCCTTCCTTCCTTCCTTCCTTCCTTCCTTCGTTCCTTTCTTCCTTCCTTCCATTCATAATTACATCCCTGAATTTCTCTCACTAAAACGTCAACCGGCTCTTTGTCTTCCTCCTCCTCCTCCTCCTCTTCTTCGACTTCCTTCTCCTCCTCTTCTTCTTCTTCTTCTTCTTCTCTTTGTCTTCTACCTCTTCTTCCTATTATTCTTGTTCGTCTTTGTTCCCTCGTTCCTATTGCTTCTCTTTCTTCTTACTCTACGTTATTATTCCCTTTCGTCATCTCTTCCTCCTCCTTATTTTTCTTATTTGTTTCCTTGTCTTTTTTCACTTTTCTTTCTGTTTTGTTCCTTCTCCTCCTCCTCCTCCTCCTCGTCTTCCTTCTTCTCCTTTTCTTCTGGCCCTCCGTAATTATCCCTTAACAATACCTACCTCCATTCAATTTCCCCATTTCTACTTTTCCTTCCTTACCTCCATCTCTCCCTCCCTCTCTCTCTCCCTCTCTCTCTCTCCTCCTCTCTCACCCTTACCCCGTCCGCGTGTTCTCAATGATTCCGGGTTACACAATAGCCTGTATTTTTTGCATCTTCCAACTCTCATATTCGTTCTTTTTCCCTGTTGTAGTTTATGTTGATTGCTGCAAATTTAGAGGCGAAGAAGGACAATGAGGAGAAGGAGGAGGAGGAGTAGGAGGAGGAGGAGGAGGAGGAGTAGTAGGAGGAGGAGGAGGAGTGATAAAGCGTATAAATATTCCATGCTATGTGGGTTAGTGAGAGTAAAGTGAGAGTGATTGACTTCAATTTCTCTCCACTCTCTCTCTCTCTCTCTCTCTCTCTCTCTCTCTCTCTCTCTCTCTCTCTCTCTCTCTCTCTCTCTCTCTATCTCTCTCTCTCTCTCTCTCTCTCTCTCTCTCTCTCTCTCTCTCTCTCTCTCTCTCTCTCTCTCTCTCTCTCTCTCTCTCTCTCTCTCTCTCTCTCTCTCTCTCTCTCTCTCTCTCTCTCTCTCTCTCTTTATTTAAACATATTTCTACAAAAAGGAGGCTCAAAATTACACTTTTTTGGTATAACTATTTTAAGAGCCTGTGTATGGGACAAAATGAACTGTCGAACGTTGACGCATACAAACATACAAATACAAAATACGAAAAAGAAAGAAAACATGTAAAAACAATTTGGAATAATGTCAGTTTGTCACTTTATATTTATAGCACTAGCGCACTTGGGTGTCTCTCATACCACCTGTGAGCAGCCAGCTTCACCTGCTGCGTGTTCATGTTCTCCACTTGGGGAGTGGCTGCCGTGAGCATGTTCCACAGGCGTGTGGTCCTGGCTGTATATGTGCGCTGGTGCTGTCTGGAGTGTGATCGAGGCACCTCCACGAGCTGGTCACTGGAGAGTGCAGTCCGGGTGAACCTCTGGGCAGCGCGTGGAGGGAGCCTCAAGCTGCTGAGGTGGGGAACCCCCTGTACCTGGGCTTTGTGGCACACCACCAGTGCTGAGACATCACGGCGGTGTTCCAGCGACGTCACAGTGGCAGACGACTCCTCCAGGTGCTCGCTGGCCTCCACCAGACGCAGTGCTCGTCGATGCACTGCGTCGAGCCTCTGCATGTGGGTGGCAGCACTCGACATCCAGCACAGGGCACTGTACTCCAGATACGGTCCTATCTGTGCCTTTGACGAGAGTGAGGATGCCCCGTGGGTCGAGGGACCCCGCAGGCTTTGGTCCGCAGACACTCCCAGGACCTTGATGTGGCCGTGGAGGGGCAGACTCTTGCCCCCAAGACGCAGCTGGCCGGAGACTGCTCGAGAGGCGTCTGGGGACCGTGAGATGACCATGGCCTGCGTCTTCTCCGGGGCGAGGGTGACCTGCCACTCCTCTCCCCACTGCTCCACCAGGCTGAGCTGCCTGTTGATCTCCTCGGCGGCGCGCTGGCTGTTGGGGCGGCAGTAGGAACGGGAGAGTGTGCAGTCATCGGCGTAGGCTGACACTGCCGATAGCTGCCGGAGGAGATCGTCGATATATATGTTCCACAGGATTGGGCCGAGCACGGAACCCTGTGGAACTGAGGCATGCACTGGTGAAGGCCTTGATGACTGCCCGTTGATCACCACCTGAAGGATCCTCCCCTGGAGGTGATCCTTGAGCAGCATCAGGAGGGCACTCTGGGCACCTTTGGCTTGAAGCTTTTCAATGAGCCCCGCATGCCAAACCCTGTCAAAGGCTCCAGCAATATCCAGGGTTACCACGAGTGTGTCCAGGCCTTCATCCAGTACGTCTTGCCAGTCCTTGGAGAGGAGGAGGAGGAGGTCCGCGGTGGACTGGCCAGGCCTGAGGCCAAACTGTCTATCAGAGAGGAGATGGCTCTCACTCAGGTGCTGACAGATGACTGCAGCCACCACACGCTCCAGCACCTTGCCCACCACAGAAAGCAAGGAAATGGGCCTGTAGTTGCTTGGCTCGGACCTCGATTTTTTCTTGTGGACCGGAACCACACGCGCCTCCTTCCATAGTGAAGGCCACTTGCACTCCCTCAGGCAAGACGTGAAGACGGCGGAGAGAGGACCTGAGAGCTCCTTGGCACAATTCTTGAGGAGCCGTGGGCTTATGTCATCCGGGCCAACGGCTTTACCTGCGTCCAGCGCGCTGAGCAGCCGCTCAACCTGCCCTGCCGTCACCGACACAGAGGAGACAACACGGTCGGTTTCCTGGGGCAGCACAGGTGCGGGTCGTCCCGGGTTACCAACCTTCATTTTCTTAGCGAACAGTTCAGCCAGGAGCGAGGCCTTGTCTCCACTGCTTGTGGCCGTGGATCCGTCAGGCCTGGTGAGTGGAGGGACGGCATGGGGTTGGTTAGCCCCCTGCCGCTCCTTAACGAGACTCCACCAGGTTTTGTTGCCAACTCCTGGGCCGCAAAGTTTCCGCTGCTGGTCCTCTCTCTGTCGCCTCTTCGCCCACGCGCAGGTAGCTGTCATCCGTTTGCAGGCCTCCCGGTGTTGGACCTTATTTTGGAGTGACGGATGACGCTTGTACCTCTCCCAGGCGGCATGCTTGGCCTCGGCAGCAACCCGGCATCGGAAACCGAACCAAGCAGGGTCACTAGGCCTGGCGAGGTTCACCCTGCTGGGGACACAAGGAGCTTAGTGGTGAGAGCCAGTGCCTTGGCCTCGGCGTCCCCCACCAACAGGGTCTCTCAGTCCGTGTCCTCCACGGCGTGTCTCATTGACGGCCAGTCGGCCCTCTCCCAAAGGCAGATGGTGAGCGGGACTGCATCTTCCCTCTCTGTGGTCAGCTCATCCCGAGCCAGTACGGCATAGTGGTCAGAGCTGCCCACTGGCCCCAGCTGCTGGCAGCGGAGGCTGGCCTCGGGGAGGTCCGATAGCACAGGGTCCAGTAGTCCTCCTCGCTAATGTGTGGGGAAGGTTACGTGGTTTACCAGACCCTGCACCGTCAGTAAGTTATCGAAGGCTCCCTGCTCCAGGTGGAAGTTTAGATCTCCCACCACCATCACGTGGGAGCACTGGTGACGCAGGAGCAGAGTGTCGAGCTCCTCCGTCAGACAATCCAGAGGAGCCCGCACTTGCCTAGGGGGGCGGTACATGACACAGAGGAGGAGACCACTGTTGTCCGTCAGTGCCACCCTGAAGAATAGAGCTTCCGCTTGGTGAGGCAGCGTCACTTCAAGCTCATGTACATTCAGGCAGTCCTTAGAGCAGGCAGCCACGCCTCCGCCTGCTCTATTCTCCCTGTCCTTCCTCACCCAGTGGGAATATCCCGGGATTTTTCCAAACGTCGGCTCCACCTCCTCAGTGAGCCACGTTTCCGTCACAGCAACAACGTCGGCTCGATGGCGCTTGACAAAATTGTGGGTGAGTGTCTCTCTCTCTCTCTCTCTCTCTCTCTCTCTCTCTCTCTCTCTCTCTCTCTCTCTCTCTCTCTCTCTCTCTCTCTCTCTCTCTCTCTCTCTCTCTCTCTCTCTCTCTCTCTCTCTCTCTCTCTCTCTCTCTCTCTCTCTCTCTCTCTCTCTCTCTCTCTCTCTCTCATCTTGGAGGGCTTCACTACTGACCTCTTAACATACGAGGAAGTTGTCTTACCTTTCTTTCCTAAGTAAATAGACACACACACACATACACACACACACACACACACACACACACACACACACACACACACACACACACACACACACACACACACACACACACACACACACACACACACACACACACACACACATATTTGTCCTTCTATTTCTTTTTCATCTGTCTCTATTTTGCTACACGAACGCTAACACTAATATAGACTCTTCCATTTTATTTCGTATTTTAATCATGGACATTCGAGTAAGAAGAAATTGTTACAGAAAAAAAAAAACAGGTTGAGTAAAAATGTTCTGTCTAGCTCTGAGATTGAGGATGAAATTGAAGATAGGAAAGGAGGAGTCAGAAGAAGACGAGGAAGAGGAGGAGGAGGAGGAGGAGGAGGAGGAGGAAAGGAGACAAGATTAGTAAGGGTGAGGAAGGGGACTGGGACACGGGAGGGAAAGGAGTATTATGAAAGAGGGGGATGGAGGGAGGGAGAGAGAGAGAGAGTGAGGAGGAGGAAGGGAGGGACGGAGGGAAGAGGGGTGAAAGAGTGGCATAAAAAGAAGGGTCATTGGGGATGATAAAAAAGGGAAGGAAAGGTCAAGAGATATACAAAAAACATGAAAGAGAGGAAAAAAAGACGTATAGCACACACACACACACACACACACACACACACACACACACACACACACACACACACACACACACACACACACACACACACACACACACACACACACACACACACACACACACGCCGTACACTATGATAAAAACAAGAACCTTTTCGTATTTCAACTCGATTAAACTTATTTTGCCTCCACCTCTTTTACCTCCTTTGTACCTCCTTACCTCCCTTACCTCCCTCTCTCCCTGTCTCCTCTCTCCATTTATCTCTCTCTCTCTCTCCTCTCTCTCTCTCTCTCTCTCTCTCTCTCTCTCTCTCTCTCTCTCTCTCTCTCTCTCTCTCTCTCTCTCTCTCTCTCTCTCTCTCTCTCTCTCTCTCTCCTCCTCCTCCTCCTCCTCCTCCTCCTCCTCCTCCTTTCTCTCTCTTTCAAAGGACTCTGAGGAAAGGTTATGTAATTCTCTATTCCACTCCTCGTCTCCCTCCTCCTCCTCCTCCTCTTCTTCTTCAGACTCTTGGGACGAGACTCGGAGTAGAGTAGATGAGATGAATGAATTTACAAGTAAGGGAAGAACTGCAGCTTTCTTAAGAACCGTAAATGGCAGATGGAAAGAGGCGAGTTGATAGAAGTGTTTTTTTTTCTTTATTTTATTTTTTGCAACATTTGAAGGACGATTTTTTAAAGGCATGTTTCTCTATCGATCTGTCTATCTGTCTATCTATCCATCTATTTACTTATTTATCTATCTGTCTGGCGACAAGTTCCTCGGAGCCGTTGTTTCATCAGAGAGGCTTTGTTATGCAAGGAAGGAAGGAAGGAAGGAAGAAAGGCAGAAAAAAATATGAAAGTGAAAAGGGAAAGAAAGAAAGAAAGGAAGGAAAAAGGGAAGAAAGAGGGAAAAATGGAAGCAAGAAAGGAAGGAAGTAAGCAAGAAAGAAAGAAAAAAAGCAAGAAAAAAGAAAAAAATAACTACCGATAAACAACCAACCAAGCGACCAACCAACCAAACAAACAAAGGACGGAAGGAAGGGGAGAAAGAGAAAAGAAAGACAGGAATTAATGAAGGAAGGAAGGCAGGGAGACACCTTCTTTGTACTCACACCCTTATCTGTCTCACTACTAATAAGGTGACACCCTTGGATGGCCAGCTTACAACACCCAGCCTGCGACGCATCGGGAAGCGGAACGAGGCCTGACTGGGCTTGGAATTGAGTGTTGATGCGAGACTTAGAGGAGTTTGAATGCAGGGGTGAGAGGCAGTCTTTGTACGTGAGTTTAATATAAGGAGAAGAAGAAGTAGAAGTAGAAGAAGACGAAGAAGGAGAAGACGATGGCGGCGAACTGTAATAATAAGAAAAACCAACAACGAGAAGAAGAACAAGAAGAAGAAAATGAAGGTTAAGAAGAACAAGAACAAGAAGAGGAAAAAGAAGAAAAACAAGAACAAAAACAAGACCAAGAAGAACAAGAACAATAAGAAAAGAACAAGAAAACAACAAAACAAGACAAGAGAAAAAAATAATATAACTCAGTATTAAATTAAAATCCTTGACAGCCTCGTAATACGCTGCCTGGGACACTTGAGATGGATAGAAATTACAACCACCACCACCACCACCACCACAACAACAACAACAACAACAACACTGAAATCTCCTCCAAGTTAGTGAAGTAATTGCTCACTCTTGGACTTTGTTACCGCGGACTTCATAAAACCGAATCTCTCTTAGAGTACGTATCATGCCAATTGAGTTACGATGATATTAAGCTACACATCCTAACGAGACGTGTGTGTATGTGTGTGTGTGTGTGTGTGTGTGTGTGTGTGTGTGTGTGTGTGTGTGTGTGTGTGTTGGAGGTATTGATGGAGATAAGGACATTGAATTTATCTTGAAATTGTTTTCGTTTGTAAATTTTGTGTATTAAAGAAAAAAAAACGGAAGAAAACATTGTGTATCGTATTTAAGAAGAGCAAAACCCCGTACATAGATAGACAGATAGATAGACATAAGTGGAGAGAGAGAGAGAGAGAGAGAGAGAGAGAGAGAAACATTTTGGGGTGGGGACTCATTTAGTACAATCTGTTTCGCTCTCTTGCTTCACTTTGTCCCTTCATCCGTGGCCTTCCTTGCTCCCGCGCGCTTCACAGTACAGAGAACAGACAGACAGACAGACAGACAGACAACCTTTTTCCTCTTTCCTTGAACGCTCTGGTTGGGAAGCATATTTTGTGTCTGTATGTTTCCTTGTTACCCGGAGAAAAAAGAAAGAAAGAGCCCTTGATGTGTGTGTGGGGGGGACGGGGGTTGTGTGTGTGTGTGTGTGTGTGTGTGTGTGTGTGTGTGTGTGTGTGTGTGTGCGGAGGGCCTAATATCAACACACTTTACCCTACATCAACACTCTATAGGCACCCTTCCGCCATATTAATAATGCTGGTGGTGGTGGTGATGGTTGAAGTAGTAGTAGTAGTAGTAGTAGTAGTAGTAGTAGCATTAGTAGTAGTAGATAACGTTCTTGTTGTTGAAGTATTCGTAGTAACATCGGAGGAAGCATTCTTCTTTTTTATTCTTCCTTTTCCTCTTCTTGTTCTTCACTTTCTTTTCCGTTATTCTTGTCGTCATTTTTTTCCCCTCTTCCTGTCCTCCACTTTCTTTTCTTCTTTTTCTACTTACTTCTTGGTTTATCAGATGTTTAATATGCTTTCCAGTTATCCACCAGACAAAAATGTAAGCCAGTATCTTGTTTGTCTCCTCTTTAAAACTAAACCTCTCTTTCTCTAAACAGTCCAACTTGTACCCACGGAAGCACCTGCGACTGTGTCACTTGTCGAAGCGCTTAGCATAGATCATTCAAAGGGCGGGTGGCAGCGGTGATGGCGCCGCGGTGTGAAATTGGAGGATGACAAACAGAGAAAGAGAGAGTCAGTAGCGGACTAAAGAATAGCATTTCCAGATTTTTTATTTTTATTTGTAAATGATCCACGAGACATCTTAGGGTTTAATCAAAGTATATGCTTATTTTGTATTGATTCATACACACTGGTAATATTTCCATGGTGTCTGATTCACTTGATTCAGTGAAATTCTATTGTAATAAACTATCACAAATTCGCGTCACTAGCAAAATTGAAAGTAGTAATATAAGCTATGCCTCCATGAAATATACACAAATAGATAAATATAAAAGCTCACGAAGTCACAATAAGTGACATCACTTGCTTTGCGGAGTAAAAATATGCTTATTTAAGGTACCTGATTCCCGCAAAATGTCGTGCGCTGCTGCCTCGGCTCACAATTGTCGTATAAAATATGAACGTATTTTCATATTATTGTTCTGTTGTTTATTCATTGCTTTGTTCAAGAAAAAGAATACCCATAATTTTAGTAAGTTTTTGGTTATAAGGATTCTTTACGAAATACAATTATAACATCACCGCCTGTAAGTTAGGAAACGTACTGAATCCTGCCTGGGTCGACTATGGTGACGTTAGGGGCGCCTATTGATAAGGCTTCCGTAGAGGTTGTTATGGGTGTCTTCACGGGTAGTTTTATGCGGCTGGTGATAGTCTGACAAAGATTCTGGACCCCGAACGTGAAAAACACACATGAGAACCTGATTAATCTCCTTTTTGGTCCTTGGAAATAAGTGCTGTGGGAGCCGAAAGAGTCTGAGTATACGGGCCAAGGAGCCAACGTAAGGTGTGCGCCAATACCTGTAACCAGAGGGAATGTTGCGATAGTAGACAACTGAGCGAGCGCCACGGGAGAGAACGGTCCGCGAGGCACTGAATGGACGCACGGAGCAGCCGGAGTGTACGGAGTGGATGTAATAGGAGAACCGTATCAATGGAAGAGCCGGACAGGACCTATTTGGCGGCTTCAGAGCGGAATGGGGAGCCTCTACAATGAGTGACAGTACGTGTGATTTCTAGGACGCATTACTAATATTAAACTTAATGGAATGGGCGTACGTAGTTGGAAAAATAGAAATACGATGAGTTACTATGTCTAACCTCGACTCACCTAAGAAACAGATAATTAAGAACATAGGGAATGAAGTAAAAGATAATATTATATGAATGAAAATGAATCAAGTGAAATAGATACCCCTTACCCAGGCAGACAAACCTCATGATTATCTTAAGTAAATTTTGAATGAAGGAAGAATTTGAGAGATGGTCCTTGAAACAATAAATAACAGGGTGATAATGTAAATAAAACCCCAAATCACATTAATGAGCCAAGAAAAGTTACAATCAAGGCTGCTTTAAAAGACTAATAATATCAATACAACCACAGATCATATAATTAAGCTCAGTAAAGTTGCAAAAATGGGAGCATGAAAGAAACTAATAATGTTAATAAAACCCCAAATCATATCAACTAATTACATAAAATAGAGACACAGATAACACACGAGAGAGAAGCAAGATCCAGGAAGCGACAGGCAGACAGACAGATATCCGGGAGTGTAAGTTGTGTGTATGTACTTGAGGGATGACGGAAACACACCAGTCTCTTAAGCAGGCTCTATTCTAGTGAAAACGAGTACAGGCAGGGTGAGTGTAGAGCACCATGACAGAGTGGAGAGACGCGCCTAACTGACTCGCTGCTGCCTCTACGTACAGGGCTCCCAGACGGGTCCTGCTAGCTAACTAAACTACCCGCTAGACTACCCGCTAGCTGTCTAAACCACCTGATAGTCAGGGGAGAGGTAAAAATAAGGCAGTAGAGAAAAACCTGCGGGGAGTTAATATGTAGGAGGAGGAGGAAGAGGAGGTCAGGAGGGAGAATTGAGGCACAAACTGGCAGGAAATTAATGTGGAGCGGAGGTCGAGTGGCGTCGGAGGTCACTTAATTAGCAACGCCTTGGGGACTGTGTGGCGGGATGTAAAGAGGTACACAGGCGGAGAAGGAGGAAGGATGATGACGGACAGGTTGGCAGGGATTAGAAGTTAAATTGAATGCCTGTTTGAAGACGAGTTACATCATAGTGGAAGGAAATACAAGAAAAGAATAGATAGAAGAAAAGTAGAAATGAAATAAAAACAAAAAGACGACGGTAGGAAAGAGAAAATTGTCTTGTCGAAAAAATACAAGAGAAGAGAAATGAAAAAGAATATATTGTACTCAGGAGAATTTAGGAAGGAAAGTAAATGTCCTGCTATGAAATAGATGGAAAAAAATATATTAAAAAAAAGTAAAAATGAGAGAATTTCTACTTACGAGGAATCTAAGGGGAGGGCAAATATTCTTATACGAAAGAGATAGAAGAAAAGGCTATCAGAAAAGTAGAAATGAGCAAAATGAGTCAGAACGAGTACGATGGAGATGGAAATGAAGGAATGATCATGAAAGGAGACGCGGGTGGGAAGGTGACGAGAATACTTTAAATGCTTGGAGACTCACAGCGCCGGGTACACAGAATAGAGTGAATAGATGAGGGAAAGGAGGCCAACGAACACCTCACCTCAAATCAGCCATTCCCGGTATGGTTTTCCTTGATCACTAGATTTTTATATTTTTTGCAATTTTACGTTTTTACATTTCTACAAGTTTGCCTTTTTAATAGTTTTACAAATTTACATTTTTACGCTTTTATATTTTTACATTATTACAATTTTACATTTTTACGCTTTTACATATTTACATTATTACAATTTTACATTTTTACACTTCTACACTTTTACATTATTACAATTCTACATTTTACATCTTTTTTTCTCGCTTGCTGTTATTATTTCTTTTTATCCTAACTCAGATACCCAGCTCCCTATTCTTTTTTGGGGTATGATTTAACTCCTAAGGTGCAGTTCTCGTAATAGAATTGGTTGGATATAATTAAGATTTCTAGCACTCTGTATATTTTTTTGGTTGTCTTGTCAAATCCCTCACAGTCTGGTTCTTTGTATTCTTCCTCCCAACAGCATTCTTTTTTATGCATCCAAGTTTCTAATTACAATTTTTTCTCATTTGTTTCACATGATATATCCTACTTAAACCACAAAGGTCAACTGTTCTTTATTTTCTCACACCTTTCTTCTTTTTCCTTGCTTATTTCCTCCTTTCACCTTTGTTCCCTTCATTAGATCCTCCTTCAATCCTCTTCTAATTCCACATCTCAAATTCAGTCCCAGTTATTTTCTTCCTCCACATCTCGATCCTCCATCTCCCAACCTCCTCCTTTCCATACTAACTCAACCCTCTTTATCTCCTCCTCTCCCTCATTCCTTCACTTCTTTCTCCTCTTCCGCCTTTCTCCTCCTCCTCCTCCTCCTCCTTCAGATAATGATAATGAGGGTGTACCTTGATGGGTCTCGTACCACCTTTCCTTCTCTCTCTTCCTCTCTTTCCTCTCCCTCTCCTCCCCTCTCCCTCTCTCTCTCCACTTTCTTCTCCTCACTCTCCACAAAGTGACTGCAGAAGCTTATTGGTGTCGGGGGGCGGCGCCTTTTCCCTCGCGTCCTCTGTAGAAGCAAAGAGAGAGAGAGAGAGAGAGAGAGAGAGAGAGAGAGAGAGAGAGAGAGAGAGAGAGAGAGAGAGAGAGAGAGAGAGAGAGAGAGAGAGAGAAAACAAGACATAAGGAAAATGGAAATGAAATAAAAAGAAGGATCATGGTAGGAAAGTGAAAGAAAGCTGTGAAATGAAAATATATAGAAAACATATAAGAAAAGACAACTGAAGAAAAATATATATACAGTAAAGAGGCTTAATATAGAAGAACAATGAAGGTTCTCTTATGAAAAAATAGACTAAACACAATATAAGGTAGAAAGAGGGGGAGAGAGGGAGAGCGAAAGAAGGAGAGGCAGAGAGAGGGAGAGAGAAAATAATGGAGAGGGAGAGAAAAGAAATGTGGATAGTTGTGGAAGGAAGGAAAAGAGAAAAAACGATGGAAATTGAGTAACAGGAAAAGAAGAGGAGCATAGAGAGAGAGAGAGAGAGAGAGAGAGAGAGAGAGAGAGAGAGAGAGAGAGAGAGAGAGAGAGAGAGAGAGAGAGAGAGAGAGAGAGAGAGAGAGGGGAAATGGAGATAGAGGGGAAGGCATGGCAGGGAAATGTAGGTGAAGATGGATGAGAAGAGGGGAAAGAGGGGAGGAAGAGGGAAGGAGGGGAGGGAGGAAGATAGAAGGGGAGAAAATTGAGATAAATGTGGGAATGGAAGGGAAATGAAAGGAGACAGACATTATGAAGGAAAACAATAGAAACGAAGAGAAGTAATATGAGAGAGAGAGAGAGAGAGAGAGAGAGAGAGAGAGAGAGAGAGAGAGAGAGAGAGAGAGAGAGAGAGAGAGAGAGAGAGAGAGAGAGAGAGAGAGAGAGAGAGAGAGAGAGAGAGAGCATTTCCTTTCATGTGTGACTCAACGAACAAAAGTCTACATAACACACACACACACAGACATAAACACACACACACACACACACACACACACAGACACACACACACACACACACACACACACACACACAATGACTAAAGAGGAAAAGCAGCAAACAAAAAGATAAATATAAACTAGGCGACTGAAAAAAGAAGAGGAGGAGGAGGAGGAGGAGGAGGAGGAGGAGGAGGAGGAGGAGGAGGAGGAGGACTATGGGTCGATGTTCTAGATCAGTTTCGAATAGAGGGGCCTGAAGCCTCCCTACGTGTAATCAGTAAGAGGAGGAGGAAGGAGGAGGAGGAAGAGGAGGAGAGGAGGAGGAGAGGAGGAAAGAGAGAGGAGAGAGCAGAGAGAGAGAGAGAGAGAGAGAGAGAGAGAGAGAGACAGAGAGAGAGAGAGAGAGAGAGAGAGAGAGAGAGAGAGAGAGAGAGAGAGAGAGAGGCGGTTCCTTACGTCACTGAGCGAACACCAGGGAATTATGGAAACCCAGAGAATTGCATACAAATAACCCTTTAACCCGAGAGAGAGAGAGAGAGAGAGAGAGAGAGAGAGAGAGAGAGAGAGAGAGAGAGAGAGAGAGAGAGAGAGAGAGAGAGAGAGAGAGAGAGAGAGAGAGAGAGAGTGGGGGTACTGTGACCTTTTTCCCTTTACTTCACCCTTGACCTTCATGCTGCTGGGTTTCAGGTCACTGCGTCTGTCTGTCTGTCTGTCTGTCTGTCTGTCTGCCTCTTTTTTTTCTCTCAGGATGCCTCGTTTTGGATAGATATTGTGTTATTTCCTCCCTCTTCCTCTTCCTCTTCCTCTTCCTCCTCCTCTTCCTCTTCCTGTCCTTGCTGCTTTTTGTATATATGTAAAGCGATTTTTTCTTCTCTCTCTCTCTCTCTCTCTCTCTCTCTCTCTCTCTCTCTCTCTCTCTCTCTCTCTCTCTCTCTCTCTCTCTCTCTCTCTCTCTCAGTCACGGTCGCCTTTCATTCATAATCCGTTTTTATTCATATTTTCACTGTTTGCTTCCTTGTTCTCTTTTCCTCTCTAAACTTTCACTTTCATTAGTTTTTTTTCTTTATTTATTTCCTTTCGTTACGCGAGATGTCATTTTTTTAGTGATATTTTTCCATTTTTTTCTTTTTATCTCATCATATTTTAGACTCTTTGTTTTCTCTCTCCTCGTCTCTGCTTCTTTGTTTCTCTTTTCACTATCTGTCTATCTATTTATCTAACTATATCCACCTTTCATCTATCTATATATCTCTCTCTATTTATTTATTTATCTGTCTCTTTATCTTTAGCACAATGGCATCACTTCCTTTACATAAGTTCTAAAGATTCTAAAATAATATGTTCGCTGTGTATCTTTTCCATTCCCAGAAGGCGAGACAATAACGTTTCTCAGGTCTTTGTATCTTTTCAAAACCATCAATCGTCATCCAAAAGGTAAATGTTTCAGTGTTGCATTCCGTAAAGAAATAAAAATGATAAGGAAAAATATGTAAACGTTCCCTGTGTCTCTTTTCTCGGCTACTGTGAATAGTTGATTTTTGCCGAATTTATTATTGTAACGTGTTTGATGTTGGTGATTTTCTTTCTTTCTCTTTCTTTCGTCCTCTCTTTCTTTGTCGCTCTCAGTCGTTGGGTGTGTGGTTTTCCCTCAGATATTTTTTTTCTTTCTCCCTCTTTCTTCCTCTCTCTCCTTGTCTCTCTCTAGTCTCTGTATCTCCTAGTAATGTGTGATATTTTTGCTATCTATTTCACTCACAAATTTGTACGTACTGTCACTTCATACTTTTAAACTCACCCACTTTTTCACACTGAACACACACGGCCAAAAACCTAAGTGAGTGCGTTTCTACTTTTCAGGTACGTGCGTGAGAGTGCGTTGAGGTGTGGCGTTGAGTTCAGGTGCAAGGAAGGTGAGACTCGTAATCCAGGTGTGGCGACTACCATGGTAAGGACGGGCGGGCTCAAGTAGTTCAGACTCCAGGTGTATCGGCGCGTGTTAAATTACCTCGCATCCAGGTGTAAGGTGGGCTCAGGCAGGCGAGTTATGAAGGCATTGCAACCCGGTGAATGCTGTTGTTAGGACTCTTCACTATTGTTTTGTTCTCTTATTAATCATACCTGGCAACGCTGCTCTCAGGTCCCGTCAGTAATGCCAATCTCGTTTTTGTTTTGATTGAGTTCTGTTTCATTGGGTGGAATTATTTTCTTTTATTAAACTTGTGCCTTTTTTTATGAAGCGTGTGTGATGAAGCTTCGAGTGTCCGTCAGCGATGCACGTATAGCTACTGCTGTTCCGCCCGTAATATAATCTTGGTCTTGATTGGTAGATTTGCGTTTTACGAGGTGCTTCAAATCCTCGTATTGCGAAATTCACTCACGGGGAACCTTTTTGCGTCATTTCTGTTTCGTTATATAAGTTTATTACATCAAAAGCTGAAGTGGTTGAGAATCGGGAGTTTAAAACGAAATGAAACGTGGGTAAATATGACCGTAGAGTTTTGCAAATTGAGGGCTAATTTATTTTCCTGTCGTGCCAATATTGAGAACGAAATAATGGTTAGTGCGTTATTAGGAATGATAGAAAAGAGTTTGTTTTGATACAGATTCTACTTCTACTACCACTACTGTTACTACTACTACTACTATGTACTACTACTACTACTCTACTGCTGCTACACATTTTCATTAACTTCACCGCGGACACTTTTCCTCTCTTCCCGCCGCACGCAGCCTCGCCGGAACGTGAGGGATTAAAGTCTTTTTAATGTCGCAGCGAAGAGTTAGTTATTTCCTGGCAATGTTTACGCTTAAAAAGACGCCGAAGTAGTTTGTCACTTTGTTCAAGAGTCTCATTTTGTTGAGTACTTGTCATTCTTTCATGTGGCGCCCGTGTGTGTGTGCGCGTGTGTGTGTGTATGTTGTGTGTGTGTGTGTGTGTGTGTGTGTGTGTGTGTGTGTGTGTGTGTGTGTGTGTGTGTTTGAGAAAGAAAAATGCTATAATATGAATATAAATCAAGAAAATGGATATGAAATATTATCAGAAATTTAATTCATAACTATAAATGAATCTACGAAAGGGCATAAGTTGAAAGGTGACGAGGAGGTGAAGGAGGAGCAGGAGGAGGAGGAGGAGGAGGAGGAGGAGGAGGAGGTAAGTGTTCTCTCCCACCCTTAATTAAGAGCTAATCTCCACATATCACGCTCAGGTAAACCGGACGAGTCCACAGGTAATTATAAACTTAGTAATCAAGTCGATGTTTTTTACTAAGTTTCTTAACATTTTTTTACAAACTGAGAATCGTATACTTAAGTCATGGGTTGAAGTAGGAGGAGGAGGAGAGGAAAGGGGAGGAGAGCGAGGAGATGAAGGAGGAGGAGGAGGAGGAGGAGGAGGAGGAGGAGAGGGAAGGGGAGGAGAGAGAGGAGATGGAGGAGGAGGAGGAGGAGGAGGAGGAGGAGGAAGGAGATAAAGGCAAAAACGATAAAAAAGTTAACGTAATTAGGAGGTAAAGGAGGAAAAAATGATAAGTAGTTATGTTTATGGAGAGATATGTAGAGGAGGGGGGAGGGGGAGGAGGAGGAGGAGAACGAGGACGAGAAGGAAGAGGAGGAGGAGGAGGAGGAGGAAAAATATGAATAGGGTACAAGATTATTGATACAAGAGAAAAAAGAATCGGAAAAGAGTATGTAGTTTAAACACATAGATAGAGAGGAGGAGGAGGAGGAGGAGGAGGAGGAGGAGGAACATAAGGAGAGGAGAAGATATCATGCAAAAGAAAACATCACAGTTAAAACAAAATATCACAACAGAATAAGAAAAATTGGGTACTGATTGTAGTTTCTGTGCAATCGAAGGTAGATTTTCCAAGGCCTTTTCCAGGATTGGCAACGCAGGAAAAGGAATGGACTGAAGGGGAGAGAAGGGGGGGGAAGGCGATGGCTGGTGGCAATTCTGGTTGTGATTTATCGTTGGTTTGCCCTGGTGGAAGAAGAGGAAGGAAATGAGTAATTGATGATCAAGGAGGATAAATAGATGCAACAAGTAACTAGATAAAGTACTGAGAAATCGATAGATAGATAGATGGATAGATAGACAGAAATATATAAAGATAGATAAAGATATAGTAGAGAGAAAGAGACGGAAAGCAATCTGTCGGTACTAGTTAAACATTTTTTTTAACCCTGAGCTCTTTGGGTTCGCGTGGAATTAGTACACGAAGACTTGGGAAACTCTAGCATCAGGACTGGCAGGGCGGGGTGTGGGTGTGTGTGTGGGGGGGGGGGGGGGGGGTGGTTGAAGGGGAAGGAAATCTGAGGAACTCCAGGAAGAATTGGAAACGTGAAACCTGAAGAGCGTAAAAGTAAAAACTGATACGGAGAGAGAGAGAGAGAGAGAGAGAGAGAGAGAGAGAGAGAG
>NC_066510.1:16491334-16548834 GCF_024679095.1 Eriocheir sinensis
TATTATTATTATTATTATTATTATTATTATTATTATTATGATTATGATTATTATTATTATTATTGTTGTTGTTGTTGTTGTTGTTGCAAATATTTTCTAGAATTATATATTTTTTTTTGTATTAACTATCCTTGTATTTTTGCTGTTGTTATTATTCATATTTTTATTGCTTTCGTCATCATCGTCATCATTAATCGTTACTATCCCCTTCCTCCCATCCCCCATCCCCCCTCTACCCCTCCCCCATCGCAGTAACCAATCAATTCTCATTATTTTTTTTACTGCGTATTCCAGTCATAACACGATTGTACTCTTTAGACGATTTTCTGTTATTCCTTTTTTTTTTTTTTTTTTTTGGTTTGGGGTTCGTGCCTGGGTTAATGAAGCCTTTGAAGTCGGCCGTTCGAAGCCTCATGAAGCCTCATTGTGTTGAGGAAGAGTTTTCGAATCTCATTTATTATTTTTTCACACCTGTCTCTAATTAGCAGCAGGGAGAAGAAGAAGAAGAAGCAGCAACATATCTTTGTGGACACCTGGGCGTGCGTGCATGAGTGTGTGTGTGTGTGTGTGTGTGTGTGTGTGTGTGTGTGTGTGTGTGTGTGTGTGTGTGTGTGTTAATTGCTTGTTATTCGCATATTTATTAGTTGAATGACAAATATCCTTTTTTTCATACACTTTTTTATGATCTTTTACTTCGCTTCATGCATTAAAACATTTCGTCTTCTCTTATTTTTCTTCGAACACACTGCATTTCTACGTTCACCTGTAATTCGTTCCTTTACCTGGAATAATCCTTCTAAGTAATTATCATCTTCTTTATCACTGAAATTAACCTTGCTTATCTGTCTTTGAAATTAAATAGTACAAAATTAATAACATTATCTTACTTGTATTCGGCTCTTTATCTTGATACGGGATCATTAAACCTCCGTAATTATTGTCAGCTTCTTCATCGTGCAAAACAGTATTGGAGTCTCGCTAATCACTCACCACCATCACCACAAGCACCACTACCATCACCACTACGTTCACCATCTCCCACTTTCCGAAACACTTAAATAGGATGTTCCATTTCCTTACAGTAATTAAATTCGATGTCTGCATTTCCTTTCACTCTCTTTCTTACGTCTTGCATTAGTATCTCCTCCTCTTCCTTTTCTCTCATCTTTTATATATTTTTTGTTTTTCTCTCATATGTTTGCTTTCCTAGTTTATTTCCTTTTAATATTTTTTCTTCGATTTCTTGGTGTATCCCCCTCGACCTTACTTGTTTTCAATATTATCTCCTTTCTCTTTTTTATCTATCTATCTTTCTACCTATCTATCTCGATCATGTGGGGGAGAATAAAGGCGAGGAAGAAAAGAGTACTATGAGAGGGCGAGTGAAAAAAAGAGAGAGGGACGAACGGCAGATATTCAATAGAAGTTCTGGATTTTAAAAGTAGATTAGGAGTTATGGTGAAATTTTACGATGGTTTCCGAGTTTTCATTTTATTATGATGGAATATTCGCCTCCTCATATTAAGTTTGGAAGAAGAGGAAGAAGATGAAGATGGAGGAGTCCATGGATTTGTTTGTACCGTCTTTTGATTTCGTTTGTGCCTCCTCCTCCTCCTCCTCCTTCTCCTCCTTTTCCTCCTCCTCCTCCTCCTCCTCCTCCTCCTTCTCCTCCTTTTCCTCCTCCTCCTCCTCCTCCTCCTCCTCCGGTACCTACTCTGCTGTTTATTCATGTTATTTGTTTCCCTTTCCTTCCTATACACATTTACACACTATTTATTTCTAAGGATCAGAGTATAGCGGTTTTTTGTGTTACCCTTTTTTCTTATGTTTTTTTCCTTTTAGAGTCGCCTCCTTTGATGTATGAAAAAAGGAACTGGTAGTGAAGATTCGTTTTTCTTTCTCTTTCACTCCTAATTAACGTCACCCACAGGTGGTAGTTCAGGTCTGCACAAGTGTGTTTGAAGGTTAATTAAGAGACTCAGGTGTTGGTTAGGTTACGCCACTCAGGTAAATCTAATCTGGTATGCAGGTAAATTTAGTAAAAGGACTCGTGGGTGTTGTTTTTTAGGTACAGTCTTAAAATCTCTCTCTCTCTCTCTCTCTCTCTCTCTCTCTCTCTCTCTCTCTCTCTCTCATGGGTGATTTGTGGATTGACTTCCGGGTGTGATAAAATTAATGCCATCTGGGACAAGAGAGAGAGAGAGAGAGAGAGAGAGAACCCCCTAATCAAAAACGTTCTAAACCACCACCCAACCAACCACCTATCTTCTCCTATTTTCTCCTTCTCTCTCTCTCTCTCTCTCTCTATCTCTATCTCTCCTAATCAGCCTCGCACCTAAGCCACACCTTCCGCCCCTAAATCAAAAGAGTTCAACGTTAATGACCAACTTTCGTCATTTTACTGCCGTCCTAAATTTGAAAAACTTAAATATTATCATCCCGAAAGATATCACAGTTCATTATTTTTACGGCCTTCCTCAGGTTACAGGGTATGGCCGGGAGGAATGAAGAGGAGGAGGAGGAGGAGGAGGAGGAGGAGGAGGAGGAGGAGGAGGGGGGAAAGGAGGAGGAGCAGGAAATTGAGAAGTACCCGGAAGAAAAGAAAGGAGACTTGTAGCAGGAGAGAAACAGGATTGGAAAGGAGAATATTAAAAGGAGAATTTACGAGGAAAATAAAGAGGTAGGTAACTGGAAGAGGCTGAAAAGTGAACAATGGCAGAAAGACGAGGAAAAACGGGAGTATGAATGAGGGAGATGAAGTAGGAGTAGGTAGGAAGACACCTACCGAACGGGCGTGAGCTACTCCCAGTGAGGATATATGGGAAGCGAGGAGGGTGCCGAAGCCCTTCAAAGACCCTTCCCATGTACCGTTTCCCTTTTGTCTCATCAACACCAGAGAGCAGTTCAGCATGCTCTCAAAAGACAGTTCCTCTCTCTTTCTACACCACACTACATTCACACAACACACACACCTTTTCCCAAAATTCTAAATTCAAAATGGCTAACGAAAACACTGCCTCGGAGTCCCCGCCTGGGGGGAGGACCATGAATTCCCCCAGGGAGGACTCCCCTTCTGGCTGCTGACTTGAGAGGTGTCCTGATAACTCCTCGAACCTCCTCCTTATCAATTTCTGCAACATTCGTGGTCTTCGTTCTAATTTTCATTCTGTGGAACACCATCTCTCCTCCTCTAAACCTCACCTTCTCTTCCTCACCGAAACACAGTTTCTGAGGCTACTGACAGCAACCTCTACTCTGCTCCCTCCTACTATCTCTATCCTAAATTTTAATATAAAGCTGGATGTTGCGCCTACGTGCGCAACGACATCACTTGCTCTCATGCCCACGACCTTGACTCTTCTGAATTTTCCACCATCTGGCTAAGATTTCATTGTCATTCTGTTACTAAATACATCTGTGCTGTTTATCTCTCGCCTAACTCTACTAACGATGTAAAATTCTGACTATTTGAACTCTAAAGTGGAGCACATCTTGACTCACTCTCCCTTTGCTGAAATCTCCATCTTGGGAGATTTCAATGTTCATCACCAGCTTTGGCTTTCATCCTCTTTCACTGACCAGCCTGGTGAACAAGCCTACAACTTTGCTCTCCTCAACGACCTAGAGCAGCTGGCTCAGCACCCTACTCGTATTCCCGACCGTCTTGGAGACAGGCCCAACATTCTAGACCTCTTCCTTACCTCTAATCCTTCTGCTTACTCTGTCAAACTGTTCTCTCCGTTGGGCTCCGCCGATCATAACCTTATTTCTGTATCCTGTCCTATCGCTCCTGTACATCCTCTGGACCCACCGAAGAGGCGATGCTTCTAGCATTTTGCTTCAGCTCGGTGAGACGACCTGAGGATGTACTTTTCTGATTTCCCATGGAATGATTACTGCTTCCAGGAGAGAGACCCCTCTGTGTGTGCTCAGCGCATCACAGAGGTGATTGTCTCTGGAATGGAGGCATACATTCCACGTACTTTCTCTACTCCTCATGCTAAAAAGCCTTGGTTTAATCATGCCTGTTCTCGTGCTATTAAAGATAGAGAGGCAGCTCACAAAAGGCTCCAGAGCCTTCGAACTCCCGCTAATTTTGATCTATACATTTCAGCTCGGAATCGTGCCAAATCTATTCTCCGACTTACCAAAACTTCTTTCATTAATAGAAAATGTCAACACCTTGCTTCTTCTAATTCTTCCCGTGACTTCTGGCATCTAGCCAAAAATATCTCCTCCAATTTCACTTCTTCCTCTTTCCCTCCTCTCCTTAACCCTGACGGCAGCACTGCCGTCTCATCTGTCTCTAAGGCTGAACTCTTCGCTCAAACTTTCTGTAAGAACTCCACCCTGGACGATTCTGGGCATATTCCTCCTACTCATCCCCCCTCTGACTCTTTTATGCCTGTTATTAAGATTCTTCCAAATAATGTTTTCTATGCCCTCTCTGGCCTCAACACTCAGAAGGCTTATGGACCTGATGGAGTGCCTACTATTGTCCTTAAAAACTGTGCTTCTGTGCTGACACCCTGCCTGGTCAAACTCTTTCGTCTCTGCCTATCAACATCTATCTTTCCTTCCTGCTGGAAGTATGCCTTTGTACAGCCTGTGCCTACGAAGGGTGACCATTCCAATCCCTCAAACTACCGCCCTATAGCTTTACTTTCCTGTCTATCTAAAGCTTTTGAATCAATCCTTAACCGGAAGATTCAAAAGCTACTTTCCACTTCTAACCTTCTATCTGATCGCCAGTATGGATTCCGCAAGGGGCGTTGTACTGGTGATTTTGCTCTCTAAACTGACTCTTGGTCATCCTCTCTTAGCCGTTTCGGTGAAATTTTCTCTGTTGCGCTAGACATATCGAAAGCCTTCGATAGAGTCTGGCACCAGTCTTTGCTTTCTAAACTGCCCTCTTTCGGATTCTATCCCTCTCTCTGTTCCTTTATCTCCAGTTTCCTTTCCGGCCGTTCTATCTCTGCGGTGGTAGACGGTCACTGCTCTTCCCCTAAACCTATCAACAGTGGCGCTCCACAGGGCTCTGTCCTATCACCCACTCTCTTCCTGTTATTCATCAATGATCTTCTTTCCATAACAAACTGTCCTGTCCACTCATACGCCGACGACTCCACTCTGCATTATTCAACTTCTTTCAATAGAAGACCCTCTCAACAGGAAGTACACGACTCCAGACTGGAGGCTGCAGAACGCTTAACCTCAGACCTTGCTATCATTTCCGATTGGGGCAGAAGGAACCTTGTGTCCTTCAATGCCTCAAAAACTCAATTTCTCCACCTATCAACTCGACACAATTTTCCAAACACCTATCCCCTATTCTTCGACAACACTCAGCTGTCACCGTCTTCAACACTAAACATCCTCGGTCTATCCTTAACTCAAAATCTCAACTGGAAACTTCATATCTCCTCTCTCGCTAAATCAGCTTCCTCGAGGTTGGGCGTTCTGTATCGTCTCCGCCAGTTCTTCTCCCCCGCGCAGTTGCTATCCATATACAGGGGCCTTGTCCGCCCTCGTATGGAGTATGCATCTCACGTGTGGGGAGGCTCCACTCACACAGCTCTTCTGGACAGAGTGGAGTCTAGGTGATATAATCAGTGACCCACTAACCGACATCTTTAAGATGTCGGTAAATACTGGCTATGTGCCGAGCCTATGGAAAGTAGCTAATGTGACGCCGATTTTTAAAAAGGGGGACAGGTCAGTTGCTTCAAACTATCGCCCAATTAGCTTAACATCGGTTATAAGGAAGATGCTGGAGTCCATAATAGCCAGGAACATTCGGGAGCATTTAGAGAAACATAGCTTAATTCACGACTCGCAGCATGGGTTCACAAAAGGTAGGTCATGCCTCACCAATCTCTTGTCCTTCTACAATAAAGTATTTGAGGCGGTTGACAGAGATGAAAATTATGATGTAATCTATCTTGATTTTAGTAAAGCGTTTGACAAAGTTCCTCACCAACGACTGTTGCTTAAATTACAGGCTCACGGAGGAGAGGGTAAAGTTTTGAACTGGGTCAAGGCGTGGCTTAGCAATAGGAAGCAAAAGTGCAAATCAATGGTAAAAGATCTGACTGGGGATGTGTTACGTGGGGTCCCACAAGGTTCGGTATTAGGTCCACTTTTGTTTATTATTTATATCAATGACTTAGACACAGGAATTAGTAGTGATGTTAGTAAATTTGCTGATGATACCAAGATCGGTAGAGTAATTGAGTCGGATCAGGACGCTAGTATTCTCCAAGGTGAACTCAACAGATTATATGACTGGGCGGATAAATGGCAGATGGAGTTCAATGTAGGGAAGTGCAGTATTCTGAGTGTAGGTAGGAACAACCCCTCACATAACTATTGCTTAAATGACACTCTCATAAGTAGGTCTGGGTGCGAGAGGGATTTAGGGGTCTTAGTGAGCTCTGATCTCCGTCCAAGGGCACAATGCATTCAAGCTAGAAATCGAGCTAATAGGGTACTGGGATTTATTTCAAGGAGCGTAAGCAACAGAAGCCCCAAGTCTTCCTCAAACTATATTTAGCATTAGTTAGACCTCATCTTGACTATGCGGTTCAGTTCTGGTCACCCTACTATAGAATGGATATCAAAATGTTAGAATCGGTGCAGAGGAGGATGACTAAGATGATTCAGGGGTTGAGAAACTTGCCATACGAGGAAAGACTCAAACAGTTAAACTTGCATTCTCTAGAAAGGCGAAGGGTGCGTGGAGACATGATCGAGGTTTATAAATGGATGAAGGGCTTTAATAAGGGAGACATTCATAAGGTTTTGTTGGTAAGAGAACCGGGTAGGACACGAAGTAACGGGTTTAAACTGGATAAATTCAGATTCAACAGGGACATAGGCAAAAATTGGTTTACTAATAGGGTGGTGGATGAGTGGAATAGGCTTAGCAGTCATGTGGTGAGTGCCAATACAATTGTCACATTCAAAAATAGACTAGATAAATTCATGGACAGCGATATTAGGTGGGGTTAGATACACGGGAGCTTAGGGTCAAAGGAGCTGCCTCGTACAGGCCTACCGGCCTCTTGCAGACTCCTGCGTTCTTATGTTCTTATGTTCTTATGTTCTTATGTTCTTCGTCTCATCAGCTCTCCTCCTCCTACTGATAGTCTTCTACCTCTTAAATTCCGCCGCGATGTTGCCTCTCTTTCTGTCTTCTATCGCTATTTCCATGCTGACTGCTCTTCTGAACTTGCTAACTGCATGCCTCCCCTCCTCCCGCGGCCCCTCTGCACACGACTTTCTACTCATGCTCATCCCTATTCTGTCCAAACCCCTTATGCAAGAGTTAACCAGCATCTTCACTCTTTCATCCCTCACGCTGGTAAACTCTGGAACAATCTTCCTTCATCTGTATATCCTCCTGCCTATGACTTGAACTCTTTCAAAAGGAGGGTATCAGGACACCTCTCCTCCCGAAATTGACCTCTCTTTCGGCTACCTCTTTTGATTCTTTTTTGGGAGCAGCGAGTAGCGGGCTTTTTTTATTATTGTTTTATTTTTTGTGTGTGCCCTTGAGCTGTCTCCTTAGTTGTAAAAAAAAAAAAAAAAGAGGAGACGTTTCGAGGAAGATGAGAGATGAGGAATGAGGAAGAGAAACGAGGTGGTGGTGGTGGTGGTGGTAGTGGTGGTGGTTACTGCTGATTAGAAAGGGCGGCAAGGGAACAAATAGGGGCATGTACGGTAATTGATTTAGGGGGAATAGAGCTCACTGAAGGGTTGATGAAGGAAGGGGATAGTGGATCATCGGAAAGGGGGAGACGAGGGGACGAGAAGCGGATGACAGGAGGGTAAGCAGTTTAGTGACGGGAGGCTGCAGATAAGGAGGGAGGAAGGCCGTGAGGGAGGGAGATAACAGGAGATAGATTAGCTTTGCGTTGTCGTAAAGGTCATAGATTCCCCTTCTGACTGACGGAATAATTTTGTAAGGAATGACCATACCAAAACTATATATACCTATAATATGCCTATGCTATATACCCATACTGAAACTAGCATATAATGAATACTATACCTAACTAATCACCAACCGAAATTGATCTCTGTATTGGCCACTCATCTGTACACTCTTATAAAATTATAGGGGGCAGTGATTAGAGAGGTTTATTTTTTTTTCTCACTTATTTTTTTCCCTTGAGGTGCTTCCTTTACTGTAAAAAAAATTGACTTCGAATGACAAACTATTTAATATCTTGCCTGGCGTTGGTTCCTTCGTCGACTTTGAGACCGCCCAGTGCATATTCACCGTTACCAGTGTTGTGTGAAGGTAAAAAAAATATCGTTGTTTTAGGAAAGAAAGGAAAATAAGAGAGAGGGAAAAAAAAACAGCAGGCAAGACAGATTACAATGTATGAGGATGTCTGCGGGAGCAAGCAAAGAAGCGGAGGAGGAAGAGGAGGAGCAGGATGAGGAGGAGGAGGAGGAGGAGGAGGAGGAGGAGGAGGAGGAGGAGGAGGAGGAGGAGGAGGAGGAGGATGAGGATGAGGATGAGGAGGAGGAGGAGGAGGAGAAGGAGGAGGAGGAGGAGGAGGAGTGGTGGATAGCTTCACCTCTTCACTTTTTCCTGCCACACATTTTCCAATTTTCTTCTCACTATACCTCCTCCTCCTCCTCTTCCTCCTCCTCTTCTTCTTCCCCAAGCACACGCCCTCACATGTTCGGGATTCCCACGCACCACACGCCCTCTCTCAAACCTTTCTTCAGTACTCTCTCTCTCTCTCTCTCTCTCTCTCTCTCTCTCTCTCTCTCTCGCTCTCTCTGACCCCTCTCTCCTTCTCTCTCGCCTTAATTTAATATTCAATGAATCCCTCAAAAAATTAGACCCGCTGAAACGTCTGGGAAAGCTCTGAATGGGTGTTACTTTTCCTTAATTTTCTTTCAGACTTTGCTCCCACTTTCTGTATCCGTCTGTCTGTCTGCCTGCCTGTCTATCTGTTTGTGTGTATGTATGTCTGTTCGTGGTCATTTATCTCGCGGAATGTTGACTGGTTGTTAAGTGTGGGAGGGGGGGTGGGGCGTATTTGCGTGTGTGTGTGTGTGTGTGTGTGTGTTGGGTCTCTCTCTCTCTCTCTCTCTCTCTCTCTCTCTCTCTCTCTCTCTCTCTCTCTCTCTCTCTCTCTCTCTCTCTCTCTCTCTCTCTCGCACCTCACCTCCCGTCCGTAAATATTCGCTGAAAAGAACTTTTAAAACGAGTACTTCTTCTTATTTACTTTTTTTATATTTTCCCTTTAACTTTTATGTATTTACTTTTCATCCGCGTGAGACGGCCCGTGCATAGGAAGTTTTCATCAGCTGCTGCAATAGAGGTAACTATTTTTCCTTTGGCCGCTCCGTGTGTGTGAAAATTAGCCTTTTTTCGTGTTTATTTCCCTATTTGTTGCTTTAATTAGTAGCTAGTTTTTTTTATGCAGTACGCGACTCCGTTTTTTCTTTTTCTTATTCAGATATTTTAGTTTTCCTTTCAGATGAAAAAGAAAATGGTGTTAAGGTTGGTTGATTAAGCGTGTGTGTGTATGTGTGTGTGTGTGTGTGTGTGTGTGTGTGTGTGTGTGTGTGTGTACAAATATATGTGTATTAATGTATGTGTGTGTAAAAATGGAAGGGTTCTGTGAAGGGAAGGATATGTATGGATGGTCCTATTTCCTCTTCCTCCTCCCCTTCTCTTTCTTCAGTATCTTCACTCCATCTATTCTTCCTCTCCTTCCCTTCTTCACGTTTTAAAATCCTTCCATGTTACCTCCTTTTCTTTTTGTTTTTCATCTCTTTCTTAAACCTGTACCTTCCTCTCTCATCCAGATAATACTTTGTTTCCCTTACTCCTATTATTTTTGCATCCTTTTCTCCATTTTCTTTTCTTAGTTTCATTATAGTCTGCATTTTCTCTTCTTTCTGTTATTCTTCTTCATGGTGTGTCTGTAGTTATCATTTTGGTCAATAACGTTCACTTGTTTTCTCTTCTGTTTTATCTCTTCGTATCCTGCATCACCTTGTCCTTCTCTTTTTTCTCTTCGTCCACCACCACCACTTTCACCACCACCACAACCACCACCACCACCTCACTGTCCACGCTTTACCTTTGTAGATCTATTTTTATATTTTTCGCCTCCACTTCACACACGCACACAGACAAAAAATAAAGAAAATAAAGAAAGAAACCCGAGTACTCACCACGAATGATTGAAACAGGTCTTCGTGGTGTGTTTTTCTCGTTTTTCTTTCACGAGCCGGTTTTCTTTTTTTTCTTTTTCCTTTTTTTATGTTTTTCTTTTTGCTGTTGGTTGCTCGGTGCAGCATGAATAAAGAGAGAGAGAGAGAGAGAGAGAGAGAGAGAGAGAGAGAGAGAGAGAGAGAGAGAGAGAGAGAGAGTGTGTGTGTGTGTGTGGAGCGGCCAAGGAAATCCAATGAGGTAGGTTCCAATACTTTGTGAAGGAGTACAAAGGATGCGATAAACTACTGCTATACGCTCCCTGGTGGCCATGTTGTATGGGGGTAAGAGGAAGGAGGGACGAAGGGAGGAAGAGAGGGGAGGAGGGAGGAAAGGAAGAGGAAAGTAGAGAGAAAAAGATGAAGTCAGGAAGAGAGGTTGAGTACAAGCAGCTGTTAAGAATGGAGAGAGAGAGAGAGAGAGAGAGAGAGAGAGAGAGAGAGAGAGAGAGAGAGAGAGAGAGAGAGAGAGAGAGAGAGAGAGAGAGAGAGAGAGAGAGAGTGAAGGAGTTACGAAGGAAAAGAATAAGAAAGGAAGGGAGAAAGAGAGATTTTAGGAAGATCACAACCCCCAGCACCTCCACCACCACCACCACCACCACCACCATCACCACCACCGTCCTCTCACTCCCCCCCTCCTCACTACCACCACCTCCACCACCACGTCCCCCCCCACCCTCCACCACCACCACTATTTCAAGAATTTAATAACTCGGGTACAGGAAGACCGGCCATCGCCCTGGAAATTCAGATCGGAAATACTAACCTCCGATGGAAAAGTTAAATATTTATCTCCTCTCCTCCTCCTGCTCACCCCTCCTCTTCTACTCCTCCTTCTTCTCTTTTCACTCCTCTTACTCACCCTCGTTCTCTTCTAGTCTTTCTTCTTTTTCTCCTCCTCTTCCACTACCTAACTCTTCTTCCAATCCAGACATCATTTCCTGTATATTTATCTTTCTTATGTAATTCCTCTCTACTCTTTCTTCTTTTCTGGCTACCTCTTCTTCTTTTACTCCTCCTCCTCCTCCTCCTCCTCTTCCACTAGCTCTTCTTCCAATCCAGACATTGTTTCTTGTATATTTCTCTTCCTTATGTAATTCCTCCCCATTCTTCCTTCTTCTCAGCTCACCTCTTCTCTTCCTCCTTCTCCTCCTCCTCCTCCTCCTCCTCCTCCTCCCCTCTCTATATTTTTGAGGTGTTCGATGAAAGCAGATCAGTAGATATTATATATCTGGATTTTCAAAAGGCATTTGATAAGGTCCCCCACCAACGATTGCTCAACAAACTATTGGCGCACGGTATCTCGGGTAACATTCACAATTGGCTTGTGGACTGGCTCTCTGAGCGGAAACAGAGAGTAGTTCTAAACGGTGTTACATCTAACTGGCTCAACGTCAGAAGCGGCGTACCTCAAGGACCAGTGCTTGGCCCCATGCTCTTCTTAATTTATGTTAATGATATCGATGACGGGCTCACTTGCAAAGTATCAGAATTTGCTGATGACACAAAAATTGCTAGTAAAGTAACTGCGACACTCGACGAAGAAGCCTTACAATCAGATCTAGATCGACTTGTACGTTGGGCCAATCAATGGCAAATGAAATTTAACGTTGACAAATGTAAAGTGTTGCACAGCGGAAAAAATAACAATCACGTTCGGTACGTAATGAATAGCCAACAACTTTCTGCAGTAAGTAAAGAAAAGGATCTTGGAATCACTATATCAAGCGATTTAAAGCCCGGTCAGCATTGTTCAGAGGTAGTTAAAACTGCAAACAAATTGGTTGGCATCATCGGACGAGCCTTTAATAATAAATCGGAAAAAGTAATATTAAAACTGTCTAATTCGTTGGTTCGACCCCGTCTAGAGTACTGTGTACAGTTTTGGTCTCCCTATTACAGAAAAGACATAGAAAAGTTGAAACGGGTTCAACGAAGAATAACAAAGATGAATCCTAGGTTGAGAAATTTATCATATGAACAAAGGCTTAGAGAAGTAAATTTATTCAGCCTGTCAAAATGAAGAATGCGAGGCGATCTAATAGAAGTGTTTAAAATGTTTAAAGGATTCAGTGATATTAATGCGGAAGATTACTTTACAATTGATCGATCAAATAGAACAAGAAGAACTCACAATTTGAAGATAAGTGGTAAAAGATTCTCGTCGTACGAAGCTAAACACTTCTTCTTCAATCGAGTTGTTAATGTTTGGAACTCTCTACCCTGTGATGTCGTTGATAGTACAACGGTTACGGCCTTCAAGAATAGATTAGACAAGTATTTTGAATCCAACCAGCAACTAAGATATTACTCATTGTCGTAATAACGTTAAGTTCTTTCGAATACTGGTGTCCTTGTCCGCTTTTATCGCCCGGTTAGTGGTAGCAGTAATGGTAGTTCTTTCCTCTTTCCTACATAAATTCCATGCAGTTTTTCCATGCTGCATGGTTCTTTTTCCTTTCCTGCCAGCTTTGGCTGGAGGGATGGGGGGGTGGGGAGGAGCCTTCGTCTTTTCTGTCCTTCATCTTCCACCTTTGATTAGATAGTTAGTGTAGCTTGTCACAAACAGCCTCGTAAGGACCAGCAGGTCTGCTATTGTTTGTTCTTCTTTTGTGTTACTTTTGTGTTCCTCCTCCTCCTCCTCCTCCTCCTCCTCTTCCACCAGCTCTTCTTTTAGTTCAGACATCGGCCCTTGTATATTTCCCTTTTAAGCGTGGAGGGACGGAGGGGTACATACCGAAGTGATATTGCTAGTACGATGATTGTCTCGGCGCGTAAGTAGGCAGCGACGGTGAGCCGGGAGTGTCGCGAGAATATTGCAGCGGGAACGGTCTGGCTGACTTCCCTCCCGCCGCTGCTCTCCCTCCCGCCCTCCCTCTCTCCGTTCGTCTGCTTCTGTCTGTCTGTTCGTCTGTCTGTCTCTCTGCTCGTGTGTGTGTGTGTGTGTGTGTGTGTGTGTGTGTGTGTGTGTGTGTGTGTGTGTGTGTGTGTGTGTGTGTGTGTGTGTGTGTGTGTGTTTCTCTTCTTGATATTTCCCTCTTGTCTTCTTTTTCCATCTCCTTCTGCTGCCTTTTTTTCTTTTTCCTCCACTTACCTTTTTTTTCTCCTCTCCTTTCTTTTCTGAATGTTATGTGTCTGTTCCAGTTGTTTTCCTATCTCCTCGTTCTTTTTTTTTCTCCTTCTGACTCTCCTTCTTTTCCCTTTCTTCCTCCTAGCCCTTCTTTTCTTCTTCCTCCTCTTCCATCAACTCTTCCAGTCCAGGTTTCTGCTCTTTCATATTTCTCTTCCTCTTTTTGTTCCTCTTTGCTCTCGTCTACTTTTCCTCTTCTTACACCTTCTTCTCTTCCTCCTCTTCGATCATCTCCTCTTTCAATCTAAGCCTCTTCTCTTGTATATTTCCCTTTCCTGCTTTTCCCTTTCTCTCTTGCTTACTTTATCCTTTTTCTACCCCTCCTTCTCTTCCCTTCGACCAGCCCATCAGGTCAGACCTCAGCTGTTGAACATATCTCTTTATTTTTCTTTTTTCCCACCCCTCTTCTTTCTCCAGCTCTTCTTCCTGTTCCTCCTCCTCCTCAACCCATCCCCGCTTGAGGTCATCGCCCCTGTGCGTGGGAGAAACAACAGTGTGAAGCCTCCCCTGTGTGTCTTCTAGCGAGGGTCTTTCCCCAGGGGTGTCTCAGGTAGCTCCCCTCTCCCCACATACCCGTCGCTGCAACTCGGCCTCCCCCTTCCCTCCTCTTCTCCTTCCTGACCCCGTTCACTCCCCTTCAACCCAACCTCCTGCTCCCCATCCCGTCACTCCCCTCTCCAGTCCCTTTCCTCTTCCCGTCCTCCTTCCCTTCCCTTTCCCTTCTCTCCCCATCCCATCCCTCCCCTTCTCCTCCCCATCCCCCTTCCCTTGCCTCCCCTGTCAACCGCCTCTGAAAATGTACCGAATGTCTCCCGGAGTGTTTTAAGGTCAAAGGTCACGGGAGGGCGTAAAGGGGAAGGATCGAGGGCGAGGCGGGGTCACTTCCGGTCTATAAGTCACGTCTCGGCTGGTCTGTCTGTTTGTCGTGTCGCCGCTTGTTGCCTGGTGACCTGATCCCTACCTGGCGGCGGTGTTAGGGGGAGGAGGTGGTGGTGGAGGAGAGGAGAGGAGAGGAGAGGAGAGGAGAGGAGAAGAGAAGAGAGGAAAGGAGAAGAGAGGAGAGGTGAGATGAGAGAAGAGAGGAAAGGAGAAGAGAGGAGAGGTGAGAGGAGAGGAGAGGAGAGGAGAGGAGAGGAAAGGAGAAGAGAGGAGAGGTGAGATGAGAGGAGAGGAGAGGAGAGGAAACGAAAGAAAAATGGGGAGGAAGATGAGGGGATAGGAGAGAGGAAAAAAGAGAAGAAAAGAAAAGGAATGGAAAGGAAGGGAAAGGAGAAGAGAGAAAAGATAAGGAGAGGCAAAGAGGCATAAAGAGAGGAGAGGTGAGGAGACGAGAGAAGAGGAAACGAATGAAGAAGAGTGGTTGGGAGAAGAGGGGAGAGGAGAAGGTAGAAGAGAGAAGACGGTAGTGAAAGAAGAGGATAAATAGGAGGAAAATTAGAAAATGGAGGAGGAAAATTATGAAGTGTTTGTCTGAAAAATAACTCAGGTTTGCATAACAAATGTCTGACAAAAGAGATAAGGAGGAAGAGGAGGAAGAGAGGATGCGGAAAAGGAGTTAACGGAGACTCTTCAAACCTAATCACTCAACCTCCATTATGACTCATTTATACCAGACCAACTGACCACTTGAAAATAGGAAAGAAAACAAAGAACAACACACAGCAGCACCCCTTGACTCCTGACGCAGCGAATAGCTACACGATTAATGATTTGAATACTTAATAAGGCGGTTCTCGGTACGTTCAAGCGACGACCCGACCCGTTAGTAACAGTATCTGAAGTTCTGAAGGAAAGAAAATATATAATTCGCATCTGATATTGTTAATGTGCTTAGTGTAGATTAAGAAAACAAAAGAGAACGTGTAAGGCGAGGAAAAGATGAGAAAGGAAAACAAAAGGAAGAGAAGAAAGGGAGATCTAGACTTTACAGTTTAAGACTAGAAGACAAAAAGTGAGAAAAGACTAAAAAAAACCCAGATAACTAGAGGGAGGCGGAAAAAAAGGACAACAAAAGGTGAAAAGAACTTCATTATCTAGGAGAGGAAGGCAAAAAAAATAGCGAGAGTGAGAGGAAATAAAAATAAAATAGAAGGAATGCAGAAAAGGGAAGTGAAGCAATCGAAAAGAAGAGAAGAAATGGATACGGAGACAGGATAGCGGGAGAGGAAAGCAAAAAAAAAAAAGGAAGGGAGGCAGAAATGATAACCAAAACAAAAAACAAAAAGAAGAGAAGAAAGGGTGAAATAGACTTCATAATACTTCACATCTTACGCAATAGAAGGCCAAAGGGAACACATTGATTATTGCACTGTTTACCTGAAGAGGATGAACCAGTCAGTGAGCGGTGATCGGGTACATGCTGCGGGATCGATTGGGTGATAGACTAGACAGGGAAAGGTTAGGGAAGGAAAGACTAGACAGGGGAAGCCTAGACAGGGAAAGAGTTAGATAGGGAAAGACTAGGCAGGGAAAGAGTTAAACAGGGAAAGAGTTAGACAAGGAAAGAGTTAGACAGGGAAAGGTAAGGGAAGGAAAGACTAGACAGGGAAAGGTAAGGGAAGGAAAGACTAGACAGGGAAAGGTAAGGGAAGGAAAGACTAGACAGGGAAAGGTAAGGGAAGGAAAGACTAGACAGGGAAAGGTAAGGGAAGGAAAGACTAGACAGGGAAAGAGTTAGACAGGGAAAGACTAGACAGGGAAAGACTAGACAGGGAAAGACTAGACAGGGAAAGACTAGACAGGGAGTGGTTGAACGGGGAAAGTGACAGGAAAAGCTTAAAAAGGAAAGACTAGACAAGGAAAGAGTTAGATAGGAATATAAAAACCTAAGAACATAAGAACATAAGGAGTCTGCAAGAGGCCGGAAGGTCTGTACTAGGCAGCTCCTGTGAACCTAAGCTCCTATGAATCTAAACCCACCTAACATCACTGTCCATGAACTTATGTAATCTATTTTTGAATGTGCCTTGTATTGGCAACATGACTTCCCAGCCTGTTCCACTCATCTTCCACTCTGTTAGTGAACCAGTTTTTTCATGTCCCTGTTGAATTTGAATTTATCCCGTTTAAACCCATTACTACGCGTCCTACTCGGTTCTCTTACCATCAGAACCTTATTAATATACCCCTTATTAAAGCCCTTCATTCATTTATAAACCTCCATCAATTCACCTCGCACCCTTCGCCTTTCTAGAGAATGTAAGTTTGATTGTTTGAGTCTCCTCGTATGGCAAGTTTCTTAACCCGTGAACCCGTGGATAGGTTAGTATTAGACTAGAGGATGCTGCAGGAACTCCTAACATAAAAGAAACCGGGAGTAGCAAACCTGGAACTCGACTCCATACATACGCTCCCCTGTTGCCAAGGGCTTAGAGAAGACGCGAATACTGACCTACACCAACATAGAGAGAGGGGGAGAGAGGGGGAGAGGGGGAAGGTGGAATGAGTGTCGCAGCGTCTTCCTCCTCCTCCTTCTCCCTCTTCTTTTCCTCCTCCTCCTCCTCCTCCTCCTCCTCCTTCTTCTTCTCTCATTCTTCAGTTTTCTTCCTCCTCTTTCTACTATTGTCCCCTTTTCTACCCACCTTTTCCAGCTACTTTCTTCTCCTTCCTCCTCCTCCTCCTCCACCTCGCTACTTATGTTTTTCTCCTGCTACAAGGCTCCTTTATCTTATTCCTGGTACTTCTCAACATCCTGCTCTTCCTTTCCTTCTTCTTCTTCCTCCTCCTCCTCCTCCTCCTCCTCCTCCTCCTCCTCCTGCCTGCCTTCCGATTGGCTTCCAGTCACTAGTGGAGTGCCTCAAGGGTCAGTGCTGGGACCCATCCTCTTTATCATATATATCAAACACATAGAATCAGGACTGAAATCCACAATATCCAAATTTGCTGATGACACCAAGGTGGGTGGAAAGGCCCTCATAAAGACCGACTGCGAAATCATTCAGAAAGACCTCAATCACATTATCGAATGGTCGGAAAAATGGCAAATGTCTTTTAATGTTGACAAATGCAAAGTCATGCATTTGGGTCCCAAAATAATAACCACACATACATCATGAATGGGAAACCTCTGCAAGCGATGCAGGAGGAAAAGGATCTTGGAGTCACTATCAGCAGTGACCTGAAACACGCGAATTACTGTAAAAAAACATACAACAAAGCCAACACTATGCTCGGGTTCATAGCGAGGAGCTTCGAGTGTAAAACACCAGACGTGATGCTATCCTTGTATAATTCCATGGTAAGACCGCACCTCGAGTATGCAGTACAGTTCTGGTCTCCTAATTACAGAAAGGACATTGATTTACTGGAAAGGATTCAACGACGCGCCACAAAAATGATTCCAACCTTAAGGGCTCAACCGTACGAGGAACGACTCAAGCGACTCAATCTCTTTACACTGGAGAAAAGACGCCTACGAGGGGATATGGTTCAAGTCTTCAAGTATCTAAAAAAGTTCAATAACGTCGATTAGTCCAAATTTTTTGAACTGCAAACCTACTCAAGAACTAGAAATAACGGTTTACCCATTCAGTCGAGTCGATGTAACACAGACATTGGAAGGAGTTTCTCTTCAATCCGAGTCATCCGCCACTGGAACAATCTTCCCTCAGAAGTAGTAAATGCGAATACCATCAACTTCATATATAGAATCGACCGTCATTTCGTTGCGTCGGGAGTAAACTGAATAGCGAGGTGCTTTCATCTGCTTCTCAATATCGAGGTGCTTTCATCTGTTCCTCAACCCCCAAGTGGCGGTCGAGCAGATTAAATCACCCAAGCGGGGGACCTCGTAATGAGCCAATAGGCTTTCTGTTGCCTGCATTTCCATGTTTCCATGTTTCCATGTTTCCTCCTCGGCTCATTACTATCCCTAACCATGACAACAGTACTCGCACAACACATTTCCTCTTGCAAACTTTCACGCACACACCTGCACTCCCCTTCCCCTTCCCCCATCACACCTGCCCACGCCTCATTAGGGCACACACACCTGGGGCGCACCTTGGGAACTCTTACACCCCGGAAACAGTGGAAGAATCTCATCGGACCTTACTTGGGTTCAAATTGGAGACAGGGGAAGGGGTTAATGGCACGTTCATGGCTATAATCCCCTTAATCCGCCTGTTCCGTGAAGGGGGATGATTACACAAGTGGGTGATTACCTGGGGGCGTGAGACAGGTGAAGGAAGCGAGGGAGGTGAAGGAGGGAGGGAGGGAGGGAGGGAAAGAAGAAGAGTTTAGTGAGGTAGGAAATGATGTGTTGAAAGGTAATAAGGTGAGATGAAGGAATAGACATGTTGTTAACTCTTGCATTAGGAAGTTGGACAGCAAATTATAAACGTGGAGGTGGGAAGGAGTGAAGGAAGGAGAGGTTTAGTGGGGAATGGAAAATGTTGAAAGGTGAAAATGAGGGTAAATGAAAGAATGAAAATGCTGATTAACTCTTGCATCAGAAAGTTGGACAGCAAATTAGGAAGGGTATTGCGGGAGGGAAGAGGAGGGTAAAAAATGAGGGGATTAAATGTAAAAATCTGGCGTGATAAGAAAAGGAAGTTGCGGGCTAACTCTTGCATCAGGAAGTTGGACAGTATTAGAATATTGGGTGTGTTATTTTTTATCATTGGGAATTCCGTGTTATGTAACCTGGTACTAAGATTTTTTGTTAGTGAAGAGTTTTAAGTTTTTGAAAGCTTACAAAGATGAAAAACACATTCAATCATAAAAGTACTGACTGAGCGATCACTTCTATCCCTCCTCTCTACTTTCATTTTTCCCGAACTCAACCTCGAACCTCGAACGAACCTTTGATACACGGCGAGTCATTACGAGTTAGAGAGAGAAAATGCATTGCCTATTCATCCGCAAGTGTTCTTTGTGTGCCTCTATGCGCGGCGACCCTCCCTCCCACCTTCTCTTACCTGCGCCAGACTGCCACAGGTGCTCACTAATGGCTCAGGTGGCAGGTGAAGCCGCTCTTTAATTACTCCCATTTCAAAGACTGATGTGGAAGTGAAAGTGTTTTTTGTTTTGTTTGGTACATGTCACTATGGTGTGTAAGTTTTAGTCTATCTCTATTAATTTCTCTCTCTCTCTCTCTCTCTCTCTCTCTCTCTCTCTCTCTCTCTCTCTCTCTCTCTCTCTCTCTCTCTCTCTCTCTCTCTCTCTCTCTGAAGTCCACTCTAAGCTCTTCCGAAGCCCAAGATATATATCACGGCGTGTGTGTGTGTGTGTGTGTGTGTGTGTGTGTGTGTGTGTGTGTGTGTGTACGTAGGGGGGGGAGAGGGAAACGGCAAACGCCTCATTAACTTGATGTACTTTTTTAAAATTCATAGTTATTTTTTAAAGTTTGCCCTTTTTTGAACCTCTGTGTGGAATTAAATTTCTCTCTACGCTGTTCGGGAAAAAAAAGGGAGGAGAAGAAAGAGGAGGAGGAGGAGGACGAGGAGGCGAAGAAGGAAAAGAAGAAACAACGAAAATAAGAAGTAAAAGAAGAAAAGAAGAAGAGAGAGAAGATGAAAAATAAAGAAAAAAAAAACGAAACAGAAAAGAGGCAAAAGAAGAAGAGAAAGAGGAATAGAAAGAAAAAAAGGCAGAACGAAGCTGAAAAGTAAAAGAGTGAAAATCAGAAGAAAAGAGAAAGAGAAGAAAGGGAAAGACAAAGAGAAGACGGAAAAGTACGAGTAGGAGGAAGAGACAGAGAAGGAGAAACAGCAACACGTAATTACAGGTAGGTAGGTAGGAAGTAGAACACCTGTCTAGTGGGAGATACTTCATGCGTCTGAGGTCACCGGGGACTTGGCAATATTGTCTCGCGTGTTCTCTGTCCTCTCTCCTGTCAGGCTCATTATCCGACCAGTCATAATACTTTTTCTGCTTTTCTTTTTTATCGTCTATTTTTTTTTATCTGTTTACACCTGCTTCACCTGTTTACTCCTGTCGCGTGTGTTTGTACTGTGATTTATGAGTCTACTACTGTGCTCACTTTTTTTTTCTTCACTGTTTTTATTTTGTTTTTATCATGTTATGTTTTTTTTCAGGTATTTTGTGTTGTTGTTGTTATTGTTTGTGTTATGTAGTTTATCGTTTTCATATTTTGCTTCCGTCTTTTTTCATTTTTCTTTCTCTCCCTGTTTTTGTTTTCCAGTTTAATGTTGTTGTTTTTGTGACATAATTTATCGTTTTCTTTATGTCCTCAAGTGCTTCTTCAGCGTTCTTATTCCCAGATCATTTGGATTACTCCATTTGTTAATTTTTTCCACTGTTTTTAATTTTTTTTTCTCGTTCATATTTTCTGCTCTGCCTCCTGTGTTTATTGCAGTGCTTACATTCTCTTTTTCTCATTAGCGCTTCTTTTCATTACACTACCTCATTAACCTTATTTCTAGTACTACGCCTTACTTATACCCTCCTCTTTATTTCCTTCTTTGTTTTTTTACTTAATGAAACATGCATTTTATTTCTCCGCCACATTTTCAATTCCCTTTAGTTTTCCCCTGCTTACTCACTTCCTGGAACAATCGTCATCAATATTTCCCTACTTTATACTTGTTTTCTTCTACGTTATCTTACTTACTGAAACACGTATTTTATTTCTCCGTCGCATTTTTAATTCCCTTTAGTTTCCTCGCGCTTATTCACTCCCTGACGCATTTGTCCTCAATATTTCCTTGTTTTCTACTTATTTTTCACTCTTTTATATCCTTGTTTTCACGTGTTGCGAAGGTGCGTTGTGTTCTGTGCCATTCCGCGACCCCAATTTATGTCCACTGAGTACCGCGTGACCTGGGCAGGTAGTCTATTACACCTGCAGTGCGTACGACACCTGAGTATGTATGTGTGTATGTGTGGGTGGGTGTGCGTGTGTGTGTGTGTGTATATAGAGCTTACTGACCTTGTGTGCGTGTGTGTAGCAAGGCCGCGTGCACATAAACTTTCGTAATAAAACATACACACCTCCCCCCCCCCCCCCACACACACACACACAGTCATACCTTCGTGCTAAGAGTGCATAAAGAGAGTGATCTTTTTTCCCGCTGAGACAAAGGCGATAAGCGGTCACTCAACTCAAAGGCAAAGGATGGAAAAAAAAGAGAGAAAAGAGAAGAACAGAAAGGAGAATGAAAGAAAGTGGTAGCAGGAAGGAGAGGGTGTTAAAAGAAAGGAAAATAAAGAAAAGGAGATGAAAAGAGAATGGTAAGAGGAGGAAAAAGGCGATAAAAGAAAGAGAAACACACCAAGGAGGAGAAAAGAGAATGGTTGCAGGAAGGAAAAGACATGAAAAGAAAGCGAAAGAAAAAGGGATAAAATGAAAATGATGACTGGAAGAAAATACGATAATAAAAAGATAGCGAAATAAAAAGAAAAGAAAAAGGGAGAGAAAGAAAGCGACAACAGGAAGGAAAGGACGTTGAAAAGAAGGAGACAGAACGAGCGAAAGAAGGAAAATGAAAATAGAGTTTGAGAAAGTTAGAGGGCTCAGAGGTCTTTGTGCGTTAGTGTGTTTGTGTGTTAATGTGTGTTGGTGTGTTGAGAAGAGAAACAGAGACAGATAGACAGATAGATAAGGACCCAAAGACAGACAGAGACACAGAGACAGAGAGAAAGGTAAACAGCCAGGTTGAGAGTAGCATTTTTAGGTCAACATTTTAGTATTCTCGCGTCTCTGCCTCCCTCGTCATCGCGTTGAAGCGCCCACAGGAATCCCAGGTGAGCGGCGGCGGCGGCGGCGGGGAGGTGCAGAATAATTTGTCGCGCTCGCAAAATGTGGAGGAGGTGGTGGTGGTGGTAGTGGTGGTGGTGGTGGTAGTGGTGGTGGTGGTGGTGGTGTTAGCATCTCTTTTGACTTCACTTCTTACTACTTATACTTCATCCTACTACTACTACTACTACTACTACTACGGCCGCCGCCTTTATGTAATAGTTTTCCCTGAAGGCGTGTTGAGAGTGTTTTAATGAAGGGAAACTAAATATAGCCGATTGTTTCCGAGATCCTCCCCAGAGGCGCTCACAGTGAAGGTGAAACAACGTGGCTCAGTGTTATTTATGTTTTATAATAAGAGGGAGAAAAGAGGAGGAAATAGAGGAAGGGAGAGGAGAGAGGGAGGGGAAAGAAAGGGAATGAAAGGGGAAAGAGAGGGAGAGGAAAGAGAAGGAGGGGCAAAGAAAGGGCGTGGGAAAGAGAGGAAAAGGGAAGGAATGAAGGGGAAAGAAAGGGAGGGGGAAAGATGGAAGTGTCGTTCAATGAAATGAGAGATTAAAATAACATTTGAGTGACAGCGAAAGTGATAGGGATAAATAAATTGGTAAGGTAATATTTTCTTGTGTATTATTACTATTACTATTACTATCATGAACATCAGCATAGAAAGTAATGATATTAACGACACTATCTTTTTTTAGTGTTCATAATGTTTTCTTTTTGCTAACTAATCGACGCGTCTACTTCCTCGTCAGAGTTGCCGTGGAAACCGTCAGTCAGTGTTGTTTTTTCACCTTTCTCTGGCATTCTCTCTCTCTCTCTCTCTCTCTCTCTCTCTCTCTCTCTCTCTCTCTCTCTCTCTCTCTCTCTTTTTGTGTGTGTGTGTGAGTGGGGGGAGGGGGGGGGGTGAGTGTGAGTCCTTGTGAAACTTCTACAGTAATTGAATATATCCTCTTCTTGCTAACACATCCATGTCCCATCAATATATCACCTAAAGGGCTTTGGAGTCTCTAGTTTGGCTTCCATAAACTCGACTTCGGCATCTCAATTCACTGTGGCAAAGGGGAGGGTTGGATGTGGCCCTTTCCTTCCCTCTCCCTACCTGTCTATCTATCTATCTGTCTATCTCGCTCCCCGGCCTAACCTGCGCCGCCACCTCATTAGCATTCTGCGCCGTCGGTTCTAAAGGCTTGATTCAGGGACTAACAAGAGAAGGGTTTGGCTGCTTTGGACGGCCTCTCCTTCTCCCCTCTTTGCTCCCCTTCCCTTCCTCTCCCTTTCTCTCTCATTCATTCCTATTCTTTTCCTCCTCTTCCTCCTTCTTTTCTCTTTTTTTCACCTCTTTTCCATTTCTCCTCTTTTCTTCCTCTTCCTCTATCTTTGCTCTTTTATTCCTCTTTCTCTCCCTCCATCTCATCCAGCTTTCTTTTCTTCCCCTTTTCTTTTTCTCTGCCTCCCTCCCTCTCTTCCTTATCTTTTCTTTTCGTGTTTCTTCCCACTTTTCTTCTCCCAACCTCCATTCTTCATTACCTACTGTCCTACCCACCTGTCTACCTGTATTCCTAACTTTCTACCTCCCTAGTTATCATCTCCTCCCGGTCTACCTACCTTTCCTTACCTGTGCTCTACCTCGCCCCCTTCCTCACCCCTCACACACACAAACACACACACACACACACACACACACACACACACACACACACACACACACACACACACACACACACACACACACACACACGCACACACACACACACACACACACACACGCACACACACACACACACACACACACACACACACACACACACACACACACACACACATATATATATATATATATATATATATATATATATATATATATATATATATATATATATATATATATATATATATGCAAGGCGGGCTTTAGGGATAGGTACAGTAAGGGATACATGCGTGCATTAAATGGCCCTAGATCAACAGTTTTATATCCCTAAGGTCTTGGTTTTGTATTTATTTTTATCCCTGTAATGATGTCCTTTGTTGCCTGGGTATTTTTTTTTGCTGGTCTGTGTGTGTCTCTTGTTTGTATTCCTTTTCCTCTTGATCTACTTTGTTTTGGTTTCTCTGTCCATTTCTTTCTGTTTGTATGTTTGTCTGTCTCGTCTGTAGAGAAAATAATTGTACATGTTATTTTTGGTAGAGTCATGTTAGATATCACTCTTCATCACTCTTTTCCTCCTCCTCGTCTTCCTTTGTTTCTTTCATCTCTTCCTTCCTCTCTTCCCATCCCTTCCTTACTCACTTCCTCCTTCCTTTCCTACCTTCTTATATATCTCCTCTTCCTTCCCTCTTTTCTCCTCTTCCTTTCCTTTCAAAACAGCTTAAAATTATATTTTGATCTCCCTCTCTCCCCCGGTGACAAAAAAATATAAAGGTGTGTATTTGTAGTTGAATTTTGTAAAGAGATAAGAGAAAACTTGTTATTTATTTTGCTACATTAGTGTGATTCATAGCAGGTTAATAAAAGTTTTGCCCATCTTTCCCATCCTCCCCTCCCCCACGACCCCTCTCCCCCCTTTGTGGAGTACCGTAGAGGGGGACGGGAGAGGGGGGGGGGTAGTTCTCCAAATGGGCTCTTCAGATCGGGGTTAAGGACTCTACAGACTAACGAGGAAATATATTGAAAACAAAGCCCGTACCCTGAGGCCTTGGAAGAATGCTTGGTACAGCCTCTATTGCCCTCCCCTCCTCGCTTCTCTCCTCCTCATCTTCCTTCATTTCTTTTCCCTTTTCCTTTCTCTTCATTTCTTCTCCTCTCCACTTCCTTCCTCTCTCTCTGCCACCGTCTCATATTTCTGTTTCTCTCTCTCTTCGTTTTCTCCGCTGTCTTTGTTGCTATCCTCCTACTCTTTTTCTTTCACTCTCCCTTCTCTTTATTTTCTCTTTTCTTCCTTCCTTAATACTTAGTTTCTTACCCACCCACCTGTCTACCTGCATTCCTTCTTTCCTCCCTACCTGCCTCCCTGTCTCCCTACCTTTCAACCTACCTACATCCTTTCCTATATACTTACCCTCCTACCTGCCTACCGTTCCGTACCTCTCCCTTTCCCGTGTCTACTTTTTATTCTCTCTCTCTCTCTCTCTCTCTCTCTCTCTCTCTCTCTCTCTCTCTCTCTCTCTCTCTCTCTCTCTCTCTCTCTCTCTCTCTCTCTCTCTCTCTCTCTCTCTCTCGCCCCCTTTTCCTCATTTCCAGTTTGTTTACCGTAAGAGCCAGTCGACCTATGTCCTGAGGGGGTTCGAGTCTGCCACCCCGCCGCCGCCGCCGCCACCACCACCACCACCACCACCAGTACCTCAGTTACACCTTACAAAATATTTACGTCCTGGTCATGCCCTTTGTTTTCTCACTTTATTTTTTTTGTCCCTTTTTTCTCCATCTTAAAAGCACTAGTAGAATGACTTTCCTGTTTTTTTTTGTTTTTTTTTGTCTGTCTTTATTCTTTTTTATTTAACTTTTTTTCCTCGGGGCCTGTTTTCTGTTATTCCCTCTGTCTAGTTTCTTTCTTCTTTCTCTCTTTTTATTTTCTCTATCTGCTATTTTTTTGTCTATCTCTATTTTTATATTTGCCTCTCTTGTCTTATGCAATCGCCCTATCCCCTGTTCCTGTGTCTTTCTCCTCCTCCTCCTCCTCCTCCTCCTCCTCCTCCTCCTCGTCTAATTCTAACTCCTTCGCCTCCACACCCATTTCCATTCTGTCTCTACGTTCAATCTCGTTCCCTAAAGTTACCTGGCAGGGCAAACTCGTGACAGACAGACAGTACCAATTTCTATGTTACCAAGTCCAACTCCGAAGTAAGTCTGCTTGGGAACTTGGAAATGAAGGGAAGGAGAGAGAGAGAGAGAGAGAGAGAGAGAGAGAGAGAGAGAGAGAGAGAGAGAGAGGTGGGGTGATGGAGGACAAGGTGCGGTTCTGAAAGAGGAGGAGGAGGAGAAGGAGGACGAGGAGGAAAGCCGAGACAAATGAGAGAGGGAAGAGGCGAAAAACAAGTAGAGGAAGCACACTAAGAGGAGAGAGAGGAAGGATGTGGACGCAGAAAACGGAGTGAGTCGCAATGGGACACTGAAAACCCCCCCAAAAATCAGCGTTGCCATATTATCGTACTGAACATTGTATTTATCATTTTTAAGTCTCAAACTCTCGTACCTACACAAATAACTTTAGAAAATTAAAGTTAGCGTTAAAGCTGTTATTTATTGTTGATTTTTTTTTTTTTTTTTTTTTTGCTATAGTTATTGGTCAGAAACTACGAAAATGCAATGCGCTGAGTACGATAATTTGCCAACGCTGCCCAAAATATGACGGGGATGAAAAAGAGGGATGAAAAATAACGTACCTCGGATATACAAAACATTATTAGTCAAAGATACAAACGGAAGGAAAAAAAGAAAATATTGAAGGAAAAGGAAAACTAACGAAGCGAAATGCTACGATGAAATGATTCGATGACATACCTAAAAAAACAAAAACACTCCTGGAAAGAGATACAAGAAGAGAGAAGAGAAACTATTGAGGAAAAAGGAAAGCTGATTAAACAACAATGATATCAGCTTCTTATGATTATTGTAAGCTGTCTGTAGGAGGGTGTTATATATATATGAAGGAAAATTGGGAGAATATTATAAAAAGGAACGTGGTATGAGAGAGAGAGAGAATATTATAATGTGAAATGGTCTTATATGTACTTGCTGACCTCTCTTGCAATGCCTGTGGTGGTGGTAGGGGTGGGGGTAGTGGGGGTGGGGTGGGGGTGGGGGTGAATGGGGGGTGAGGCAATAATTCTCTCTCTCTCTCTCTCTCTCTCTCTCTCTCTCTCTCTCTCTCTCTCTCTCTCTCTCTCTCTCTCTCTCTCTCTCTCTCTCTCTCTCTCTCTCTCTCTCTCTCTCTCTCTCTCTCTCTCTCTCTCTCTCTCTCTCTCTCTCTCTCTCTCTCTCTCTCTCTCTCTCTCTCTCTCTCTCTCTCTCTCTCTCTCTCTCTCTCTCTCTCTCTCTCTCTCTCTCTCTCTCTCTCTCTCTCTCTCTCTCTCTCTCTCTCTCTCTCTCTCTCTCTCTCTCTCTCTCTCTCTCTCTCTCTCTCTCTCTCTCTCTCTCTCGCACGCGCGCGCTCTCGTTCTCGTTCTCTTGTTTTCGATGGATTCCTTCTGATCTTCCTTAGACGAGCCTGTGTGTGTGTGTGTGTGTGTGTGTGTGTGTGTGTGTGTGTGTGTGTGTGTTCCAGGGTTCGGTTCAGTGGAGACATTTTATATTTGTGCTTTTTTTTTACCCCTTCCTCGGTTTTTGGCTTTTTATATTTTTTTTCTTATTTTCTCGGTCTTTTCGGGCTGTGTTGTTGTACTCTAAAATGGATTGGCTGGCGCGTAATTTTATTTGGCCTGTTTTGTTTTGAGTTTCTGTCTCGCGGAAAATAAGATTTGCCTCTCACCTGTATTTTGCTTTCCTCTCACGTGTGTGCTAAATGCGAGGAATTGTTGTGCACTTCTTGCCTCTACGTCTCCTCCTTCTCCTCTTCGTTCTTTTTCTTCTTCATCATCCTTCTCTTCTTGGTCGTTGTTGTCATCCTCCTCCTTTTGTTTACTTGGTACTCTTTCACCTCCTTCTTCTACTGATTCTTCTCTTTGTCTTTCTCTTCCTTCTCCTTCTCCTCCCCTCCTTCATTTTCTTCTTCATCATCCTTCTCTTCCTCGTCGTCATTGTCCTCCTCCTCCTTTTGTTTACTTGATACCATTTCACCTGTTTCTTCTACTGATTCTTCTCCTTGTCCTCCTTCTCCTTCTCCTCCTTCGTCTTCTTCCTCTTCTTCTTCATCATCATCCTTCTCCTCGTCGTTGTTGTCGTTCTCCTCCTTTTGTTTACTTGGTACTATTTCACCTCTTTCTGCTCCTGTCATCCTCCTCCTTCTCCTTCTCCTCCTTCTCCTTCTTCTCCTTTCTCTTCTTCATCATCATCCTTCTCCTCGTCGTTGTTGTCGTTCTCCTTCTTTTGTTTACTTTGTACTGTTTCACCTCTTTCTTCTACTCATTTTTCTCCTTGTCCTCCTCCTCCTCCTCCTCCTCCTCCTCCTCCTCTTCGTCCTCGTTGTCGTTGCCGTCGTCGTCGTCCTCCTCCTCATCCGCCTCCTCCTCCTCGTGTTCTTCATACTTTTATCCACCTCATTCTTTTACTCGTCTTTCACTTTGTCCTCTTTCTCCTCCTACTTTTTCATCCTCGTCCCCTTTCTTCTTCTTCCTCCTCCTCCTCCTCCTCCTCCTCCTCCTCCTCCTCCTCCTCCTCCCCCTCATTTTCTTCATACCTTTTTTGACATCTTTCTTCTACTCATCTCTCTCCTTCCTCCATTACATGTTTTCGTTCCTCCTCCCCCTCCTCCCTCCTCCCTCTCTTCCTCCTCCTCCTTCTTCTTCTTCTACTCCTTCGTCACGCCTCCTGTCAGAGTCCTCATGCGACAAGAACAACAACAACAGCAACAACAACAACAACATTACCGCTGCCATCTTCTTTCTCCCCTTTCGTCCTTTCGTCCTCCCTCCTTGTTTTTGTCCTTCTTTTGTTTGTTCCTTCTCATCTTACCTGGTTTCTTCTGTATCATCATCATCATCATCATCATCATCATTATTATCATCTTCCTTTACGTTACCTTCTTTGTCTAATTTTGTTTTTCGTTTGTCTTTCTCTTTTTTGTATTCGTGAGTATATTTCTTTTTCTTTTTTTTTTTACTTCTCGACTTCCTCCTTTTCTTAATATTTTTCTAACTTTTTCTCTTCCTCCTTCCTCGTCTTTTCTTCCTTAATGTCTTTTCTTCTTTGTCCTCCTTATTTTCTCTTCGCCCTCTTATTTGCCCTCCTCCCCTCTTTTCCTTTCTCCTTCAACTTCTTTCTTTCTCCCTCTTTCCCTTCGCCTTCTTTCATTTCGCCTCCTAATACTGCGACTCTTTTTCTCTCTTTCTCCTCTTCCTCTTCCTCTTCCTCCTCCTCGTGCAGTCTTAATCATGAAGTGAATTCCGTGCAAGAGAGAAAGGGCCTCAGCATATACCCGACAGGCGGACCTTTATTGTGTTCGTTCCTCGCATACATAATTAACATCATATTTTTGGGGCGTTGCAGGTAAGCTTGAGCCGGCGAGGACGAGGAGGACGATGAAGAGGAGGAGGAGGAGGAGGAGCGAGACTTACGTACCTGCCTACCTACCTACCTGTGTGACCTGCGACCTGGATAATGTGAGTATGACTGTGACCTTCTTGTGTGTTTGGGGTGAAGGGGAAGGAAAGGGGAGGAGGGGAGAGGGGTAGAGGAGGTGTTTGTGTGTGTGTTTGTGTGTGTGTTTGTGTGTGTTTATTTTGAAATGTACACACACACACACACACGCACACACAGACACACACACACACATATTTCATGGTTTCCTATACTTACTTTTAACTCTTTTTTTTGTCCTTATACACAAAACGAAAGAGAAACGAAAAAAAAATCACTCACCTCATCACCTTCTCACCTTATTCAGTCACTTTCACCTGGGCTTTTCTTTGCACCTGTCGACCTCTGTCTAGCTAGTGAAGAGTGTTTTTGTCACTTTACATACACCCAATTTTTTGCACCCTCCTCTTCTTCATCCTCTTCCTTAGCGCTGTTTGACTTTGCAATTTTCACGCGTCACAGGCCAGGAAAACAGTTTATGAAGGCGCCTGCTCGTGTAGAGGGAGAAAGGCGTGTGTTTGGCAGGGCGTCTTAGGAGAGAGTCGTGTGAAAGGCTTATAGAAGGACGGGGGGAAGGGATGAAAGGGGTGAGAGGGGAACGAGGGGACAGAAGGAGAGGTTTGAAAAGGCAGGGAACGTTAGAGATGTGGATGGGGGATGGGGATAAAAGGAGAGGTTTTGGAGGGCAGGAAACGGTAGGGGATGGGATGGAGGGAGAAGGGCAAAGGTGTAGGTTTAAGACGGTAGAGAGTGGGATGGGGGATGGGGACAGAAGAAGAGGTTTGAGAAGGCAGGGAACGACAGGGGATGTGATGGAGGGAGGAGGACATAGGTATAGATTTGGGAAGGCAGGGGGTGGCAGGGGGGGGAAGGGACGGGAGTGAGATAGAGATTTGAGAAGGCAGGAGGCGATAGGGGTTTGGGAGAGGGGAAGGAGGACAAAGGTAGAGGTTTGAAAGGGCAAAGACAAGCACACCAAAAGGAAGGAGATCTAATACCTCTGAAACCCTACAACGAGACGATTAATTTGTGGCTGTCACCCTTCGAAGCGACGTGCAAAAGAAAACGGGAAGAAGAAGACGGAAAGAGTGCAATACTGAGGCTTCTGTCACATAGTCTCCGCGGCTCTTGTCTGAAAAGTAGCGGAGCTCGTGTCAAATGCAAATAATAGTGACTGTCTGGTGGTGCTCCTCTTCTTCCTTCTCCTCCTCATCCTCCTCGTCAGCTCGCCTGCTATTAAGAATGCCAAAGACGAGTAGAGTAGTTTGGCAGTGATCGTCCTCCGTTGAGTTGTATAGATCAAGGCAGTGTGTGAGGAAGGAGTTAGTGGGGAAGAGGATTATTAGAGCGGATAAAATGAGGAAGATAGGAAGATGAATTGATAGTAGTAGCTATGAGAAAGAGGATCATTAGAGGGAGTAAGAAAAGGAAAAGATGAAGATGAATTGATAGAAGTAGGTATTACGAAGATGATCATTAGATTGAATAATAAAAGCAAGACAGAAAGATGAAGATATTGAAATAGTTATGAGGAAGATAGTCAATATAAACCAAAGAAGAAGAGAAAGATAGAAAGATAAATGGATGGAGGCGGTAAGGAGGAAAGTGATTAATATAGCGAATAAGAGGAACAAGAAAGAAAGAAAGACGGACAGATAGATGAGGAGATAGATAGAGAAAACAGGGAAATATCAGATGCCTTGTATGTTTTTTTTTTTTTTACAGTAAAGGAGACAGCTCAAGGGCACAAAAAACGGAAACAATAATAAAAAAAGCCCCCTTCTCGCTGCTCCTAAAAAAATCCAAAGAGGTGGTCAGTAAGAAAAGATAGATAGATAGATATAAAAAAAAACTGATAAAGATAGATGCAGAGAGAGACAGATCAGATAACACAAAGGGAAAACAAAAGTAAAAAAACAAAAGTAAGTCGGGCTTTTTTTTTCATTATTGTTTATTTTTTAACGTCCTTGCACTGTCTCCTCTGCTGCAAAAAAAAAAAAAAAAAAAATCTTGTCATCCTTGTCCTCGCTGACGTCCATCTCGTTCCACTCGTCATCGTTCTCGTCCTCCACTTCCACACTCTTCCCCCCCTTCTTCCCCCTTCCCTTCCTTCGTACCCTTCACCCACAAGGAGCTCATGCACTGCCCCCCCCTGGACATCACACGCCTCACTGGGCCATCCGACTCGGTAAACATGTCTTCCCCCTCCTCCTCTGCCCCCCCTCATGCCTCCCTCCTTCCCCCTTCCTGTCAGGCTGATGGAAAGGGCCCGGCAAGAAAAAAATATCGTAGTAGTCCCTGAAAGTTTGGCTTCGCGAGGATGTTTTGCCGCTTATTGGAAAGGTGTTTTTTTGGGTGGGATTTTTTTTTGGATGATGTTTGAACGGCACGTGTGTAGGGGAAAGTAGGGAAAAATAGGGAAAATAGGGGAAATAGGGAAAATATGTGGTCTGCTTTAGTTTGCTTGCTTTGGTGGACGACAAAATGAAAGAAAGAGAGAAAGAATGAAAGTAATAAATGCATAGGTATGAAAGAGGTAAAATAAGGAAAATGGGGAAAAAATTGTCTGCTTCTGTTTATTTGACTGAGTGGCAGAAAAAAAGAAAGAAAAAAATGCATAGGTATATAGAAAAATAGATAGAAGAGGAAAATATGTAGAAAAGACAGGACACACACACACACACACACACACACACACACACACACACACACACACACACACACACACACACACACTCCTCGCCTCCTCCCCACCCCTCACCCCCACACATCGACGCATCCGTACCCTTTGGTAAATACAAGCAACTTTCATTTTATATATATTTTTAGCCCCCGGACATTTACTAACTTTAATTAACTTTGATTTTTCTTAACCAATACATTTATATCGCAAAACCAAGCGTTGTAACCCGAGGAACTTTTTGTCGGGAAACAGATTTAATGAACGGAAGCTTTTTATACTCGTTATAGATAAAAAAAAATTACTCTAAAATGCATTGGGTTGAGGTTATTGTGGATGGTAGACAATGTGAAATCTGATATATATGAGAAACGAGAATTTTAAGTGTATTTTGTTAGACAGACAATCGGACGGATGCATTTTTTACTCGCCATAGATGAAAAAAATACTCATGAAAAATGCACTGGGTTGTATTTTTTTGTGGTAGACTCACTGAAATCTGATACCTATATGAGGAACGAGAATCTGAAATATATGAAGGGAGACGGACATACAGATCACAAGGGATTTTTTTTTACCTATTTATAAGTTCAGTTAGTTCAGTAGTATCAACAAAACGAAATGAAGGAGTTACACGTTGATTCTTTGCTTAGATTTCATTGTATGTGACTTTGATCTTTTTGTTACGTATTCTCCGCACCGGCTTTTGTTTTCTTTTTTATTTCTCTGCACATTATCATCGGTTTCAAGTCTGTTCCTTTGATCATTTGTTAAGGTTTTAATTCGCTCTCTTTTGTATTTCTTTTCGTCTCTCGCCTCCCTCCCTCTCTCATAATATTTCCCCTTCTCCTCCTATTCCTCCTCCACCTTCACCTCCTCCTCCTCCTCCTCCCTCCTCACAGTCCTTCCTCCCCTCTCATTTTCTCCCTCGCTTCCTTCTATTCACCCATAGTCTTTCCCATTCTTCCCTCCTTCCTCCCTTTTATCCATTCTTCCTTCTACATTTTTATTCCTCCCCCTCCCTCCGTTCCCTCCCTTTCCAGCCTCTGTTTGGTAGTCCGTTGTCCTCCGTCTATCCGAGTGCTGTGGTATTTTTTATAATATAGATTCACAGGTTTTTTTATTTGTTCAGTTATTATTAGTATTCTGTGTGTGTGTGAGTGTGAGTGTGTGTGTGTGTGTGTGTGTGTGTGTGTGTGTGTGTGTGTGTGTGTGTGTGTGTGTGTGTGTGTGTTTGCGTGTGTGTGTGTTTTCTGCCTTTTGCGTGTTGCGTTGTGTACCCCGTTCGTTCCTCTCTCTCTCTCTCTCTCTCTCTCTCTCTCTCTCTCTCTCTCTCTCTCTCTCTCTCTCTCTCTCTCTCTCTCTCTCTCTCTCTCTCTCTCTCTCTCTCTCTCTCTCTCTCTCTCTCTCTCTCTCTCTCTCTCTCTCTCTCTCTCTCTCTCTCTCTCTCTCTCTCTCTCTCTCTCTCTCTCTCTCTCTCTCTCTCTCTCTCTCTCTCTCTCTCTCTCTCTCTCTCTCTCTCTCTCTCTCTCTCTCTCTCTCTCTCTCTCTCTCTCTCTCTCTCTCTCTCTCTCTCTCTCTCTCTCTCTCTCTCTCTCTCTCTCTCTCTCTCTCTCTCTCTCTCTCTCTCTCTCTCTCTCTCTCTCTCTTTATCCTCTCTCTCTCTCTCTCTCTCTCTCTCTCTCTCTCTCTCTCTCTCTCTCTCTCTCTCTCTCTCTCTCTCTCTCTCGCTCTCTCTCTCTCTCTCTCTCTCTCTCTCTCTCTCTCTCTCTCTCTCTCTCTCTCTCTCTCTCTCTCTCTCTCTCTCTCTCTCTCTCTCTCTCTCTCTCTCTCTCTCTCTCTCTCTCTCTCTCTATCACCCACTGTGTGTGTGTGTGTGTGTGTGTGTGTGTGTGTGTGTGTGTGTGTGTGTGTAAGGGAGGGGGGTGCGTGTGTGCGTGTGCATGTGCGCGTGTCTTCCTTCCTGATGAATTTCCAAACTCCTTCACAAGCTCCGTCATTCCTTCAACAATGAGGTCGAGGAAGAGGAACCCACGTGGACGAGGCGGGAGATTAAAATTTTCTCTCATGAAGAAATTAAATAAAAAAGAACCTCAAGGGAGTGATCGGTCGTCAATGCGTCTCTGTCCCCGGAAAACACACAAATTAGGAGAGAAGAAGGACTGGGAGAGACAGGAAGTAGATAATGGATAAGAAAGAAATTTGGAGATAGAATAGGAGTTTTAGACAAACAATTATTGGATACCACAGCGTTTAATTAATCGTACAGTAAGGGAGTTTGAGAAAATAATTTAGTTTGACTTAGTACAAATGCGCAAACGGCCTAGTAAGAGAGAGATTGAGGTAAGGTAAAGTTGAATAATGACGCACACGATTAACTTCGCCTTTCTTTGCTTTTATTTTCTCCTCCCTACGACATAAACGTTTTCAGGAGGGAGGGGAAGTATCAAAACACCTCTCCATCCGATTATGTAGCACGGGCGCAAACGTTTTTTGTTTGTTTGTTTGTTTCTCCTTAAGCTGCATCCTTTCCTGTAAAAAGACTAATAGAGAGAACGTAAGAAGGAGAGAAAGAAAGAGGGGGAGGTATGGGGTCAGACACCTTTTGATAGATGGTTTATACCCCACGCCATGAACCAACCTTGCCCGGGAACCATGAAAAGAGAACGGAAGGCAGGAAGGGGAGACTCTGTAAGATCTTTTGTTGCCGTGTAAACTTTCCGCAGTGACTCATTCTAAACTTCCTCCATTAATAGAAAACCGAGAAAAAAGAAGAAACGAAAGAAAAGGTCCCACACAAGAGAGGGAGGGGACAGATTTTTGAGAGAGAGAAAGTCATCATATTTTCTAGGTTCTTCAAGTCCTTTTGTGGGAATCCAAGGTACGGACTGACTGCCTATACCTTTTTCCGCTCCTCTTCCTCCTCCTCCTCCTCCTCCTCGTCCTCGTCCTCCTCCTCCTCCTCCTCCTCCTTCTCGTGACGGCGTTCCTCGTACTCTTTCAAAGGGGACGAAGCATCGGAACACCTCGGAAGTTTTGAAGATTGATTCCGGAGCAGATCCTCAACTCTTTCCTTTCTTTGTCCTCCCGCCGCCGCCGCAGGAGCAAGGAGGAGGAGGAGGAGGAGGAGGGGAGGAGGAAAGAGGCGTTTGTGGCGGTGAGGTAATGGTGTTTGTTTTCTCTCTCTCTCTCTCTCTCTCTCTCTCTCTCTCTCTCTCTCTCTCTCTCTCTCTCTCTCTCTCTCTCTCTCTCTCTCTCTCTCTCTCTCTCTCTCTCTCTCTCTCTCTCTCTCTCTCTCTCTCTCTCTCATGTACGTTTTTACATAATAAGCGTAACGGAAAAGGAAAAAGTACTTGGCTAGCCCTCCTCAAACACACACACACACACACACACACACACACACACACACACACACACACACACCTCGCGGGGTTCGCTAGTACTACCTCCGCTGCGACTGACACCTTAATGCCTCCTTCTGCCGTGTCTCCCTCCTGCCGCTGACACCCTTTAGAACCCGGGGGAATGGAACCGCCAGTAGGGAGAAACCAGGACGAGGAGGACGAGGAGGCTGCGGTGCTCTGACGAAGGACGAGGATGGCGCTAGGTTGGGGGTAGTAAGGAAGGGTAGCACTAGAGGACAAGTTGCTTCCACCTCCTACCTTGCTGCCGTCGTTTTGGGTACAGCCTCCTCCTCTGCGTTGATGTATTCAGGTCTGAGGGCAGCGTGGAGGTCGTCAGGTGTGTGTGTGTGAGGCTCTGCCAATACCCGAAGGTCCCGGAATGATATTGGTGGCGGCGAGGCGGCGGTGTGGCAGGCAGTTATGGGGCCGAGATTGAGTGGGAATAGGTGCAGGTAGGAGCGAAGGTGAGGAAGGTGTGTGTGCGCGTGTGTAGGTGTGTAGGTGGGTGTTCGTGTGTAGGTGTGTGTGTAATAATAATAATAATAATAATAATAATAATAATAATAATAATAATAATAATAATAATAATAATGATAATAATAATAATAATATACGGTTTATTCAGGTATACGGCAGATTTCGCTAACGAGAACAAGTACAAAAAGAGAATGGGGATGGAAAACGGGGGTCAGACTTGTCTCTGGGAAAGGTAGGGGTGATGGGAGGGGTTGGGTGGGATGGAGTGCAGTGGGGGTGGTGCCGGGGTGTGTGTGTGTGTGTGTGTGTGTGTGTGTGTGTGTGTGTGTGTGTGTGTGTGTGTGTGTGTGTGTGTGTACCTGAAGAACATGCAGGTAGGGACAAAAGCTAATCTTCATGAAAGACGTAATAAATTCTAAAAGACGCTTCTGGGAACGGATGAATGTGTTTCTCTCTCTCTCTCTCTCTCTCTCTCTCTCTCTCTCTCTCTCTCTCTCTCTCTCTCTCTCTCTCTCTCTCTCTCTCTCTCTCTCTCTCTCTCTCTCTCTCTCTCTCTCTCTCTCTCTCTCTCTCTCTCTCTCTCTCTCTCTCTCTCTCTCTCTCTCTCTCTCTCTCTCTCTCTCTCTCTCTCTCTCTCTCTCTCTCTCTCTCTCTCTCTCTCTCTCTCTCTCTCTCTCTCTCTCTCTCTCTCTCTCTCTCTCTCTCTCTCTCTCTCTCTCTCTCTCTCTCTCTCTCCTCTAATCTTAGTCCTCTGAATGAAGATGATAATAGCAACAATTGTATTCACTCAGAAGTCTTGTCAGAACATAATATTATGGAGCGTTGAGTACAAGTTGGGTTGAGTCGTGGCTCCGGAGACCTTACGAAACCCACTTACCGTATGCTGAATCCCTTCCCAGCATCATCCCATATACGCAGAACATACTGTGTGATTCATGGTTAAGCTTTTGTCAACTTGCTTTTTTGTGTGTGTGCTTTAGTAATATCAAAACCGTATGGTACTTCAGGTTGATTTCTTTCTTTGTTTGATGGCAAGCTTCTAAAACCCTTGATAGAGACATATATAGAATTTTGCACCCAGCGTAACAAGATGGAGCTGCATAAGTTAGTATTGTCTCCGTCTTTCTCTGCTTCTCTTTGTGCTAGATGTCACGGTCTCCTCGTCTCCTCAACTCCTTTCGTACGTTCGCCGGACCCCGACAAGACCTTCCTCGACGCCAAACCATATGCAGCAGCTGTCTCTGTTTTCTTTCCTCCATCACAATTTCATCACCGCCGCTGATATTCCGCTGTGTCCCGTTGTCTCTTTCATCTCTCCGCCTTGTTTTACGCTCGCTACCTGTACTATTGCACCTGCCGTACCTGCCCGCTCCGCCTGACGCTTGCAATCTCTCCCGGGGCGCGTTACCTTTAGAGAGGGCGGGGCGGATGAAAGAAGGCAGACGTGTAGGAAGGATGTCAGCTACTGAAGGATAAGAGGTGAAAGAAGGATGCCATTTTCTGAAGGATTCGCGTAGGAGGTGTGAAAGGGATGTGTCAGGGCCTGCGTTTCCTTTCCATCAGAGGATCGCAAAGAAAAGTAAGTAGGTAAAGGACGGGTAATTGAACCGAACCTAAGCTGCCATGGGTCCTTTGGGGTCTTCCATGTTGGGGACGCACACTCGCTCTCTCACTTTGGCTCTCTCTCCCTCTCTTGACGGTTTTTCTACTTCTGAAGGAATAGCTAAATCCTGCTGGTGTGGGTTCTCCTTACGTCTCTCTCTCTCACGCGCGCGCTCTCTCGTTCTCTCATTTTTTCCATGGGTGTGTTTTTTATCCTCATTTTCTGGTTATTTGATGTATTTAATGTCACGGTACGTTCCTGTTCCCAACGTGCCTCTCTCTCTCTCTCTCTCTCTCTCTCTCTCTCTCTCTCTCTCTCTCTCTCTCTCTCTCTCTCTCTCTCTCTCTCTCTCTCTCTCTCTCTCTCTCTCTCTCTCTCTCTCTCTCTCTCTCTCTCTCTCTCTCTCTCTCTCTCTCTCTCTCTCTCTCTCTCTCTCTCTCTCTCTCTCTCTCTCTCTCTCTCTCTCTCTCTCTCTCTCTCTCTCTCTCTCTCTCTCTCTCTCTCTCTCTCTCTCTCTCTCTCTCTCTCTCTCTCTCTCTCTCTCTCTCTCTCTCTCTCTCTCTCTCTCTCTCTCTCTCTCTCTCTCTCTCTCTCTCTCTCTCTCTCTCTCTCTCTCTCTCTCTCTCTCTCTCTCTCTCTCTCTCTCTCTCTCTCTCTCTCTCTCTCTCTTTCTTTCTTTCACTCATATTTTCCTCTCTCTTTTTCTCTCTCTCTCTCTCTCGTGGTACAGTCTTTCTTTTTTCCTCATAATCTGTCCACCTGCAATCCGACTTCTATCCCTATTTTCATATTTTTTCCTTTCCTCATTTCTTCCGTGCATATTATTTATTATTTCCGCTGCCTTTCATCTCCACGCGTCTGTTGTCTCATTGTGCTCAATCTCCCTTTTTTCTGTGTGTGTGTATGTGTGTGTACGTGTGTGTGTGTGTGTGTGTGTGTGTGTGTGTGTGCAGTTCTTTACAAGTTAAGCAAAAGCGAGAATGTATAACTAGATCTGAATTTCTGCGGTGAGTACATTCCGTGGTTTACTTTTTCGCCGCGTCTTAGAGTTTGTCACATAGTTATATTTTTCTGTTTTTTTTTCTCCTTGTGGTTAGTGGATTATTTTAAGAGTTCTGAGGACGAAGGGAGTTGTTAGGGAGGGCTGGAGGAAGAGTAGGGAGGGAGGGAGAGCGAGACGTGCATTGGCAGGTAGGTAGAGCTTGAGGGAGGGATAAAAAGAGAGAGGAGGAGGTATTTGTGGATAAGAGGGTGGAGGAGAGAGGGAGGTAAGGGAAAGCTGCAGAGGGCATTGGGTAGATGGAAAGAGAGAGAGAGAGAGAAAGGTGAAACAGGAAATAATAGATATGGATAAAAAAAAAAACTGTAGAGGACGTTGTTTAAACAAAAGGATACACAAAAATAATGAAAAACTAATAAAAGAAGTAGGTAGTAATAAATAGATTAAGGAATAAAGACTTGGGCTAAAGAAGAGAGGGAAGAAGCCCCAGAAAATGAAGCCTGGTCGTAATAGAGACGAAGGAACCAAAAAGAAAGGGGAAAAAAAGGCAATCAGTAGAGAGCGTAAGATTACTGCTCGGGAAGGAAATTAGGAAGTAGCGGCAAGGCTTCTTCTGGCAGGTGGAAAGGTGAGTAGAGGAGAAAATGAAGGGAAGACAGAGCATATGAATAGATGGGCTAAGAGAGTTGATAAATAAGGAAGAGATGAAAAAAAGGAAGGACTGACTTTAATGAACATAAGAACATACAAACATAAGAATCTAAGGAGTATTGAAGACATTAAAGAGGAATACTGAGCACACAAATTGGTGGCTTGAGAAAGATAGTAAATAAGGGAGAAAAATATGAATGATTCTCACTTTAGGGAACATAAGAACATTCAAACATAAGAATCTTAGGAGAACTGAAAACGTTAAAGAAGACGAAAACAGATGAGATAAATAAACGGTTTAAAGCAGCTGATAAAAAAAGAAGAAAAGAAACAGAAGAGATACTCATTTTAGGAAACGTAAGAACAGAGGAAAAACATACAAAGCAGAAATAGTCTTGGAGAAGTTGATGAAGGGAAGAAAACAAGCAGGTAGAGAGAGAAGATGATGTGATTACAGTATAGGAAATAATATAGTAATGTATATAATAGTTATTTTACGGTAAATGAGACGGCCATCTTCAGGTATTAGTTTAATTACATTCACTGATTAAGGACACTGAAGTTGAAGAAGAAAAAATGTTAGTAATACACTGTTAAAAATGCTTATGATCGAACTATAACAAGGAAAGGGAAAGTAAAGGAAAGGGAAAGTAAGGGAAAGGGAAAGTATGGGAAAGGGAAAGTAAGCGAAAGGGAGAGTAAGGGGAAGGGAGAGTAAAGAAAAGGGAAAGTAAGGGAAAGGAAAGCAAGGTGTGTATTCTTTGTACAGGTAATGAGAGAGAGAGAGAGAGAGCAGGTGTGATCAGGTGTCAGGAAAATATATCAAAGCACTCTTCCTTTTATCGTATACAACCTTGTTTATCTCGGGCGTCAGTAATCACCTGTCTTACCTGCCTTTGTGAAATTAATGAGGACACAGAACCCTTTCTTATCCTTTTGACCTATTTTTTATTACTTCCTTGTCTTCCTCCTCCTCCTCCTCCTCCTCCTCCTCCTCCTGTTCTTCGTGGCTCTTTTTTTTACCTCTGCTGCCAAACTCTTTCTTCCTTGAGATTATTTTTTTTCTTTATTTTCAGTGTCTTCGTCTTCATCCTCTTCCTTTTCCTCTTCATGTTCTTCCTCCTTCTCCTCCTCCTCCTCCTCCTCCTCCTCCTCCCTCCTCCCTCCTCCTCCTCCTCCTCCTCCTTTGTCAGTACCCTTCCTTCTTTCCTTCAGACAAATATTCCTCTGCATTATTTTTTTTATTATCTTCCTCCTCTTCCTTCTTCTCTTTCTTCTGTCTTCTCACACTCTTCTCCGCCTTCTCCTCCTGCTCTTCTCCCTCCGCATGGTCAACAGTTTTTTTTCCCTTTTTTTTGTTTATTCCTTTTACGCCATTTCATTTTTTTTTGCTTTACTTATTACAATATTTATTTATCTTTTTTTTATATCGTTTTGCTTCTTACTTTTTTTGGTTATGCGTCTTCCGGTTTGTTTGAAGGTGCGATTTTCTTTTGTTCTTGTTTTTTTTCTTTTTAGTTTCCACTCGACCATCCCATCTGTCGCTCTCTTTTATTGGTTTCATCTTATCTATTGTATCGTATGATGTTCTTGTTTTTACACTTGCTCCGTTTTCAATCACGTTGCAATACACCTTTCTATTTTATCTCTCTTTTTCATTTTTTTTTCTTTCGTTCATCCACCTCAGCTGTTCCTTAACCTTACCCCTCATCATCATTTTCTTCCCTTTATTTTTTCCTCCCATTTCTTGTTTTCTTTGCTGCATCACCACCCCCACTAAGTCCAGCGTCGTTAGCCACCCGCTCTCACCATTAGCCACACCCACAGCCAACTAGACAGACATACTAGCCATAAACTGAAACCCATAGACCCACACGCACAGCCATATACAGCCAGGCAGACACTCTCCAAGCCACACACACAGACGGTAACAGCCTCCCAGTAAGCCACTCAAAGCCATATACAGCCATCCAGACTCACTCACCAGCCAGACAACAACACAGCCAACCATCACAGACAGTAACAGCCTACCAATCAGACACAGACTCGTACCAACCACACACAGGCACCCAGCAGGCCACACACAGTCAGTCATACACTTCCCACCAACAAGACAACCTCACAGACAACCTGCACCGACAGCCTCAGCCCTGGCAGTCACTTCGGTACAGATGCGAGCTCGACAGCCACGAAGATTGCACGCCAGCGGTTGTCCGGGTCAGGCCTTGATCAGTGCTGGCAGCCACATTAATGAGCCGTGCGAGGGGAGGGGGATGGGGGGGGAGAGGGCAGGGCGAGGGGGAGGTAGACGTAGAGGGGGAGAGGGGGAGAATGGGAGAGGAAAAGGAAGAGAGAGAGAGAGAACGTTAGGGACAGTTTCATTTTACTTTTCATCATTAACTCTCTCTCTCTCTCTCTCTCTCTCTCTCTCTCTCTCTCTCTCTCTCTCTCTCTCTCTCTCTCTCTCTCTCTCTCTCTCTCTCTCTCTCTCTCTCTCTCTCCCTGTCTTGCTTGTTAGTAGAGAAATGTCACTCCTCATCCACTACCCCTTCCTCCTCCTCCTCCTCCTCCTCCTCCTCCTCCTCCTCCTCCGCCTCCTCCTCCTCCTCCTACTCCTCCTTCCACACGTCGCCTTGTTGCAGTCTCCCCTTCACCTTTTTCCTCCATTTTTATTTGGCAGACTCTTAATATCTGTTTTTTCCCCTCCAATTGCCTTCGTTGTGTCCTTTTCGTCCCATTTAGAGAACATTCCCAGAAGCCTTTTTTTTTAACTCTCTCTCTCTCTCTCTCTCTCTCTCTCTCTCTCTCTCTCTCTCTCTCTCTCTCTCTCTCTCTCTCTCTCTCTCTCTCTCTCTCTCTCTCTCTCTCTCTCTCTCTCTATCTCTCTCTCTCTCTCTCTCTCTCTCTCTCTCTCTCTCTCTCTCTCTCTCTCTCTCTCTCTCTCTCTCTCTCTCTCTCTCTCTCTCTCTCTCTCTCTCTTTTTTTTCTTTTTTTCATCACTTTCTGTCTGTCTGTCCGGCGTCACTCACTCCTGTTGACGCTTTGAGCCACACCATTTTTATTTCTTTTTATTTCTTTTTACTCAGGCTATCGTATTTGCTTTTTTTTTGAGCGAGTTTCTGATGCAACTTTTTTTTTTAAAGTACTCTTTGCCTAGATAGTACAAAGGCTTTTTTTATATTCACTTTTGTTCCCATTTTTTTCCCTCTCCCTGCTTTTTCTTTCTTTCCCCTCATTTTTTTTCCTTGCTTTACTCCATCCCTCCCTCTTTGCTTCCCTCCTTCATTTCCCTTCCTTTATCCTATTTTCTCTTCTCTTTACTTCTATAGTTTGGGCTTTCTCCTTCTTTTTCTTTCGCTCCCTCCTTATTCTCCTTCCTTTTCTCTCCTTCTCCTCTTACTACTCCTCCTCCACCTCCTTCTATTTTCCTCTCCTTCTCCTCCCTTCTATCTTCTCTCTTGATTGACACACTTTGCGATAATTATTGACAAATGGAGGTTATTGAACGTCAGAAAATGTCTTTTACCAATCTCTCTCTCTCTCTCTCTCTCTCTCTCTCTCTCTCTCTCTCTCTCTCTCTCTCTCTCTCTCTCTCTCTCTCTCTCTCTCTCTCTCTCTCTCTCTCTCTCTCTCTCTCTCTCTCTCTCTCTCTCTCTCTCTCTCTCTCTCTCTCTCTCTCTCTCTCTCTCTCTCTCTCTCTCTCTCTCTCTCTCTCTCTCTCTCTCTCTCTCTCTCTCTCTCTCTCTCTCTCTCTCTCTCTCTCATTGACTTCTTAATATTTTTTTCAGGCTTCCTCCCATCATACTCATCCCAAGAATTTTTTCCCCCGCCTCCTCCTCCTACTCCTCCTCCAAATGAGTTTTAACGTAGATAAATGTAAAGTAATGCACATAGGTGAAAAAAAAACTAACTTTAAATATCAGATTCAAGGCTTAGGGAAGTAAAACAAGAAAAAGATCTTGGTGTCATTATCAGTAACACTCTTAAAATGAGTGATCAATGTTCTGCAGCGAGTAAAAATGCCAATATGATGTTGGGATTAATCTCAAGAAACTTTGATTATAAATCACCCGAACTTATGAAGAGATTATATTTAGTATTTGTAAGACCACACCTAGAATACGCCGTTCAGTTCTGGTCACCGAACTATATCAAAGATCAAGTTTTGCTAGAAAGGATACAGCGACGAGCAACCAAACAAATTCCAGCGCTCCGAAACTTGCCATATGACGAGCGTTTAAAGCGTTTAGATATGTTTTCCCTAAAAAAAGCGAAGGATGAGAGGGGACTTAATTGAAGTGTTCAAAATCCTTAATGGATTCGACAACATTAAACCAGATAGTCTATTTCAGAGAGACACCAACACAATAACACGCAGCAACGGTATGAAGTTAAAGGGAAACCGATGTAACCCATTGGTGCGCAAAAGTTTTTTCAATAATAGAGTCGTCGATCACTGGAATTGACTCCCACCGTCAGTAGCTAACGCACAGAGTATCAATAGCTTCAAGTCTTCATTGGATAAGTACTTCAAGGATATAAGATTATACTGACCCTTCTTCGCATGTTTTCAGACAGATTGCAGCAAGACGTCAACCTAAATCCATATTATTCTCCCCCACAACCTAGATTGCAAGTAGCGTAAGTTAACAATAGAGTAAAGCAACAGTTAATGTCCGATTGACAGGTGGAGTGAGGTGTGGGTGCAGTAAGGTGACAGGTTACTGGTGCCGTGCCTAGTACCGCCGGTAAAACGAGGATCAAGCCTCCACCTGTGCCCCTGAAACTACACCTCACCCATCGTGAGTATTAGGGGGGATTCTGGGGCTGCCCTGTGTAGGCCACTCGGCCTCTTCCTGTCTCCTTGTGTTTCTGTGTTCTTATGTTCTTCTGTAATGAAGTCATTTTCCCCCACAGCTTAGGTTACCAGTAGTGTAAGTTAAGGGTAGTAATTTCCTCTTATTTCTCTCTTTACTGTAAAATTTCCATGTCCCTTTCTTCCTTAAAGGTACATGGTGTTCTCTTCTAACTATTTCCTGCCGGCACGTTGCCGAAGGGAGAGGTGGGTGGGGAGGAGCCTTCATCTATTCTGTCCTGTCCTACCACACGTAGATTACTAGTAGTAGCGGTAATAAACAGACACACTCGTCATAGGCCGATAGGTCTTCTGGTGTCTGTTCTTCCTATGTATTCCTATGTATTCCTGCTCCTCCTCCTTCTCATCCTCCTCCTCTTCCCCCTCCTCTTTCTCCTTCCGCTCCTCCTCCTCCTCTTCCATATTTCTTCTATCCACCCACCTTCTACTAACCTTTCCTTTCTCCATGTCCTCCTCCTCCTCTTCCTCCTCTTCCTCCTCTTCCTTCCCCTCCTTCCTCCGTCACCTTGGCAGCGTTAATCTTTCTTTATCCTCCTCCTCCTCCTCCTCCTCCTCCTCTCCCTCCTCCTCCTCCTCCTCCTCCTCCTACTCCTGCTCCTGCTCTTCCTGTTCCACTTGCTCCGTTACCCTTTTTCCTTTTTCCCCCGCTCCTCCTCCTCCTCCTCCTCCTCCTCCTCCTCCTCCTCCAAGGATTATTCGTGTGTGAGGGAAGGAATTTCGAATTATGGGAAACTTTTGGTGCTTTTTCCCATTTTCTTTCCGACAATAACTTTTCAAATATAAAATAAGAGAGAGAGAGAGAGAGAGAGAGAGAGAGAGAGAGAGAGAGAGAGAGAGATAACCTTTTTTTTTATTTATTTTCCGGTCACTGCAACTATTCTTATATCTTCCTTTTCCTCCTCCTTCTCTTCTTCTTCTTCTTCTTCTTCTTCTTCTTCTTCAACAGGTTTTCCTCTTCCTCTTCTTCTTCCTCCTCCTGCCTCTCGTCCTCCTCGTTCCCTTTTGTCTGTCTCTTTGTTTGTCTGTCTGTTACCTTTCTCTCTCTCTCTCTCTCTCTCTCTCTCTCTCTCTCTCTCTCTCTCTCTCTCTCTCTCTCTCTCTCTCTCTCTCTCTCTCTCTCTCTCTCTCTCTCTGTCTCTCTCTCTCTCTCTCTCTCTCTCTCTCTCTCTCTCTCTCTCTCTCTCTCTCTCTCTCTCTCTCTCTCTCTCTCTCTCTCTCTCTCTCTCTCTCTCTCTCTCTCTCTCTCTCTCTCTCTCTCTCTCTCTCCTCACTTATCCTCCATAACCTCACCGCTTGCAGTCATTCTCTCTCCTCCATGCCCTTTCTTTCTTCTCTCCATCCCTAACTTTCCTCCTCCTCCTCCTCCTCTTCCTCCTTCTCCTCCTCCTCCTCCTCCTCCTTCTCCTCAACCTACTCCTCCTCCTCCTTCACGATCATCATCAGTTTTATTTTTACTTAGTTTATTTTGTTTTCTTTTTTGCTTTTCTTTACTCCATTCTTCCTTCTTTCTTCTCGTCCCGCATTTCCCATCTTTTTTCCCTATCTAATCTTTTCTCTCTCCGGTTTTTCTTTGTCTATCCTTCTCTCTTGATTTCTCTTTTTATCTTTTTTTTGTCTTTATAAACTTTTTTATCTGTTACATAATCTTCCGTTTAATTTTCTTTGTCTACTTCGTTGTTTTTACTCGCTTCTTCTTGGTTGTCTTCCGTTCTGAATCTGTGACGGTCTTTGTGTTTTACGATTTTTTTTGTTAGTTTACTGCGTCTACAACATTATTTTTGGTGCGGTCTTTTTTTTTCGATTAACTTACTTCTAGGAATCTTTATATAAACCTCTTTCTCTCCTGTTTTGTGTTACTCGTATTCAGATATCGCTGTTTGTCTTATTCACCATTTTTTACTCATCTGCTTCCTTTGTTTCTGTTTGTGTCAATATATAATCTGTCTTTATATAAACTTCTTACTTTCCTCTTTTGTGTTACTCTTATTCATATTTCTCCGTTTGTCTAATTTATCATCATTTCTGACTCATCTGCTTCCTCTGTTTCTGTTTGTCTTCCCGTCCTGTTTCTGTCTATATAATCTGTCTATATAATTCTGTCTTTATATAAACCATTTTCCTTCGCCTTCGTTGTTACTTTTATTTATGTTTTGCTGTTTATCTTATTTACCATTTCTAACTCATCTTTTTTCTCTGTTTTTTTGTGTGTGTTTTCTGTCCTATTTCTTTCTGTGTAATTCTGTCTTTATATAAACCTCTTTCTTTCGTTGTTACTTTTACTCATGTTTTGCTGTTTATCTTATTCACCATTTCTAACTCATCTGCTTCCTCAGTTTTTCTGCGTTTTTTTTATATTCTACTTCCATTTATAATCCTTCTACCTTTTTTCCCACCCATCCGTCATTTTCACTCTCAGACTTAACGTTCAACTCTCGAACTTAAGTACGGAGCCGAATCCAGCCTTCCCACCTCCCTCCCTCCCTCCCTCTCTCGCCTCTTCTCTTCATCACCCATATATTAAACTTATTTTTTAGCCCTTTAATTTTTCCTCATCAATATTCTAACGCCTCAGTTCACTTACCCTTCCTGCCTTCCGTCCGTCCCGTATCCCACCCTCCCTTCCTGCCTTCCTTCCTCTCCCTTCCCTCCCTCACCTCCCATTCTTGTTTTTGCTGTTGTTATTTTCCTCAGTTTCTTCATCAACGCTTAAATGAAGGGTACGGATGGAGGGAGAAGGAGAGGAGGGCGAGGAAGGGGAAGAGGAGGAGGAGGAGGAGGAGGAGGAGGAGGAAAAATGGAGATTGAGAAGAAGCAGAAAAAGAAGAATACAAATATGGTGAGGAAGAAGAAGTTGAACGAAGATATAGCGAACAAGAGAAAGAGGAAAAAGGAGGAAAAAAGAACTAGAAGAAGAAAAGAAGAACAAAAACGAAAACAAAAATGAGAAGAGGAGAAGGAAACTGACGAACAAGGCACACAAAAGGAGTAGAAGGATAAAGCGATAGAGGAGGAGTAGGAGCGAAGGATATTAGTGTGTTAGGGTCCTTGGCAGTGGCGTTCATTATGATACAGAAAAGTTAGGCCGTCCGGAGAATAACAGCGACATAGTAGTTAAGGCTAAGCCCCTAGAGACGGCCCCTACGGGATGACACTGTATACCTTTGCTTATTAATAACATCACCACCACCACAACCACCACCATTACTACTACTACTACTACTACTACTAACACATCAAATATCACTGCTTTTACTACTACTGCTACTACAACAACAACTACAGCTACTACTACTTATACTTCAACTACTATCACTTCTATATCTACCTCTAAAACGCCTTTAACATCACTTTTTTTCACCTTCAGAAGTGCCTTAAACACCAAATACTAATACCACTGTCACTATCATTTCTACGTCTACTTCCAAAACGCCATTAACATCACCTTTCTCACCTTTAGACTTGCCCTCCACACCAGCTCCCCTCCACTGACTTATCCCTGTCTCCTTAATCTTTCCCGCTAAGCTTGTTCTGCCATTACTCAGCGCCGATGCTTCAAGTATTCTTACGTATGGCTTGGGGACAGGGAGAGACAAATAGATGCTCAGGAATAGATGTTGTTGCTCTCTTTCTCTCGCTGTTGCTCCTTCTCTGGTATTGACGCACCCGTGAGCCTTGACGCTATCCATGTTTGAAGGAGAGAACAGGGTGACTGCGTAGAGAGAGACAGCTGCCAGGGACTCATGTTTCTTTTCGTGCTTTTAGTGTTGCGTCAAAGTTTCGTTGTCTGTTCAGTGTCTTTGTTTTGAGGGTTTGATGGATGTGAGGTGTATATTGTTTGGGTCTTGTTTTTGTCTTCGGGTGAAAAAAAAGAGAGAGAAGGGTTGACGTGAAATCAAGAAGGGATTGAACGGAATGATGTAGCGATTAAAATGAACGAAGGATTGATTGGGTAAAGGGATTGAATGAAAAGGGATTGAATGAATTGAAGAAGGGATTAATGTGAAGAAAGGATGGAAATGAAGAAGGGATTGATGTGAAGAAGGCATTGAAGTGGAAATGAAACTGAATGTGGAAGAAACTGAATGATGAAGGGATTGAATGAAATGAAACTGAAGCAAGGATTAAAATGAAGAAGATATTGAAATAAAGAAAAGGTTCAGAGGAAAAGAGAATTTAAATGAAGAACGGATTGAATGAGCTGATAGAAAGAAGGGAATAAATAAGGGATTGAAATGAAAAAGGGAGTGAATGCTTGAGCGTAGCGGTGAGGGAGTTGGTGAGGTCGTAGAGGACGGGTGACATTAAGACCATAAAGAATTGAAGTCGCCTGGAGGGAAAAGGAGAATAGCGTGTGATGGACCCAGAAACACCGAGCAGCTGCGTCGATTAGGAATGCAGACTCAAGGAACCTTCGTTGTCACAGCAGAGGCAAACGTAATGAAAGAAGAAGAACAAGAACAAAATGAAGCCAGGAGCCATAGATAGAGCGAACGTAAAAGAAGACGAAGACGAAGAAGAAAAAAATGACGAAGAAGTAAAAGATGAAAAAGAAAAAGAAGACGAAGAAAAGAAAACAAAGGAAAAGAAGAAAAAGAAGACAGGACTAGAATAAGTGTATTTAAGAGAATCTGTATCAGTGTAGCTGTAGTTTGTATTTCCTCCAGCCTACGACTTAAACGCTTTCATGACGGGAGTATCAAGACACCTCTCCGTCCGATTTTGACCCTCGTTCGACTACTCTAACCTAACCTAACTTAACCTAACCTAACGTAGCATAACCTTCCCTGTTCAAGAGTTAGAGAGACAGGGAATACTCACCCAGTCCAAATTACTCGAGATGTCTCCAACTAAACCTAACCTAACCTAACCTGCCCTGTTCAAGGTTGGGCGCCACATAACCGTAGAGAGACAGGGAATACGCACCTTATACTCACCACCCCGTCGTCGATACTGCTCCTTCTCCTCCTGATTGGGGTTCATAGCGTCCGCGGTCCTCTTGAGACACTCCCGTCGCCTACACTCTTTATCCTTTTTTTGTGGTGCCTCGCTTGTGCCTCCGAATTCTTGGAAGGCCTTTGTTTTCAAGCCCCTTCACCCCTCCCGCCCCTGCCCCCGATACCCTACGCTTTTCATCCTCTCCCCCTTCCTCTCTTCTCTCCATCTCTCCCTCCTTCCCTCCGTTCACCTCCATCCTTCCTGCTCTCCCTGCTTCCCCCTCCTCTTTGCTTTCTTTTATTCCTACTCTTCTTACGGTCTGCTTTACCTGCTTCGGATCCTATGGGCTCAGGGAGAAGACTCTTACCCTACTCTTACCTTACTCTTACCTTCACTTATTAGTCTCCCTTCATTCAGGCTTTCTCCCTTTACCCTCCCTCCCTTCCTCCCCCCAAAACGGTTGATCTAAAAGGGGGTAAGGGATGTTTTTTTTTTCACATTTTTTTTCTACCCTCTCTCTCCTTCTTCCTGCATCTCCTCCCTATTAACATAAAAAGAAAGGGAGTTTTTGAAGTTTTTTTTGTGTCCCCTTCTTTTGATCGTGTGCTTGTGTGTGTGTATGTCCGTGCGTTTGTGTTTCATTATTTTTTTTGTTCGTGCTTTGAGAGACTTTGCTTGGAGGCACGAGTGTGTAGGGTGACTCGGGTGAGGGATCAAGTAAGTCTGGTTGTTTGGTTGCTTGGCTGGTTGGTTGGTTTGTTAGTTGTTTGGTTGTTTGCGTTTTGGGGTTGAGTCGATTTGTCGTTGCAGTGTTGTTGTTTTTTGTTGTTGTTTGTTGTTGTTTTTTGTTGTTGTTTGTTGTTGTTTGTGTTGTTGTTTGTGATTGTATTTATATGGTGTAGTGATGGTTGTGACAGTGTAGTAATAGTGTGTGTGTGTGTGTGTGTGTGTGTGTGTGTGTGTAAACGTCAAGCAAACCAACAAAAAAAACAGAAGGTTCAAAAGTACTCATGAAAAAGAAAAGACCAAGAAAAAAAGACAAATAGTCGAGTGATAAGTGTGAGGAACACCGAGGAAGAAAAGAAGACAAGAAACGGTTGAAAAGTTAGAGAAAAAGGAAGGAGAAGGAGGAGGAGGAGGAGGAGGAGGAGGAGGAGAAGGAGGAGATGCGGTAATCCTGGTGGTGGTGGTGGTGGTTGTAGTATTGGATTATGTAAGAATCTCACAAAGGAATTCAGGGATCTAGGGAAGAGAGAGAGAGAGAGAGAGAGAGAGAGAGAGAGAGACGAACACAGACAGAGACAGAGACAGAGACCAAGGGGGAAGGGGCAGCAGGCAACAGTTGAGCCAAAATTTCACCCGTTGAACAAAGAGCAATTTGAGGCGAACTTTTGTCAAGGGGAGGCGGCGCGAGGCAACGTCCTTTAGGAAATTTATTAGGCGACGCCAGAATAGCCAATTTTCTCACTTACGTAACGCTGACACGGCGGCCAAACCCTCCAAACACAAACACACACACACACACACACACACACACACACACACACACACACACACACACACACACACACACACACACACACACACACACACACACACACACACACAGACAGACAAACAACGACTCCCGAGGCACTTACGTGATAGGATGAAGGAGAGAAGGAGGAAGTGTAAGGAAGGGAGAGAAAGACGGAGAGAGAAAGAGAAAGGGAGAGATTGAGCTGGAGGGAGGAAAAAAAAATAAAGCCGCTCAGGAGGGAGGGAAATGTGGAGGGAACACGTGACCAGGTAGGTGTGTGCGTGCAGGTGAGGGGGGAAAGGTGTTACCTACGTTATGAGCTTGTTAGTGTTGCTCGTTACTCCCACGCTTCCTTGCTTGCCTCACCTGTTGCTCTTCTTCCCTCCTTCTCCTCCTCCTTCTTCGCCTCTCTCCGCTTCGTCTCGCCATTGTCAACATGCGGAACAGACACTTCACACCTGATATCCATTCTCCTACTCCCTGTAAATTTTTTGAATGTTATTTTTTTATCTTTTTGTGTTGAGTTCCTTCATGTCATATCCTTTTGATCTCGCCAATTTTTTTTTTATTCTTAAGATTGTTTTCGACTTGTTTGCATCCCGTCCATCTCACATCCTTCTACTTCTTGGTAATCTCATTGATGTGTTTTTATCCTCGGTTTTTTTATTCCTTTATGCCATTCTATTCCTCTTTCATTTTCCTACTTCCTGATAATTTCGCTCATGTTTTCTTCCTCTTATTTTTTTGGTATTCTTTTATGCCATTCCATCGTTTTTCTCTTCCCTTTTCTTGTTTTCTCCTTTTTCTCATTCTTTTTCTTTTCATATTATTTTCATTCTCACTTATCATCATTATTATTGTAGAAAGGTATTCGCTCTCCTTTCGGTCAACTATCGTATACATCTTTTTTCGTGTGCTTCCTTCTTCATCAATTATCAGGTGGCGTCTCGTGAACATCCCTCATCAGCATCACCAACTTCTCTCCGTCATTATTATTTCCTTTTTCTTTTTCACAGTTTAATTTTCCAGTCATATCCTTTCTCTCACACATCTTTACGTTAACTCGCACGACTCTCCCCTTTGCCTTATTTTACTAATCCCAGGTCTGTCTCGTCGCTCGCTCACTCACTCGCTCTCCAGTGCCTCCCCTCAACAACCCTCTCTCGTCTCTCAATACCCTACGCACTTACTGCACCGAAATCGACAGCTAGAGTTCACTATTTCACTGGATGTCGTGCAAGGGAGAGACTGAAAGAGGGAGCCGATTGAGTGAGTGAGTGAATGAGTGAGAGAGAGTGAGGAAGAGAGAGAGAGTGAGGGAGTTTGTGTGTGAAGGAGAGAGGGACTCGATTGATTGATTGACTGACTGATTGAGTGCGTGTGTGAGTGAGTGAGTGAGTAAGTGAGTGAGATTGTGTGTGAGGGGATACTGTGCCTACGTACGTACCTTTGTCTTATTAAAGGAGTAGTAGTCGTCGTGAGTGTGTGTCTGTGTGTGGAGGGGAGGAGGGACGGTGTGTGTGTGTGTGTGTGTGTGTGTGTGTGTGTGTGTGTGTGTGTGTGTGTGTGTGTGTGTGTGAGGGGGATATGAGGGGAGCTGGCACTGAACCTTGTTAGGCCGTGGCATTAATGAGCAAGGTTTACACAAGGGAGACTGAAGTTTACCAGACAAAGAAGGGGACAACGAGATCAAGGAAAGGGAAGGAATGGGGGAGGCAGGGGGGAGGGGCAAGGTATGAAGGGGTGAACGAGTCAGATATAGCAATCATAGTAGTAGTAGTAGTAGTAGTAGTAGTAGTAGTAGTGGAAACAATATTGGTGATGCCGGCAATGACGTTGGCCGGAAGAGAAAGGGCGAGTAAGAGGAGGAGGAGGAGGAGGAGGAGGAGGAGGAAAGGGGGTTGATGGAGCCTTGTTGTTGGGTTCCTGAGAGAGAGAGAGAGAGAGAGAGAGAGAGAGAGATGCCAGCCAGCCAGCCAGCCAGCCAGCCAGTCGTTACGTCACATCTCTAGGAAGAGCGGGGAAGGGGAGGAAGGGAATGGGAGGGGAAGAGAAGGGAAGGGAAGGGAGGGGCTTACGTCACGGTGCATCCCCCTTCACACACTGACATATTGACACGCTACTCCCGGCCACGTCCATCACCTCGCCGCCAGAGTGAAGGCCAGTCACCCTCCCTCACTCTTACCCTTTCCCTCTCCCTTCTTTCTCCCTCCCTTCCTTGCCTGACAAACTCTCCTTCTCCCTCACTGTTGCATTTTTCTTCTCCCGTCCTTTCCTTATAGTTGTTCCTCATTCCTCCCTCCTTTTCCCTCATTCTCTCCCTCCTTGCCTTCCTTCTCCAGCCCTACCTTGAGTTTCTTGCCTCTTGCTTACTTTTCTTCTTTATCTCCTTCTCCGCCATTTGCTTCCTTACGTTTTTTTTTTTAATTTTTCGTCACTTTTTCCTCATTCTCCTTCGTTTTCTCCCTCATTCTCTTTCTCACTCTTCCTCTTTCCCTAGAGTTTCTTGACTTTTTATTTGCTTCTCTTCTTTCTTTCCTTCTTCCTCCCTGTTTTTCTTTTTCCTTTTGCTTTTTTTTCCTCTGCGCTGTCATTTTTTCCTCTCCTTACTCATTTCCTTCCCCATCCGTTCCTGAGTTTCTTTTCGTCTTTTCTTGCCCTACGTCTTTTCTTGCTCTCCTTCTCCCTGATTGTTGATTTTTCCCTTTTTTCTGCCGTCAATATTTCTCTCTCTCACTCCTTTTATTTCCCCGTCCTCGATTTTTCTTGGCTCCTTATATCTTTTTCTTATCTTCTCTCCGTCACTTGCTTCTAATCTTTTTTTTGCGCTGCCTTTCCCCTCTATCTCCCTCCCTCACTCTCTCCCTTACCCTTCTCCCTCCCATTTTACTCTCCTTACTTCCCTCCCTACTCTCCTTTTCTCATTCTTCCTTGGTTCATTCACTTTCATTTATCCATATTTATCCTTCCCTTCCTTTCGATCACTCCACTGGGTCTTTCATGAGTAGCTCACCTGATCTTTCGTTACCTTTGTCCGTCTCTCCCTTTCTCCCAATTACTATCTTATTTCGCTGCTTTCCACTGGCTTTTCTCTCTCCTCATCCGCTACACCATTCACTGACTTCCCTCTCATCCTCTTTCCTCCTCCTCCTTTTCCTTACCTTTCTCCTGTAAGTTTATTCACCTCCTGATCCTCTTACGTTCCATTATTGCCTCGTCTTGCAGGCTTACCCTTTGTTACCCTTTTCATCCTGCCTCCATCCACCGCCAGTTAGCTTCTTGCGTCACTGTTCCCTTCCTTTGTCTTCCTCCCTTTCGTTTCTTCATTTCTTCACCTTTTAATCTTCCTATCTCTTGCCTCTTACCTCCCTCCCTTCCCTTCCCTTCGTCCTGTCTTTCCTAACTCTTACCTTCCTCCCTTGTCTTCCTTCCTTACATTTCTTCACTTATTCACCTCTTCATCTTCTTACTTCTTATCTCTTACCTCCCTCCCTTCCCTCCCTTCGTCCTGTCTTATATAACTCTTACCTTTCTCCTTTGACTTCCTCCCTTCCGTTTCTTCTTCACTTTTTCATCTTCTTACTTCTTGCCTTTTACCTCCCTCCCATCCCTCCCTCCCCTCCCTTCGTCCTGTCTTACCTAGCTCTTCCTTTTCTACCTCCCGACATTTGCTCTTTTCCTCCTCCTCCCGTTACGTTCTCACTTCACCTCTCATTAATATTCTTACGTTTTTTCTTCTATGTCTTTTTCACTTCTCCCTTTTACCGCATTGCTTTAGTATTATCCTTTTTACTAACTCTGTTTTTTGCCCTGCCAGTCTTCGTTCTTTTCTCTTTCATTCTCTTTGTTTCTCTTCTCTCATTCATTTTTTTTCCTCCTGTACTCTCCTTCCTTCCCTTCCTTTATATCTCCGTCTCACATCCCTCCTTGTTTCTCTGTTTTTACTCTGTTTGTTGTCATTTACCTTTTTTCAGGCTATCTCACGCTATATGTTTTACGGTTTACCTTCCTTTATTTCTCCCTCTCCCTTTGCCACTTCATATCCTTTTCGTGCTGTTCCTTCCTTCATTTCTCCCTACTTTTCCTCTCCTCCTTCTTTTCCTCTCCTCTTTATTTCCTCTCCTATTCCAGACTTTCGCTTTTCCACTCCGTCTCCTTCTTTCGCTGGGTCCTCTTCCATTCCTCTTTCCTTTTCCTCTCCTCCTTCTTTTCCCCTCCTCTCCCTATCCTCTCCTCTTCCACACTTTAGCTTTTCCACGCTTGTGCTATCCCCTCCTCCATTCCTTCTTCCTTTTCCTCTCATCCTTCCTTTCTTCTCCTTTTCCTTTCCTCTTTTCCAGACAATCGCTTTTCTACTCCATTTCCTTTTTGTTCTATGCTCTCATTCATTCCTTATTCCTTTTCATCTCCATTCCTTTCTCTTTATCGCTTCCTCCTTCCCCCCCCCCCTTTTCCCGCCTTACCCCTTACCACTCGGGCAAAAAAGTAATGGCTGTAATAAGTAAGGATGTAAATAGGTAATGGCAGGTTCACTTATACAAACGTAAAGGCAAAGTACCAGTGTGTGTTTTATTTTATTTTCGTGTGTGTGAATGTGTGTAATTTCGCACGCGAGAGCCTGGCTAACATGTAACTGAGAGGCGCGCGTTTGTGTGTGTGTGTGTGTGTGTGTGTGTGTGTGTGTGTGTCATTGGAGAGGAAGTGAGAGGTGAATGAGGGGAAGGAAAGCGGTTAGAGAGGAAATTAGAGGAGTCATATGATTGGTTGCTACCTTATTACATAATTGATCAGCTTAATAACTGAATAATTGGCTGGTTGGATGATTAACTGACTGACTGAATGGCTGACTGACTACTTGCTGAAGTTCGTGATTGACTGATTGACTGATTGATTGGTAGACTGGTTGACTGACTATTTGACTGACTAACCAGCTATCATATCGTTTAAAGCATGACTGACTGAATGAGTGACTGCCTGACTGACTGACTGACTGACTGACTTATAAGCTGACAGACTGACGGACTCTAGGTGTAAATGATTGACTGGATGAATGAATAGCTGAATGACTGACCAACTGAATGTATCAATATATGAATGACTGAGTGACTGAGTGACGGACTTGCTGACTGGTGGACCAACTCTTTGACTGCACGGATGACTGGGTATCAAGGTGGAAGAGCCTCAGTGACGTATACTAAGGACACGAAATATACATGTGGATGGAACGAGGAAGGTTACGGTTGCCAGATTTGTTCGTCATGTTTGTTATTTTTTTGTTTCCTCGTACTGGCGTCGGTGGCATGGTGGCGTTGGTTGCTGTACGGTTGATAGTCCCACAGCATACATTACTAACTGAGCCCTGTAGACAATAGGGGAGGTGAGACTGGCTGGGTGAGGGAATATAGGGTAAGGAAGGATAGGAGGCAAGGGCAAGGCAGGGTAAGGATAAAGGAGGAACAGAGGAAGGAAGAGAGAGGTGATAGACAAGGTGAGGGAAGTGAACAAGGACTGGAGGGGAAGAGAGAAGAGGAGAGAGAGGGAGAGAAAGAACTGAATATTAGAGGGGAGGGTGGCCGGAATATCTCTCCCCTTCATTCTTCTTCCCTCCATCCACTCCCGCTCCCTTTTTTCCCTTCCTCTCCTCCTCCCCCTTCGTAACAACAGACCAACAGCTGCCATGGTCATTTTGGAGTCTGTGAACGCTGGTCGCTATTATTCTGTGACCTAAATGTGCGTGTTACAGGTGTGTGGACGGAGGTATGGGGCGTGAGGCAGGTGTGGGGGGGGGAAGGGGGAGGAGAGGAGAAAAGATTGTTGGTGGGAAGGAAAGGGAAGAGGGATGAGGGAAAATGGGAGATAAATAAGACTGGAAAATAAATAAGGAGATGGAAGGAGAGATAGATAGACAGATAGAGAGATAGAGATGAAAATGGGAGAGAAATAAGACTGGAAAAGAAATAAGGGGATGGAAGGAGAGATAGACAGACAGATAGAGAGACAGAGGTAAAAATGGGAGAGAAATAAGATTAGAAAAGGAATAAGAAGACAGAAGGATAGATAGCCACACAGATAGAGAGATAGATAAATAGATAGATAGATTGGTAGAGATACAAATAAATATAGAGAGATGTCAAGCGGAAAGCCATGTAACTGATGTAGGTAATTAATGTTTGTTTCTGTACTATCAAACTTTATTTCAATGTTTATATGTTTTGAAATTCAGTGCACAGCGTTGGGCAGCAGCGGGGCTTTCAGACAGATGAAAAGGGCGAACCGAAACTAAGCTGAAGACCTACGCGGGACATATACTCTTATTTAACTCTGGTTCTTTATGCCATGGAAGCCGTTGCGAGACAGGGCACGTTAAAAGGAAATAGTGAATGAAACCTATGAAATCACTGTGATCTCTATATTACGCAACCTTTTCCTATCCCAGACTTCATAGGTAAGATTTTTATAATGGAATATTCTGCTTTATTTATTTTTCATGACTCGATTTTCTCATGTGCGTCTGGTCCGTGTATTCCTCGCTACCAGGACGCGTCACGCAGCTCCAGGGTCATATTCTTAACAACTCGGCACCCAACCTTACATATTTGAGCTTCTCGTAGAGGTTATAGGCATTTCCAGGGCTAGTTTTATGGCCCCTCTGGTATTTTGACCCTTCCTCTGTACCTTGAACCTAAAAACAACACTCACTAGAACCCGCCTCAGCTCCTTTTGGCATTTATAAACAGTTGATGTGAGAGGTAAAAGCGTTTGAGAATACTGACCCAGTGCGCGGTAGAGGCGGCAGCGTGGAGGTTTGAGGGCGGCATATAGAGTGATTTTCTTGCCTCAGCCACTCCACGGGCGCTGATTCCACGGTATGGTCCATTCAGCGCCGTCAGCATCAAGGGTGGCGCATTTATTAGATCTGTCACGGGTGCGATCGCCGCCTAAATCACGAGTCTGCGGTGTTAGGTGGTGTTGGGGTATGTGTCACCACCACCAGCACCAGCACCACCAGCACCAGCACCACCACCACCACCACTATATCACCACTATCATC
>NC_066510.1:16553834-16573834 GCF_024679095.1 Eriocheir sinensis
TCTTTTGGTCTGTCTCTCTGTCTGCCTTTCTCTTTGGTTGTCTGTTTTAGTTTTCCTAATATTCTTGTATTTATTCGTCTTCATTTTTTTCTTTATATTTATTTATCTTTTTCTTATACTCCTGTCATTTATATATTTTTTTCTTTTTCTTCCTTATTCTGTTTTCCTTTGATGGTTTATTGTTTATTTTACTTAGATTTCCTTTTCTTCTTGATTTATCTGTCTTTTCACTTCCCTTCTTTGTCTGTTCCATCCTATCTTTTCTTTCTTCCCTTTTCTTTCCCTCTTTACTTTTCTCTTGCAATCTCCTCTCCTCTCCTCTCCATCATCACGGCCACGACCCACGCGCAACACCTCTGCGTAGGGTGGATAGAGAAGGAAAGGGCAAAGGGTGAAGGGTGAGGATCGAAGGGTGAAGGTCAGGTGCCGTGTGCGTCGTTTAGGTGATGAAGGAAAATCAGGCATTATTATGAAGGTGTTGTGTTGGGTCGTGCATTCTATTAATACTGTTTTCTTTTCCTTTGTTGATCGTGATGGTAGTGGAGGTGGTGCTGGGGGTGGTGGTGGTGGTGGAGAAGGTGTGTGTGTGTGTGTGTGTGTGTGTGTGTGTGTGTGTGTGTGTGTGTGTGTGTGTGTGTGTGTGTGTGTGTGTGTGTGTGTGTGTGTGCGTGCGTGCGTGCGTGCGTGTGTAAATTACGTAGTTATGTCCCTGGTATGTCAGTTTAATTCCTTTAAGAGTTACAATTAGGAGGTAATTTGATGAGAGACGGAGTGGTGGTGGTGGTAGTGGTGGTGGTGTTTTTTTTAACGTAGAATAATTGGACGTATTGTTTGTGAAGGAATATGGTTGTGGTTTTGGTGTTGGTGGCTTTGGTGTTGATAGCGGTTGTGGGGATGGTAGTGGTTGTGGTGGTGGTGGTGGTGTAAGTAGTGGTCGTCGTTTTGGTAGAAGGTAAAGGTCAACGTTTCTATGGTTGAAGTAGGTTGCTGTAAGTGGTGATATAGACGACCATTCTAGCGACAGGTAAATACATTGTTAACGACCTCACCTGTGCTTACGGTAAAATATCCTCACCTGTACTGTTTGAGAGAAAGTAAAAGAGAGTAAAAGGAAACCACTTAACTCTCTCTCTCTCTCTCTCTCTCTCTCTCTCTCTCTCTCTCTCTCTCTCTCTCTCTCTCTCTCTCTCTCTCTCTCTCTCTCTCTCTCTCTCTCTCTCTCTCTCTCTCTCTCTCTCTCTCTCTCTCTCTCTCCACTCACACACACACACACACACACACACACACACACACTGGATGGACAAATATTTACGTATGCACGAAATATATGAAAGAGAGCACACACACACACACACACACACACACACACACACACACACATGGAGATAAACGACGAAAAAGACACACCCGAAGAACTAGTAACTTTCCGCCCTTCAATAAAAATACACACGCGGACATATTTCATCCCGGCCAAGGCATAAATCGGGGATGTGAGGCGAGGTCTTTGTCCTTCGCCTGGAGACCGGGAGTATCCTCTGCCATCTCCCGCCGCCACCTACGCACGCTTGGGAGGAGAGAGGAAACAGGGAGGCATGGAGAAGGGAGGGTGGGGGCGTGGCCTGGCTGTCTGGCTCCTCCCACCCACGCGGCGACTCACCATCCGGCAACACCTGGCTGTTACGTCACGCCGGAGAGGTCAATGTGACCGTCTAGATGAGGGGACGGGGGACGCGGGAGGGGGGCGAGGGGAGCAAAACTTGGAATGGAGCGAAGCTGGAGCAGGAATAGGTGACGAGGAGGGAGGAAGAGGAGGAGAGAGGACTTGAGGGCTTGGTTTCTGAAGTCCCGAAATAGTTGGTTACTAAGACGTCTGAATGTCTGGAAATGGAGTAAGGATAAGGAGGAGCGTAGAATCAAGGTTACTGGGCCTGTCTCTCCTCCCCTCCCTCCCTCCCTGCACCTTCCATCGGCCCCTCGCCCTCCTCCTCCTTCTCCCCTCTCTCTCTCTCCTTTCCCGAGCGGCGCGCGTTACCGGGTCACCGAATTAACGGGGAGAGACGGACTGGGTTACCGGAGCATGGGCGGCCCGTGGGAAAGGGAAGGTGAGCGAGTCTAGATGGGAATTTGATTACACGGCTTATGTATAATGGAGTTTTACTGCGTGTCCATCAGCCCGCCGCGCCGCCCACGCCGCGCCACACAGCGAGCTTGTGTGTCCTGCGTCGTTCACTGCAGCCACCCAGCCAGCCAGCCAGCCAGCCAGCCAGTCAGTAAGACAACTAGTCAGCCAGTCAGCCACCCAGCCAAACAGCCAACTAGCCAGTAAGATAGCCAGCCAATGAGATAGTTAGCCAGCAATACAGTAAGACAGCTCGCCAGCCATTAAGCCAATCATCCCGCCAGCCAGATAGATCGCCAGCCAGCCAACCAGCAAGGCAGTCAGCCAGCCAATAAGACAGTCAACCAGCCGGGAAGACATCCAGCCAGCTAGACAGTAACTTTACTGGCAAGTCAGCCAGTAGCACAGCCTGTAAGAGACCTTGCCAGTACGACAGTCAGCAAGCCAGCCCGCTAGCTAGTAAGGCAGCCAGTATCAAGCTAGCGACCAAGAAAATCAGCTAGCCAGTAGCCATGCTGCTTGCTTGCCTTCCTGTCTGCGTCAGTCAGTCAGCGCGTCAGCCAGTCAGCTAGCTAACCACCTCACCTGTTACCCGCGTGCCTGCCCGCTTGAGCCAGCCAGTGAGCACGTCAGTCAGTCATTCGGGTAGTCAGTCAACCGCCCAGCTGACCATCCAGTGAATAGACGGGCGGCCAGACAGACGCAGCGGCCGTGACAAAGCCACCACACAAACACTCGTCAGGCCGGGAACCAAAACTTTTCCGTCTATTCTGGCCAGCCATTCAAGCACCGGAGTACCACCGCTTCCGCCACCACCACCGCCCCCACACTTGCCTGCGGGGAACAAACCACCCAGCCAACCTTTCTCTCTCGGTCTCATTCCACACATAGACTTTTCCTTCCTTCCTCTTCTTCCTGCTCCTCCTCCTCCTCCTCCTCCTGCTGTGTGTGTGTATGTGTGTGTGTGTGTGTGTGTGTGTGTGTGTGTGTGTGTGTGTGTTTATCTATGTACGCAGTTAGTTGCCCCAGGAACCACTAACGCCCTTCCTCCCTCCCTCCCTTCCCCCTCTACTCCTCCACCTCCCCCCCCACCACCCACCTCTTGCCTGCCTGATATAGCGTGATGGCGTAGTTACCTCCCTTCGTGCTCTTACCAGTTCTTTTTAACTCTCTCTCTCTCTCTCTCTCTCTCTCTCTCTCTCTCTCTCTCTCTCTCTCTCTCTCTCTCTCTCTCTCTCTCTCTCTCTCTCTCTTTCTCTTTGTTTGGGTCGCAAGCAAGTCCACTCTTCAGGTCCTCCTCTCGGGATGCTCCGCTTAGCTCCACCTTTTTCCTTCCTTTCTTTTCTTTTCCTCTTTGTTTTCCTCTCTCACTTCCCTTCCTCCTTCCTTCCTTGCCCACCCCTTTCTTCCATTCCTTACATCGGCCTCTCTCCTTCCTTCTTCTTTTCTTTCTCGAATCCTACATTCCTAAGAGCAGTGTCCCTTCTTTCATTCCTTTCTCTTTTTCCCCTTTCTTTTCATCGTCCCTCTCTCCTGCATTGCCTGAATTTTCGCCTCTCTCCTTCCCTCCTTCCATTTCTCTTTTTCTTTCCGCCTTCTCATTTCATCTTTTCTCCTGCCTTTCCTCCATCCCTCCCTCCTTCTATTCCTCTCTCTCACTTTAACGCTCTCTGTAATCACTCTCCCTCCTGTCTTTCCTCCATCTTTCCTTTTTTCCATTCCTCTTTCTTTCCACTTCTCATATCACACTTCCTCCTGCCTTTCATCCATCCCTCCTTCTTTCCATCTCTCTTTCTTTCCTCCTTTTCATATCACACTTCTTCCTGCCTCTCCTCTTTCCCTCCTTTCCTTTCTCCCTCCTTCCATTCCTCTTTCTGTCCCCCCTCTCATATCCCCGCATTCCCTCCCTCCCTCCTCCACATCACTCGGCGTCCCTTCCTGCCACCCACCCTCCCTCCCGTAGCACAATATTACGTAAATCATTTTTTGTAAACCTCTTCCAGGAATACGTTTACGAGTGAGGATGTCAAGCGGCGGCAGTAAAGTTATAATAAAAAGACGCAGCAGAACCGGGACAGTACCAGCCAGCCAGTCAGAGAGGAAGCTTTGAGTTGTGTCTCTTTTTCACGTCAGTTCCTCGCTAAAAATATCTAACCGGCGGCATTATAATATTGTGGTGAGGTTTATATTTTTCCTCGCTGGATTTTATATGTATACTGTAGATGTTAAAAGAGTCTCTGGGAGCTTTTTCGTCTTTTTATATACAGTCCTTTGTCTAATTTTGTCTCGCGTCGTAATACTTCTGCGACTCAAGTTGTAAAATAAGTCAGGGGTTTTAAGACGGACCGTATTTTCTTCTCCTCTTCCGGTTAATTCTGTCGCAAGATTTAAAAATATCTGCAACTTAATTCTTAAAATAAAACTCCCAAACATACACACAACAAAAAGATCTCATGGGTCGGTATTTTCAAACGCTTTCGCCTCTTACGTCAACTATATTCAAGGGTCAAAAAAAAGATTAATCAGGCTCTAATGAGTGTTGTTTTAGTTTCACGGTACGGAAGAAGGGTCAAACTACCACCAGGACCATCAAACTACCCCTGGAAATACCCACAACTCCTATGAAAGCCTTGTTAAATGTATGTGCCTAGGCGCCAAAATGTTTGAGAATATAACCCCCCTGATTCCTACAGCACATGAGACTTGCTTTTTTATTTCATTCTCAGTGTAACGGCGACCACAGGGGAGGGAGGATGTGTGTGTGCTGCCCCTTTGAACTCCTGGGGTTGGGATGCTGCGTTCCATGCTGGGGTTGGAAAGGAAGATAAGGGGGAGTGGGGAGACCTGCGAGGGGGATGTTGATTGAATTGGAGGGAGAGAATGGAAGGTGAGGGGTGTCGGGTGTAAGGAAAAAGGTAAAAGGGAGGATCGGAGTTGAAGGGGTGCGGGGTGAAGGGAAGGGAGGGGCTGGGAAGTAATGGGAAAAAGGGAAAGTGAAGGGCAGAAGTTGAAATGAATGCGAAGTGAAGGGGAGGAGGAGAGGAAGAGAAGAGAGGGAAGGGCAGGCGAGTGATGGAATGAGAAGGGAAACAAAGGGAAGAGTTGAAAAGGGAATGCGGAGTAAATGGAAAGAGGAGAGTAGAAGGAAGAAGAATTAAAGTGTGTGAGGGGTGGAATGTGAAGAGAAAAACGGAAGAGAAAGGTTAAAGTGGAGGAGGAGGGTAAATGAAGGGATAAAAAGTGGTAGGAATGGTGGAAGCTGAGAGACTGCGTAAGAGTAGTGAAAGAAGGAAAAGATTTATAGTGAAGGGGAGAATAAAAGGAAGAAGAGAGTAATGTGAGGTGGAGGAAGACTAAAAATGACGGAAGAAATATTTAACCAGGAAACTATCGGAAAGGAGTTTAGAAATTGATGTAAGATAAAAGAAAGTAATTACGCGTAGATGGGCGTTGAGGGCTAAAAAAAAGGGGGGGGAGGAATAGTAAAAAAGAAAACAACAAAACGCTTGAAAGGAAGTATAGGAATTGACGAAACGGTAAAAGAAACTAACAAGATGAACGTTGAAACCTAAAAAGAAAAGAAATGGAAAGAACAAAATGAAACATACATACAGAGGGAAGCTAATCAAGTCCAGATTATTAAAAAGAAAACTGGGAGATCATTAACGACTAATCACTGGCCAATTAACTCAGCCTTAGTCAAAAGGGAACTGTTGGGAGTTAGTTATATATTTTTTTGAGATTAGTTACGAGAGCAACGGTAAAAATTAACTGTCAAGGGAGTTACATAATAAGGCGAGGGAAAGATTGAAGGAATAGAGGAAATAATGTTAGAGAGAAATGATGAAAGAATGTCGAGTTAGCTACATGAAATTTTAGAGGTCAATTACTACAGCAAGGGCAGAAATATACTATCGTAGGAGTTACATAATGAGACGAGGGAGAGAATGAAGGAATAAAGGAAATATGATAGAGTGAAATAAAGGAAATATGATAGAGTGAAATAAAGAAAAATTGTAGAGCTAGTTATAGGGAAGTTATGTTAAGTCTTAGAGATGACTTTCGAGATCAAGGGTAAAAAGAAACTATCAAGGGAGTTACATAATGAGAAGAGGGAAAGAACGAAGTGTTTACATAAAGGAAAATATGCTAGAGAGGAATGAGGAAAGAAGATATATGGTTTCATTATCATAAGCAGGATATTAAAATAGAGAAGCCAAGCGTGTTAGGTAATTAGGTGAGGAGGATATGAAAATCCCAGGAAAATTGGATGAGAGAAAAACAGAGGTAGATTATATATAGATGAAAAAATAGAAAAAAATAACATTAATCCGCTCAAGGATGTGAAAAAGAGGAACAAAGAAGAAAGTTAGGCGAGGAGAAGAGTGAGACCCAAAAGAAAAAAAGGAAGACAAAAATTCTAGGGAGGACATTATTTGTATTATAGGGTGAGAAAGGAGGAGGAGGAGGAGCAAGAGGAGAACTGACAGAAAGAGAAAGAAAAAGAAAAGGGAGCAAAGAAAGTTAGTCTAGGGGTATACAAGGAGAAAAAATAACTAGAGAAGATAATATTATCGAGGAAGCAGAAAGGGCGTAAGAGGATTAACCGAGAGGAGGCGGAAAAAACAGCAAAACACTGCTAGGGATAGATAGGGAGATAAAGAAAGATAAAAAAATGAGATATCATTACTGTAGAGAAAAGGAAAGAGAAGGCCATCAAGAAGTAGGGAGCTGATAAAGGAAGAGGAAAAAGAAGGAAAAAATGCTAGGAATAAAGAGGGAGATAGAAAGAAAAAAATAGAAGATATTTTTATAGTGTGAAAGGAGGGCAGCAAGAGGAAGGGGAGCTGAGAAAAGAAGAGGAAGAAGAATAAAGCAGAACCACCAAAAAGAGAGACGGAGACACACACACCAAAAAAAAATAACGAAATATCATTACTGTAGGGAGGAGGAAAGAGAGTACCACCAAGAGTAAGAGAAAGAGGACCGAAGAGGAAGAGGAAGAAAAGGAAAGAAGGACTTACTTTTACCATTACGAGAAAGGCAAGTTGGACGGGCCGACATAAGCCTCGCAGGACCATAACTGCAAAGTGGCTTCGTGCGGGGTTATTGCTCCGCCGAAGTCTGGGCAGCCGTATAGAGCCGAGGAGGAAGTGTGTGAGTGTGTGTTTGTTTGTCTTTAGGCTTGTGTGTGGAGTTGTGTCTGGAGGAGGAGGGGGAGAAAGGGGAGGTTTATCTCTGTGGAGGGGTGGAGCGGGAGAACTGGGAGGTTATCTGTGTGTGTGTGTGTGTGTGTGTGTGTGTGTGTGTGTGTGTGTGTGTAATTTTCCACGGCCTGATCACGTGTTGGACTCGTAATCGCCAGCAGGTACCCTCCCGACATGAGCAAGTGCTCTTTATCGTCGATCTATGAATACTGCCAGGACCTCACACACCTCACACCCCATCCCCTTTGCTCAAGGGGGAACAGTAACCACTCCTAGTCAACGGAAGGAATCCGGCCTGAGCGGGCTCGAACCGCCGCCCTGTCAGGCCGTGAAGCCTGACAGCGCAGCGCTCTAACCAGTTGCGATACGGTGTGTGTGTGTGTGTGTGTGTGTGTGTGTGTGTGTGTGTGTGTGTGTGTGTGTGTGTGTGTGTGTGATTGTTCTTCCTTCATCATCTTGCGTGTGTGGCCTTTAATTTACGGGTACGAAAGATTCATGTGCGTGTGAAGAAAAGGAATAACTGTGTGTGTGTGTGTGTGTGTGTGTGTGTGTGTGTGTGTGTGTGTGTGTGTGTGTGTGTGTGTGTGTGTGTGTGTGTGTGTGTGTGTGTGTGTGTGTGTGTGTGTGTGTGTGTGTGTGTGTGTGTGTGTGTGTGTGTGTGTGTGTGTAAGCGGCAATGTGCGTGTTCCTGGTGAACTTTGTTCCATTAATGCATGGAGGAGAGGCATTAGTAATCTGTGGTATTTCATGCATGTAAGCCGCGCGCGTGTCTGTGTGTGTGTGTGTGTGTGTGTGTGTGTGTGTGTGTGTGTGTGTGTGTGTGTGTGTGTGTGTGTGTGTGTGTGTGTGTGTGTGTGTGTGTGTGTGTGTGTGTGTGTGTGTGTGTGTGTGTGTGTGTGTGTGTGTGTGTGTGTGTGTGTGTGTGTGTGTGTATCCCTTAAACTTTTTACTATTGCAAGCAGGAGAATAAAGATTAGGAAGGGGAGAAGGAGGAAGAGAAATTCGAGCTGTGGTATGCATGCAAGGTGCTTTTGTGTGTGCGTGTGTGTGTGGGGGTGGGTGTGAGAGTGTAGGTGTGGGCGTGGGCGGGCGGGTCGCGGGGTGCTCAGAAAAGGAAGCGAGGCCGCGATGCTGTTTAGTTATTCCTGCGGCGTATTTGAGCGAGTGTGAAACGGCTTGGGACAAACACCTGTAATAATATACCTGGCTGCCGCCCCCCCCCGACCCTGCCACAGTACAAACACCATCACCACCACCACCACCACCATCACCACCACCACCACCCCCGTTCACCTCACCATCACCACCACCACAACTAAACTCCACTAACTTACTCCACTTCCTCCACTTCCGCACCTCCTTACGTCACCATCACAACTGTCATTACCTGTAATCATCGCCACTGTCACTATAAATACCTGTCACTTTATCGGTTATTTAAGTTCAACATGTCCTTTCCTTTTTTACCTTGCAAAGGTTGGTGAAAAAATGAAAAAATATATTAAACCTTTGCTCGTAAAAATAACGATATGATTCATGACTATTACGCCTCTCTCTCTTTAAGATAACAATGCTTACCGGCTTAGAGGTGCTGTTAAATATATGGAAATAAACATGTATTGAAAAACATCCTCCAGTGCTCTAAATATAAGAACATAAGAACATAAGAACATAGGAGTCTGCAAGAGGCCGGTAGGCCTGTACGAGGCCGCTCCTCTGAACCTAAGCTCCTGTGTAGCTCCCGTGTATCTAACCCCACCTAATATCGCTGTCCATGAATTTATCTAATCTATTTTTGAATGTGACAATTGTATTGGCACTCACCACATGACTGCTAAGCCTATTCCACTCATCCACCACCCTGTTTGTAAACCAATTTTTGCTTATGTCCCTGTTGAATCTGAATTTATCCAGTTTAAACCCATTACTTCGTGTCCTACCCGGTTCTCTTACCAACAAAACCTTATGAATGTCTCCTTTATTAAAGCCTTTCATCCATTTATAAACCTCGATCATGTCTCCACGCACCCTTCGCCTTTCTAGAGAATGCAAGTTTAACTGTTTGAGTCTTTTCTCGTATGGCAAGTTTCTCAACCCCTGAATCATCTTAGTCATCCTCCTCTGCACCGATTCTAACATTTTGATATCCATTCTATAGTAAGGTGACCAGAACTGAACCGCATAGTCAAGATGAGGTCTAACTAATGCTAAATATAGTTTGAGGAAGACTTCGGCGCTTCTGTTGCTTACGCTCCTTGAAATAAATCCCAGTACCCTATTTGCTCGATTTCTAGCTTGAATGCATTGTGCCCTTGGACGGAAATCAGAGCTCACTAAGACTCCTAAATCGTTACCTTGAGAACAGACGCCTAAGCTAACAATTATACGTCATCTATTTCCTTACCCTTCAATAATACAAAGAGAGAGGCAAAAAGTGAGTCAAACATCCCAAGCGAGTGTAAACATTATTCTTGCTTCTCTTTATTATACGGATGAAAGCACGTGACCCAGACGTTTGTAGGGACGCAGAAGCTGTCGCCGACGGAGGCAAGCAAAACGAGGTCATGAGGTCAACCTTGCTTTCCCTGCATCACAATAATATATATTTTAGAAGGAGGAAAAGGAAAAGGAAGAGGAAGGAAGGGAAGAGAGGGAAAGAAGTAGGTTGGCCTCAGGAGAGATGAAGGAACAAAGGAAGGACGAGGGGGAGATAAGAAGAGAGAGAGAGAGAGAGAGAGAGAGAGAGAGAGAGAGAGAGAGAGAGAGAGAGAGAGAGAGAGAGAGAGAGAGAGAGAGAGAGAGAGAGAGAGAGAGAAGAGGAGGTATGGAATATGTAGGTTAGCATGAGGAGGAGGAAAGGAAGCATGAAGGAGGGGAAGAGCAATGAAGGATGAAAGAAGGAGGCTGTCACGAGAGGAAGGAAGGCAGAAAGAGGGGTGGAAAGGGGAAGGAAAGGAAAGGGAAACGTGATGTGAAGGGCACGTCTCGCATGGTGGAACGCCAAGGAACGAAAAGGAAGGTGAGGGTAGGAAGGCCGTAAGAGGGGCTGATTTGAGAAAAGGAGAGGAAGGAGAGAAGAGGAGTGAGAAAAGAAAGGGAACAAAGAATAAGAAGGGGAGAGGAAGAAAAGAGAAGGAATTGGAAAAAGCAGAATTAGTAGGGAGACAGAGAGACAGAGAAGAATAAGTAGTTAGGTAAAAGGAGTTGAAAGGGAAGAAGAAGGAGTAGTAGGAAGGAGAGAAAGAAAGAGGGAAACGAGGAGAAAGGACCAGGAAGGGAAGAGATGGATTAGGAAAGAATAAGGCAGAAAGAACGGGGAGGAGAGGAGTAAGAAGTGGAGAAAAATTATGGAGGGAAGAGGAAGAGAAAAAAATAGGAAGGTGAAAAACAGACGAAATATAAAATGTGGAGAGAAGAAGGAAGGGGAAAAGAGGAATAAAAAGGAAGGGAAATAAGTTGCTCACGTTGCATAAGAGAGAGAGAGAGAGAGAGAGAGCGGCGTCGACCTTTCCCGCGAGATTCTTATAACTTCTAAAACATCATCTGCATAAAAGTCAAAGATTCGTTCTCCACAAAGAGGAACGATAAGTTTTGCGAGGAAAGAGTTGTGAATTTTTTTGGAAAGGATAAGTGCTGAATGGGAAGGACGTGAAGAAAAGAGAAGAGAGAGAGGGAGAGAGAGAGAAAAAAAAATAATGTGTTTGTTAGTCGAAAAACATGAAAAAAAAAAATCAGTTATGTCTAAATTTTATTCGTATATTCGTGTTGGATTGTTTTTGTGTCGTTTTCCTTGTCCTTTTGTGTGTTTTTTCTATTTATTATATTCTTCCTTCCTCCTCCTCTTCCTCCTTCCTCCTGACGCCACTCTTATTCATCACATTCATTAATAATTTTCATATTTGCGCCTCTTGCTCCTACACTACAATCCTATTAGCTTTTCCCTTCACAATCAGTCACCTGTCTAATGCAACAACAACAACACAATCTCTATGTATTCCTCGAGAGAGAGAGAGAGAGAGAGAGGCGGGGAGGAAGAAGGACCTACTGACCCCTTTTACGCCACCAAATATAAATGATAATTTTTTTTCATAGTCCTGCCTAGAAAGTGTAAACGAGAGTGAGGGGATTTCCCATTCTCTACCCTGCCTCAATTTTACATTATATTCTTAACCCCCTCTTTCCGTCCCATAGAATACTGTTTACAACCTTCCGTCTACCTCTCGATCATCCATCATCCAGTAGCTTGTAAATCCATCAATCATTGAACGCGTAACATCGATTTTCCGTTTTCCATCACTATTTTTTTTTTCCAGACGAGCGGTTCATCTTCACCTGCTTCCCCCCTTCACCTTTTTTCCCACCTTCCCTTCACCCTAATTCACGTATTTTTCCTCCTTACTTCCTCCCTTCGAGCGTGGTCAAGGTCTTCTCCTTCCGCTTGACCCTCGCCCCCTTTCGCCCTCCTTCCCTCTCCCCGTCCCGCCAAGTGAATGATGTAATAGGAGTCTTTGTGAAGAGTGTGGGAGGGTTATGTAAGGATGGTGATGGTGGTAGTGGTGGTGGTGGTGATGGTGGTGGTGGTTGTGTTTGTGACAGTGGTGGTGGTGGTGGGTGTGGGCGTAGGGTGTGTGGGTGTGTCGCCAGAATATTCCTCCTCCTCCTCCTCCTCCTCCTCCTCCTCCTCTTATTCCCTCTTTTCCTCGTGTTTCCTCCCCTTCTCTTCTCTTTCTATATGTTTCTCTTCCTTTTTTCCTTTCCTGTCGCCTACTTTTTTTATTTTGCCCATCCGCTCTTCCCTTTTTCCTCCTCCCTTTCTTATTTTTCGTCATCTGTTTGCCTTTCGTTATCCTCCTCTTTATTTCACTCGTTCTTCCAGTTTTCCTCCCTCTCCTCTCTTCCTCTTCCGTTCCAGCCTCTTTTTCTTCTATTCCATTCACTCTTCCGTTCCCCTTCCTCTATTCCCATTTCTATCCCTCCACCTATCCCTCAGTTACTTATCTCCCTCTTCCTACTCTCTTTCCTTCTCTTATTCCTCTCTTTCTGTACCCTCGACTGTCATCTATCTCATTTTCTTTCTCTCTTTTAACTTTTTTATTACTACTCGTCCACCCACCTATTTCCCTGTGAGAGAGAGAGAGAGAGAGAGAGAGAGAGAGAGAGAGAGATGGTAAGATATGGCACTCCTTTACATACTGGGTGGAGGTGGGGAGAGTTAAGGGGGGAGAGAGGCAATCGAAGGTGGAGTTGGAGTTTACTGGGGGTGGCATTGGGGGGTCAAGGGTAGCGTCAGGTGAGCGGGACCTCCACCCCATGGCCACTACTCCAAGGTCAAGAAACACACACACACACACACACACACACACACACACACACACACACGATAATGCCTTTCCCTATTCCTCCCCACCCAGTCTCTCTCTCTCTCTCTCTCTCTCTCTCTCTCTCTCTCTCTCTCAGTAACCCAAAACAAACAAAAAAATCCTCCAGTCATGCTTTACGGCCAGACGCTTGCCCCTATTCCCCTCGCTTCCCCTCCTCCTCCTCCTCCTCCTCGTCCTCCTCGTCGTCCTCTCCCCCCTCAACGCGTGGTCGGACTGTGTGGCGTCGGCTTGTCTGGCGAGGCCGTTTTCTCTTTCCAGGAGAAGCGACGCTGAAGTCACCTCCCCTTACTTACCAGGGAAAACCAAAGCACCAATCGACATTTACTCATACTACTGATGTTTGTTGTCCTTTCGGTAAGGGGTACAGGTGTTATGACTCACTAGGTAGGCTCAGAAGGGGTGTAGATAGGTTAGGAGTGGGTGGGAAATGCGTGGTGGAAGCCGGCGTGCTGTTCGTCCTGGGAGGGAAAGAGCTCGGCTGGGAGTCTTTGTCGGCCTTCCTTGCCTGCCCCGCCGCCGCGCCGAGCCGCCACCACCACCACCGCAACCACCGTCACCGCCAGCCTACAGCGACGGCGGCGGCTGCTCCTGTTCCTCTCCACCACCGCCACCACCTCATCTGATATTACACGAGGCTTCCCCAATGCAGGTTCAGCGCTATAGCCTCACTTCTGGACCCTGGAAGAACATACGAGAGACAGGAAATGGACTAACGAGGGAAGATTAGTAACATGAGAGATTCACATCAGCTGGATTACCTGTATGACCTGAGCCTCAACGTGGGGATTAGAGGCGTGTTATCCGACGTTTAAGGCTCTTGTTGCGACCGTTTTTGAAGGCCACTGAAGAGATATTTCGGGTTGTCGTGAGTGATTTGCCAGTTCACGCCGCAGAAGCCTTCCAAAACTACCATTAGGAAGAGAAAACCACCACCCATTGAAACCCCTACAACTTCTCCGAGAGCCTTATTAAATAGATGTACTGAGATTTCAAGATAAGAAATAAAAAAAAGAGAAAAAAGAGAAGAGATACGCCGAGTTGTCATACGTGTTCTTCCCCTTCCTTCCAAAATTCCCCCCTATCAACACTACCGCCAGGCTCAGGAAACCACCCATGGAAACCCTTTTAACTTCAGCAAGAGCCTTCTGAAATACATGTACACACACAAACGAATACAATGAGCAACTAAATAAAACAACTTATATAATTAAATTCGTGTACGTATATGTAAATAATAAAAAAAATAAATACATAGATTATTAAATGAATTGAGAAAACATAAAATAACAAAGTAGAAATATTGGTAAAGAAAAATGAAATAGAAATAGTGTACGTACCAAGGTGTCCAAGAGTTTGATAATTTGGGCCTTAGTGTTGATCTCTTACGTGTGTGATGGGGACGTTCTTTTAAGTTGCAGGTGTTGAGGTGCTGTTGCTAAGTTATAAATATGCTTACGCGTTAATGCTCTTAAGAGTTTTAATCATGTAAGAGGGCTTAAGAGAGGATGTTCTCCACCCCCGTCGACTTCCCTCCTTCTTCCACTCTTTTGTATTTGGTTAAGTGGGTTGAGAAGGCAAAATATATCGGGTGGATGTAGAGTGGAGTGCTGGTCTGTGTGTGTGTGTGTGTGTGTGTGAGGCAATCATTAGCGGGTCGTGCGGGATATTAAAAGATCGTTGAGATTAATTAAAGTGAAGGTGAGTCTCGAAAACGTCACGAGAGTCGAATATTAACAAGGCGAGGCAATTAAGGACACGCGGCGGCCGAGCGGGACGTGAAGATGGAAGTCATTCATATCAAGCCGAGAATTAAAGGCTGAAGGGGCCATTTAAAGGATGTTTCAGCAAGGGGCGAACGCTTACAGTTACCTCGGAATGGGTGCTTAGGGGGTTTAAAGATAGACAATAGAAATGATTATAAGGAAGGAAACGAGAGAAAGAAAAAGAAGAAGTAACTAAAAGTGAATGATTCGGATGCAGAAAGCAAAGAATGAGATAAATATTTAAAGAAAAAAACTTAAAACTGAAGAAATTAAACCCGAAGGAATTAAGAAAACACTAAATTTAACGAATACCGAATAAGGAAAATAAAATAACCAAACAAAACTCAAGGAATGGAAAAGGAATCACAGAGCAACAAACAAAGAAGAAGACTTAAGTAATCACATAATCAGCATTAATATAAACCACGTGAACAAAGAACAGCCGAACAGAAACAGGGAGGGATAAAATACACATTGACGGCATACTTAGAAATGGGAAAATTAGGTAACTCGGGTAACTTTCCACCACAATTCCCTCGGTAAGAATAGCTACCTAGATAATTAAGGAGAGGTAATGATATAGAAAAGTCCGAATTAGCTAGAGAAAGAGGAAGGGTGGGGGAGGGGGGGTAAAACTAAGTTAGTTTAGCAGTGAAACCAAAGAAGGAAGAACGGGAAGACTACAGGAACAGAACGAGAAGGATGACACCTGATACAGAGAGAGAGAGAGAAAGCATGTGTGGGCTTGGGTTATAGGCTCCGCGTTACTGTGCCTCTCTCTCTCTCTCTCTCTCTCTCTCTCTCTCTCTCTCTCTCTCTCTCTCTCTCTCGCTCTCTCTCTCTCCCCCCATCCTTGCCACTGCCCCCCTGCCGCTGCCCCCCCTGCCGCTGCCCCCCTCCGCCGCCGCCCCCCGCCCCCCAACTGGATCAATAGACGCTACGACTGACCTTGACCTTATCCGACCGTGGCCTCTTCCCCTCCTCCCTTGCTCCCCTTCCCTGTCCTATTTCTGCCTCCTCCTCCTCCTCCTCCTCCTCCTCTTCCTCCTCCTCCTCCTCCTCTTCCTCCTCCGCCTCCTCAGCCATACACCGTTGTCCTTTCTCCTCCTTACACCACAACGCAACTGCCTCCTCTTCTTCTTCCTCCTCTTCCTCTGCGTCTTCTTACTCCTCCTCTTCGTCCTCCTCCTCCGAATCTGTTTCCACTGCTTCTTTTTCTTCTACTTTTTCGTCTTTCTCTCCATGTTTTCCTCTCTTCTGTTTTCTTCTATTCTATTCGTGGTTCTCTCTCTCTCTCTCTCTCTCTCTCTCTCTCTCTCTCTCTCTCTCTCTCTCTCTCTCTCTCTCTCTCTCTCTCTCTCTCTCTCTCTCTCTCTCTCTCTCTCTCTCTCTCTCTCTCTCTCTCTCTCTCTCTCTCTCTCTCTCTCTCTCTCTCTCTCACACACACACACATGAACGCCTCTCTATCCTTCCCTCCCTCCGTCCCATCCCTCCCTCCCTATCTCCCTCTATCTCTCCCTCCCTCCCTTCCTCCATTCCCCTCTCCTCCCCTCATCCTTCCCTCCATTCCTCCCCTTCCTTTGTCATCTGAAGCCTGTCTTTCTCTCCCCCTTTCCTCCAATCCTATGTTTCTACTCCTTTCTTCCCATTTTCAGCTAGTTTCCCTGTTACTTCTAGTCACTCATTCTCGTTTTCTACTATGGTCTCTATATCTTGTTTTCTGTCACCTTTTTCCTCCTTGTCTACTATTTATATTTTGTTTATGAGACCATTCTTCATAAGTTTGCCTTTTTACTGTGCTTCCTATTTATCATTCCCTACCTTTCTCTCTCTTTTTGTCTCTTCCGTCACTCTACATCCATCTCCAGTCCTTCTTTCTTCACCTTTCTTTTCTTAGTCTGTTTTTTTTTCATTTCCCATATATGGAAGTGCTTTTTCTTCTTCCTCTTTCGCTTTTTTTCAAGGTTAACTAATTTCTTTCTTCTCTCTCCCATATAAACAGGTTGCAGAACGATACCCTGATCAGAGCTGGACGAGAGAGGATCGAAGGAAGGAAGCGTGACCTAACCCGCCTCTTTGTCCTTAGCCAGAACTGGATCCATTGTGTGAGTGTTGTTTTTGTTCCTCTATGAGCGTGTGTGTGTGTGTGTGTGTGTGTGTGTGTGTGTGTGTGTGTGTGTGTGTGTGTGTGTGTGTGTGTGTGTGTGTGTGTGTGTGTGTGTGTGTGTGTGTGTGTGTGTGTGTGTGTGTGTGTGTGTGTGTGTGTGAATTTCAGGGGGTCAGGAACTCCGGAAAATATTGAAATGGCTCGCGATGTGGTTGGCTGAACTATTGTTTTTGAAGTTATTTAATGTATTTTTGTTTTTGTCGCTTTTCATTACTTTTTAGGCTGGAAATTAGTTTTATTTTACCTTGAATCTTGGTGAATTAACTACCTAACTCTAATGATCTAACAGACTAACTAACGATCTGTCTAACTATATATAACCATCTATCAAACTACTTAACCAACTAACTAACTATCTAACTAAACACCTAACCTGCTAACTATCTAACTAAAAATATACGGCCCAACAGGAACTATATACGGAGCAAGTAGCCAGACTTGAACCAGGAAAGGCGAATAGACCAACACAGAACCAACCTTTGTGTGTATGTACCAGTATATTTTGAAGGGCTGGCTGGCGACTGTCTTCATTGATGCGTGTGTGTGTGTGTGTGTGTGTGTGTGTGTGTGTGTGTGTGTGTGTGTGTGTGTGTGTGTGTGTGTGAGTGTGTGTGTGCACGAACTTCACACCCTCCTGCTTCCTCCTGACCTGGCTCGCTTCCTCTCTTCCTCACTCCCTCCTTTTCCCCTCTTCACCTCTTCCTCTTTACGTAACCTCCCTTTTCTCCCTTCCCTCCTCCCTGCCTTTCTGTCTACCCTCCCTCTACCTGATCTCCCTTTCTTCCTCCCTTTTCTCCCTCCCTCCCTTTCTTCCTGCCTTCCTCTGTACTCTGCTTAATCTCTCTTCCTCCCTTCATTTCTGACCTTCCTTTCCCTTCCTCTTTCCCTTTCTCCGTCCTTTTCCCTCTTCATCTCCACCTCTTTATGCTCCTCCCCTTTATCCCTCCGTTTCTCTGTACCTATTCTTTACCTGATCTTCCCTTTTCCCTTCCTTCTTTCCTCCCTCTCTAACCTTCATCTTTTCCTTCATCTTTCCCTCCCATCCATTTCTATTATCGCTACATTACCTCTCATCTATACTTTCCTCCCTCCCTACCTTCCTCTGTATCCTCTACCTGACATCCCTTTTCCCCTTTCTCCCTTTCTGATTTCCTCTCCCTCTCTCCCTCACTCCCTTAAAACTCCCTCCCTTTCTACCTCCCTCAGCATCCTCTACCTGACATCTCTTTCCTCCCTTCTCCCTCCCTACCTCCTTTCATACTCTTTACCTGATCTCCCTCTCTCTCTCTCCCTCCCTCTCTCTCTCTCCCTCCCTCTCTCTCTATGTCTACTGCTGCATGGCGCTTTCAACGTTATTAGTCTAGCCTCTCGCACAGTTTCCCGCGGCACCGCCTCTACCGTTTTATTCATTTTTGGTTCCCTTGTACGTATGTGATTGTTCAGTGATTAATTTTTGCAGCTGTGGATTAAACTTCGGGAGTGTGCAGCAATAGCAATGATGGAGGTGGCGGTGTTTATAGCTGCCCAATTTGTTTTTCTTTTGTTTTTGTTCCTGTTGGTAGGGGGGGGGGGGTGATGGTGGTGGTGACGGTGGTGGTGGTGGTTGTGGCTGTTATGGTTGTTGATTTTCTTTGTGGTTGTTTTTATTCTAGTTTTATGAGTGCGGTTCAAACATAAAGGAAGGAAAAAGGTATATTAGCGATTAAGAGTTTTCACTTGACACACACACACACACACACACACACACACACACACACACACACACACACACACACAAGGGATGGAAGGAAGAAAACAGGGTATAGATTTTACTTTCACCTCAACACAGTCTTCATTGAAAGAAAAATGTTTGATGTGGGTGTTGGCGTCTTTTAAACCCGTGAAAAAATAGGTAAGTAAATATCTCCTCTCTTCTCACGTTTCCCTTCTCCAATCTGTTACAATGTTCTTTTCTCTCTCTTTTTCTCTCCCTCTTTCTTATCCTCCTCCTCTTATTCCCCATCCATTTTCATCGATCACTCAATTAATATATACTCTCCTTCACTATATTGCGCTCCGTCCATTGTCAGCCATTCTCGCACGCACTCCTCCTCGTCCTCCTCCTCCTTCTCTTTTTCCCGCCAGCCACACCTGTCTGTTATGCCAAACGCCTTTAATGCCCTTGGCCCATTCGGCAGCCCAGACCACCGCCCGCCCGCCCGCTACCCGACCCGCCTCCTTCCCGCCCGCCTCCCACCTGACGCACCCGCCGCTCGCCGCTTCACATGGCTAGTCACGGCGGTTACCTGAGAGGGAGACTTGGTGCGTCTGTACTTCCTTCTATACCTGCCTATTTATGTTCGTCTCTTGTTTTTGTTTGTGTGTTGGTTGCTATGTGTGTGTGTGTGTGTGTGTGTGTGTGTGTGTGTGTGTGTGTGTGTGTGTCGCGCCGTTTTTCACTTCTTTCTTTACTCATTTATTTTTGTCCGCCTGTCTCTTCTTCTTCCTTCTTTCCTAACCTCCTCCCTCTTCCTCTCCGTGCGTCTTTCTTCCTCTACCTCCCTTCTTCCTTTCGTCCGTCTTTCTTCCTCTTCCTCCCTCCTTCCTTTCGCCCGTCTTTCTTCTCCCACTCCTCCCTTCCTCCCTTCTTCATTCTTCCCTTCTTCCTTCCTCCCTCCCTCCTGCCTTCTTCCATGACTTCCAGACTCTTCAGGGATCTCCTTCCTTGTCAAGATAACTTCCTCCTCCTCCTCGTCCTCGTCCTCCTCCATCCTATTGGCCGCCGCCGCCGCCGTCTGAGTCCTGTGGGAGTAGACAGAATCCTTAGACCTCCTCCTCCTACACCTCCTCCTCCTCCTCCTCCTGCTAATACTACTACTTCTCCTCCTCTCCTTCCTCAACGTAAAGTAGCTGCCCTCTTCTATGGTAAGCTCCTCTTCCTTCTCCTCCTCCTCCTCCTCCTCTTCATCTTTCTTCTTATCTTCATCTTCCTCCTCCTTCTCCTCCTCCTCTTTCCCTCTTCCTCCTTCAGTCTATGCCCCAAATGGAAACTAGCGGCTCTTTCCTATGGGTAACTCCTCCTCCTCCTCCTCCTCCTCCTCCTATCCCACGGCAGGCTCCTCCCCTCATGGATCTGCTCGCCTGTCTCGCTTCCTCTCTTTGCTCCTCCCTCTTCCCTCTTTCCCTCCATCCCCCCGCCGCCCCCCTTCACCCCACCCCCGTCCGCCCCTTCGCCGCGTCCCACCGAGCAGCCGCGGCAGGAGCGGGGCGCCCCAGGACAAAGGATCTCGGGCAGGCGGCGGCAGCGTGCTAGGGGCCTCACCATAGCTCCCCCTTCATATCGATCTGCTCCTCCACCCCCCCCCCTTCTCTCCCCCCTCTCGC
>NC_066510.1:16576334-16609064 GCF_024679095.1 Eriocheir sinensis
GATCTAGCACCGTTTTCCCAGAATTTGCCTATTACCACTGTAACCGGTTCTAAAATAACGTTTTGTTATTGTCACCTGTTGTGTGCCATAACTGTAAATAATCGAGATAAAGATTTGCAAGTAGCTCAAATCAAAGCCTATTAAATTCTCTTGCGGATAAATATATAGTTAATGATGATTTGAAAAGTTTACGTGCTAAAAATTGGCAAAATATTGCAAAAAAAAAAAACAGTAAAAACTCCCCCAATTTTTTTTTCGTTTATCACAGTTTCCAGGAAATGCTACGAAGACCCTTGTACAGTAACTCACCTTACAGCATTTTACAAACTATTCTGCAAATAATGATACCTTGCTTGAGGTTCGTGGCTGAAAAAATAAGTGACGTTTTTCTCAATCTAAAGAAAAACAGTCCGAAGTCACGATTTTCCGTGCAGTAAATGGCAATTGTTGTTTGTTTTGGCATTGTTGTTTTAAGTTGGCATTGTTGTTTTAGGTGTTGTTGTGTCATCTATGAAACTTATCCTATTATATATTGTTTCAGGATGTGTAAACAAGTCTGGTTTTAAAGCCAGCAGTATCTGTCACCTTAAAATGTCTGAACAAGAACTAGCGTGTGTGCTGCATGGTGGTGGTGGTCATCATGGGAGTACAGATGAGAAGATTCAACCGTTTACAGACTCCACATGGCAGAAGGTGCAGACTACGGAAATGAACAGCTCTCTCCATTGGTACGTATCTTAACCAATGCATTAGCCGTTCGATCCCCGGCACTTACTGGTGTTCATTCCGTGATGGTGAGGAATTTTATTATTATTACTAGTAGTAGTAGTAGTAGTATTAAACGTATTGGCAATAGTAGTTAGTGTTGTTTTAGTATACTTAGAAGAGTAGTAGTAGAAGGAGTAGTATAGCCGTAGAATTATTGCGCAAGTTGTAATAGTAGTAGTAGTAGTAAGAGGAGGAGGAGAACAGCCTTAGAGTTTTTGCTAATATGTTAAAGCCTGTTGTGCCTCTTACCACCCTTTTTCTCTCTCTCTCTCTCTCTCTCTCTCTCTCTCTCTCTCTCTCTCTCTCTCTCTCTCTCTCTCTCTCTCTCTCTCTCTCTCTCTCTCTCTCTCTCTCTCTCTCTCTCTCTCTCTCTCTCTCTCTCTCTCTCTCTCTCTCTCTCTCTCTCTCTCTCTCTCTCTCTCTCTCTCTCTCTCTCTCTCTCTCTCTCTCTCTCTCTCTCTCTCTCTCTCTCTCTCTCTCTCTCTCTCTCTCTCTCTCTCTCTCTCTCTCTCTCTCTCTCTCTCTCTCTCTCTCTCTCTCTGTTTATGTTCTCCCCGTCCTCCTTTCTCTCTCTCCGTCCTTCTTTTTCTCCTTCCGTTCTTTCCTCTGCCTCTCGTTTACGTTTCCTGGGCCTTGCTTGCCCTCTTTCTTGTCTTCCTTACTTCCCTTTTCGTTCGTTCTCTTCCTTTCCATTTCTCCGTTTCTCTTTCAGTGTCTAGATTTGCAGCACCTCCTTATTTCTTTTTTTCTCTCTCCTTCTCCTTTCTCTGCTTTCCTTTGTTCCCTTCATTTCCTCCCTCCCTCCTTCCTTTCCGCTCTCCATTTCCATCTTATTCCGTGTTCCTTTGTGTCTGTCTTTCCTCGCTCCTTATGGCTCTCCTTCCTCCTCCTCCTCCTCTTCCTCTTCCTCCTCTTCCCCCTTCGTCGGCTGTGAAGGTTCCCAGGAATATCTAATTTCTCCCCTCCCCCGGTTCGAGCCCTCCCGTCAGGCCATACAGATTAGTGACTCTTTAAAAGTTTTCTCGTTAGGCGTCCTGGTTCACACGTGGCGTGACCTTGGTTGGCGCGACGTCACGGAGGGGTCACGGGAGGTCACGTGGAGGTCATAGAAAGCTGATTTTTTTATGTTTTATTCCTTGAACCACCAATGCTGTACTTTTTTTGCTGCTACTACAACTACTACTACTACTACTACTACTACTACTACTACTACTACTACTACTACTACTACTACTATTGTTGTTGTTGCGTACCCTTGACCTTCTCTCTATCTCTTAAAGGCTAAAGGTCATAACGTAAGCTGGTGAGGGTCACTGTTTTCTCTACTCGGTTTTGCTATTCCTTTTTTTCAGTTTTGCTTTTCCCTCTATTAATTTTCCACCTTTTTATCTCTTTCTCTACTTTCATATCTGATTTTTCCTCGTTTTCCTTTCTTTTTTGGACTTCCTCCTTTCATTTATCGATTTCTGCTCATTTTTCCTTATTTCTCTTCTAATGTTTACACCTCCTACTCATTTTCTTCCCTCCTCCTCTCCTCTTATCTCAAAATATCTCTCTCATCCTCCCGTTCTTTCTGTTGTCTTACCTATTAAACTCCTTTCTTGACTGGCTGGTGCTCTGAGATAGGTAGGTAGGTCTCCCCTCTCTTCTTTCTCCTCTCCTCTCCCTCCTCTGTATCTCCGGAGACCTATACATGGAAATTATCTCCCACACGACTCCCTTACGCAACGAAACAGAAAAAAAATGTTTGGAGGTAGAATTTATTATATTCCCTCCACGGTGTTTTTTTCTTCCTTACTGGCTATTGACTTTTTTGGTGTGGGTGAATAATATATGACGGTGTGTATATTATGACTCTCATTAATATGCAATTGGTTCCCGTCTCCTGCCTCTGCTATTTATGGTTTTAATGTGTGTTGTGGGTTTCTGAGTCCTAAACTGAACTTTATTTTTTTGTTTTCGTCATTACTTTTATTTTTATTGGTATTGTTATTATCGTTATTATTATTTTAGTAGTAGTTGGAGTGGTAGTTGCAGTAGTAGTAGTAGTAGTAGTAGTAGTAGTAGTTGTTAGAGGTATTACTTCCGGCAGATCAAAGTAATGTCCCTTGTAATACTTTACCAACTTTCTTCTCTTATCTTCCTCCTCCTCCTCCTCCTCCTCCTTCTCCTTCTTGCTCTTCTTTTATCTTCTCGCCCTTCTAATCCTTCCCCTAATCCGATTATACGTACAGACGGAAATTTTGATACGTGCATGGAGACAGGCTGAAATTTTATACATGTTGCCTTAAATAACGGGTCCTTGAATCTGGGTGCTGCGGTAACTATATAAGTAAGATGTAAAGTTGGGATCTACGCTATAGCTGCGCGTGGCCTCAGTGCTCACTGGAGAAACCTGCGGAAGGTAAACTGTGGTGAACTGTTAACTAAGGACGCCACTAAATGCTGTAATACTCAAGGCCGGAGACAAACCGGCATTGTGTGTGTACACTCTTAAAAGAAACATAACTCTCTCGAATCTAAATCGGGGCCGCAATCACCGTGTTCATAAGTGACATATTTGAATGGTTCACGGTCTCCCAACTTCTTCAATATTTATTTTGATTTTGATTTTTTTCAGCGAAATTGATAAGAGAAACAGCAACACATTATCACTACTCTGTTGTCATTTCCTTAAATACAACAGCAGCAATTCTTTCAATTAATTTTTCTGGTACCACCAAAATGGTCCTAAACGAGTCACAAGTACAAACTTTCCTTCTCCTAATCTTTTTAACAACCTTCGGTGGCGTCACAGCAGTTTCCCGTGAAGGTAGTTTTTCTTCTTTCTCTTTTACTACAACTTCATTCGTTTTATTGTCGGGCAGAATCTCCATTGCTTTCTCTGTTCGTTCTACTTTATGAGGTCTATCGCCATTTTCTGTAACGTTCTTACTTTCCACAGATGTCTCCTTAATGGTTTCCTGTGAAGGTAGTTTTTCTTCTTTCTCTGTTACAAAAATTTCATTGGTTTTATTGCCGGGCAGAATATCCTTTGTTTTCTCTGTTCGTTCAACTATCAGAGCTCCATCGCCATTTTCTGTAACGTTTTTACTCTCCTCTTTTGTCTCCTTAATGGTTTCTCGTGAAGGTAGTTTTTTTCTTTCTCTGTAACGAAAACTTCATTTGTTATATTGCCTGGCAGAATCTCCACTGTTTTTTTCTGTTCGTTCTACTTTCTGTGGCTAATTGTTCTTATCTGTAACATTCTTACTCTCCACATGTGTCTCCATAATGGTTTCCTGTGAAGGTAGTCTTTCTTCTTTCTCTGTCATAAAAAATTCATACGTTTTATTGCCGGGCAAAATCTCCGGTGTTTTCTCTGTTCGTTCTACTTTTTGAGGTTCGTCGCTCTTTCCTGAGGCACTAAATGTAGTTTCTGTTTTGTTTTTACCTTGATCATCCGCCCCTACCTTCGGAAAAAGAAGAGTTGCGGCTTTATCGTCCTTCGGCTTTTCTTCAGTGGCATTGGTAAGAGGCTGTACTGTTGCTTCCTTCTTTATAACAACTTTTTCGTTTATTTCATTACCCTCTTCGTCCATGACCTTTTTCACGTCCACCGTCTGTGTCCACGCAAGCACGCACGCACGCACGCACGAACGCACACACAGACACACACACACACACACACACACACACACACACACACACACACACACACACACACACACACACACACACACACACACAGAGTCCCCCTCTCGAGATATAACAACCAGCCACACAAAGAAATAAACAAACAAACAAACAAACACAAGAAGCTCATCATGATAGCCACTCTTCTTTTACTTTTCTCCCCTTGTAATAAAAGAAAAAAAAGAAAAAATAGGAAATATATCAAAGCAATTAAATAGAAAAATCAAACCTTGTCGACACGATTTTTTTAACTTTTTTTTCATTTCTGTGTTCTTTTTTTCGTTTCTTTTTCTTTTAATTTTTCGGCTTATATGTCTTCATTTCTTTCTGTCTTAAAATTTCTGTCTTTTTCTTTTTTCTTTCCTTCATTCTTTTTCTTTCATTCTTTTTATTTTTCTGTTTCTTTCCTTCTCTTTCCTTTTTTTTCCTTTCAATTTACGTCTTTTTTGTCTCTCATTCTCTGTTTATTCTTATTTCTTTGTCTCTTTTGTTGTATTTATTTATTTTGTTGTCTTTATTTTCCTCCCGTTCATATTTTCTTTCATCTCCATTCTGTTTCCTCTTTCTCTCATTGGGCGTCTTATCCTGAACTTTTGGCACCGCTCCTCTCCCCCCCTCCCTCCTTTCCTCCACTGTTATCTCTCCCACTTTCATTCTCTTTTTTCATCCCTTCCTTCCATTACTCCCTTTTCATTCCTTTCTTCCATGTTCTCTTTGTCAGCAAGTGGTTCTTCTAGTTCCTGCTTTTCCACTCTTCTCTTTCTCTTTCTTTCTTACTTTTCCTCATCTTTGTTCTTCCTCCTCTCATCTCTTATACGTTCTCTCGTTTGCTTTTCTCCGGCCTTTGTTTCCTCTCTTTCCTCATCTTTCCTTTCGTCCTTATTCCCTTCCTTTGTTCTTTCTCCTCTACGTATTTTCCTCACCATCTTCCTCTTCTACTCTTTCTCCACCATTTCGATATTCTTCTTTGTTTTCCTCCCCTGTGTTCTCTCCCTCTCTCCTTCCTCTCCTTTTCCTCCATCCCAATCTCTCCTCATTCGTCCTCTACTACTCTTCGTCCCATACTTTCCTCCATCTCTCCTCTCATTCCCTCCCTCCTAACTGCCTTCCTTCCCTCTCCCTCATCTCCCAAACTCCCTTCCACGTGTCCTTCTCCTTTTTTTTTACTCTCCCCCACTCTCCCTTCCTCCCATCCTCACTTCCTCCACCCTTTCCTCCCACCCTTCACCCTTCCCTCCCTTCCTCTCTCCCCTCAGTAGCGTCATTGACCTCGCTTGACCTCTGCTGATGGCCTACGTCTCTCTCTCTCTCTCTCTCTCTCTCTCTCTCTCTCTCTCTCTCTCTCTCTCTCTCTCTCTCTCTCTCTCTCTCTCTCTCTCTCTCTCTCTCTCTCTCTCTCTCTCTCTCTCTCTCTCTCTCTCTCTCTCTCTCTCTCTCTCTCTCTCTCTCTCTCTCTCTCTCTCTCTCTCTCTCTCTCTCTCTCATTTTATGGCCTCCTCCTCATTTTCTACGATCCACTTTCTCTTAACTTCCATATTTTTCGTTGTTTTATCATCCATTATTTCCATGCTTTCATTATTGGTTTTCTTTACTCCCTCCTTCTTTATTGCTTTGGCTGTTTCGCTTTCATCATTCTTCTGTTTTTTTTTTGGTTGTTTTTTTTCTTATCGATTTCTGCGTTTCTTGTAGGCATTTCTTTGTTTTCCTTCCACTCTCTCTTTCTCTTCTTCCTTCTTTCGTGTATTTCTTCTTCTCTTCCTCTCCTCACTTTCATGTTCTTTGTATATTGTTATTTTTTGCTCTATATATACTTTTTTTTCTCTTTTCCCTTATTTGAGGTTCTTAGCTGAAAATAAGTAACGTTTTTCTCAATCTAATGAAAAACAATCCAAAGTCAGGATTTTCCGAGCAGTAAATGGCAATTGTTGTTTGTTGTGGCATTGTTGTTTTAAGTTGGCAATGTTGTTTTAAGTGTTGTTGTGTCATCTATGAATCTTATCCTGTTGTTTCTTTTCAGGATGTGTAAACAAGTCTGCAGTCAACAGTATCTAATGTCACTTTAAAATGTCTGAACAAAAACTAGCGTGTGTGCTGCATGGTGGTGGTGGTCGTCATGGAAGCAGAGATGCGAAGATTCAACCGTTTACAGATTCCACATGGCAGAAGGTGCAGACTATTCCAGGGAGTCGACTGAAATATGGAGGCACTTCAAAGTATTGCGACGTAGCTGCATCTCTGCCTCCGGAACTAAACAGCTCTCGCCCTGGGTACGTACCACAAGCATTGCCATAGTTGTTCGATCCCCGGCTCTTAGTGGTGATCATTAATGGAAGGTGAGGAGGAGTTGTCTTGTCTTTCTCTTCTTCCATGTTTTGCGTTTTCTTCTCTTCCTCTCCTCACTTTCATGTTCTTTGTGGATTTTTTTTTGCTATCTACTTTTTTCTCTTTTCTCTTTCTTTTCCTTTTTCTTTCTTGTTTATTTTCGTCTCTTTGTCTATTCCTTTTCTTCACTTTCTAGTTTTTTCTTTCTTTCTTTCTATCCTTTTCTTCCTTTCTTCACTCATGTCCTGTGTAAACACTTGATTCTCTATTCTTTTTATATATATTTATTATTTTGTTTGATTGTTTATGTTTTATTCGCCTTAAATTTGCATGTGAATTGAGTGTAATGAAAGAGTAATAAAAGTGTGTGTGTGTGTGTGTGTGTGTGTGTGTGTGTGTGTGTGTGTCTGTGATCAGTATCCATGACGCACAGAGACCCTTGTTTTTTTTCTTTTCTTCCTTGTTTGGTCTCGCAATGTTTTCTGCTTCCTGTTTTTATATATACACTTTTTCCCTCTCTTCTCCAGCCTGGCTTCAGTTTGGGATCAACGACACCATGTTTCTTATCTTTTTCCCCTCTGCTCGTATACATATTTATTTTTCTCCTTTTTTCTCCTTTTTTCTCCTTTTATTAATCTTTGTGAGTCGCTTCCTGTTGTGTTTTCTAGTCGATGGTTTGGCGGAAGCGTGGGAGACGACATAGACGAGGAGGAGGAAGATGAGGAGGAGGAGGAGGAGCGAAAAGGAAAAGGAGGAGGAGGAGGAGGAGGAGGAGGAGTTTTTTCTTCTCTTTTATGGAGGGGCGTGACAGATTAACGAGGGACTGAGTTTACCTCCGAGAAAAAAGAAAATCATATTTCTTATTATGGTGTGAGGGAGGAAGATAAGGAGAAGGAGCAGGGTAGGGAGGAGGAAGGAGGAGTGGAGGGAGGAGGAGGAGGAGGACTAGAAGGGTTGTGTATGGAAGCGAAGAGGAATGGGAGACAAGGGAATGGAAAGGAGGAAAGAGAAGGCGGGGGGGGGGAAAGGAGGAGGACTAGTAGGGGGTATATAGAAGAGGAATGGGAAGACAAGGAGAGGAACGAAGGGGTAAGGGGGAAGGGGGGCTGTTGGCTAGGATACTTGAGGGGTGCGGGAGGTGAAGGGCGGATGGGTTAGTGATATATGATGTTTACGGTAAAGAAATTATATAAGGGAAACGGAAGCCGCCCCTTTGTTTGCCATTGTGTGTTTAATGATCCTAATAATAATAATGATAATGATGATAATGATGATGACGAGAGAGTTAGTATTTATCATTCGAGCAGAAAATCACGTATATATATAATGAATCATGAGACCTAGAAAATGAATGAAAAGTGAGGAAAAGAAAGGGTAAAGAAAGAAGTGGGGAAAGAAAAGGAAGAAGAAGGATGAGAAAAGGAATGAGGGGAAAGTAAGGAAGATGGAGAAAAAAATGAACATTAAAAGTAAGGAATAAGGAAAAATGAACGAAAATTGAGTAAAAAGGGAAAGAGAAGGAAAGCAGTGAGGAATAAAAGCTGAATAGAGATGAGAAGGGGAAGAAGAAGAAAGGAAAGAAGATGAAGGAAAAAAATAAACATTAAAAGTAAGAAATAAGGAAAAATGAACGAAAACTGAGAAAAGAAGGAGAAGGAAAGCAGTGAGGAAAACACGAGGAATAGAGATGAGAAGAGGAAGGAGAGGAAAGGAAGGAAGATGGAGAATAAAATGAACATAAAAAGTGAGGAATAAGCAAAAATGAACGAAAATTGAAAAAAAGAAGAAGTAAAGCAGTGAGAAAAAACGAGGAATAGAGATGAGAATAGGAAGGAGAGGAAAGGAAGGAAGATGGAGAATAAAATGAACATAAAAAGTGAGGAATAAGGAAGAATGAACGAAAATTGAGAAAAAGAAGAAGGAAAGCAGTGAGGAAAAAACGAGGAATAGAGATGAGAATAGGAAGGAGAGGAAAGGAAAGAAGGTGGAGGAATAAAATAAACATAAAAAGTGAGGAATAAGGATGAATGAACGGAAATTGAGAAAATGAAGGAGAAGAAAGAAGTGAGGAAAAAACGAGGAATAGAGATGAGAAAAGGAGGAGAGGAATAAAAGATGAAAAAAAGTAGCCATAAAAAGTAAGGAATAAGGAAACACAGTTGATTCTTTAATGGCCTCTTTCTACGTTATTCACTTCCTCTCTATTTTTTTTTTTTTTTTTTACTCCTGTTTGCTCCTTCTGGCCGCTAGTTTTTTGTGTTTTTTTTTTTTTTTTGTTATTCCGTCCAGCGAGATGACAAACGAGCAATGTATAATGTATAAGCTTTCTCGTCTTTTTTTGTATAGTTTTTTGTTTCTTTTTATTTTCGTCTTTCCCTCTGAATGGATTTTTGGGCCATTGGATTTATCTGATATTTCCGCGTTAGTCTTTTTTCCGCTCAAAATAATCTTATTCTTTCTCTTCTTTTTCATTTTTACACACACACACACACACACACACACACACACACACACACACACACACACACACACACACACACACACACACACTGCTCTCACATTCTGTTCTTTCAATTTTGTCACTTTTCACATATTCGTTCTTTCTTTCATGTTGCAGCGACTTCCCTTTCCTTTTATTTATTCCTCATTCTCTGTTTTCTTATTTTTCTCTCCATTCATAAAAGCTGTTTCCTCTTCTTACCTAAACACTTTTCTTTGATCATTTTATTACCTCGCTCCATTATCCTTTTTTCTCAGCCTTCATAACTATTTTCTACCTTTCCTGCTAAGTATCCTCTACAGTACTTCTTTGATTTTCTTCTCCAACTTTCCTTCCTCTCTTACTATCCTTCTTTCAGTAATTCAGTTTCGTACTCTAAGGCTCTCCCACATTACCCAAGCCACATACAGATCCCTTGGAAGTATACTTGTAGCTGTGTCTGTATCTCTCGCTGTCTAGTGTTATCTACTGCGAAAGAAGAGGCGACCCATAGACCAGTAGACCCTTCGTAGTCAGTACCGCTACTACGAAAAACTTTGCGCTATAGAGTTACCGTCAACCGCATCGCATTTAGTGTCCTTACAACAAAGATTAATGTTCTTGTATATCGTCAACCGCTTCCCTACACCCTTACAACGGAGAATCCTGCCCTTAAGGTATCGTCTCCAAGAAGTTTTAGTGTACGGTGAAATTCTTCGTCCTTCATTCTTTGTCGGGAAAAATGCGGCACGGAAGAAAACGAAGTCGACGGATACTGTTTCGTTTTACTTCGGTGCAAGGAGAGAGGGATGACGTGTGTGTGTGTGTGTGTGTGTGTGTGTGTGTGTGTGTGTGTGTGTGTTTTACGAGGCTAATGCAGAATTAAAATTAAAACCGGAAATAGTTATCGCCCTATTTTCATGAGTTCTCCCTTTTTACCGCCTCCTCCTCCTCCTGCTCCTCCTGCAACATCACCTAAACCTCCTCCTCCTCCTCCTCCTAGTGTCTTCGTCCCCACGCCGCTAAATCATTACCTGGGAGTCTGCAGGTGTCGCGCGCGGCCTTAACACCTGGGGAGCCAAATAGCGTCCTAATTAAGCAATCAATTCCCTGCCTTAAAGGTGTATGAGGCCACTAATTGAACTTGAAGGTGTTGGCGCTGCTGAGGAACACTACTGCGGCGGGAGCTGTCTGGGTGCGCGGCGTGAGGGGGGGAGGTGAGAAGGTGGCAGGGGAAGGGAATGGTAGATGGGGACGACTCTAACGGGGATGATGGCAACAGTGAGGAAGAGGAGGGCAAGAAAGAGGATTGGCATGGGATGGGTGATGGGGGGAGGGATGGGGGGCAACTGTAGCGGAAGAGACGGTCGATGTGAGAAAGAGGAATGTGTGAAGGAGGAAGAAGTAGAAGGGAAGATGATAGAGGTGGGAAAAAGGAAGGAGAGAAGGGAGGGGAAGGGGAGAAGAGGATGAGAGTGAGAAAGATGCTGGCAGGTAGGATAGCAGAGGTATGAAAGGGAGGAGGATAGGAGCGATAAGAGGAAGGTTGAGGGTGAGGTTGGCAGGGTGAATGAGGGGAAGGGGGAGAGAACGAGAGTGTAATGACAGAGTAGGCGGCAGGGGTGAAGAGATGAAGGGCCCTGTGTGTTTGTTTGTCACTGGTGCTTGCAGAGGTGTGATTGTCATTATCTCTCTCTCTCTCTCTCTCTCTCTCTCTCTCTCTCTCTCTCTCTCTCTCTCTCTCTCTCTCTCTCTCTCTCTCTCTCTCTCTATCGAGAGAGAGAGAGAGAGAGAGAGAGAGAGAGAGAGAGACTCTTGCCTAGTTCTTTGTATCTTTACGTTCTGACCAATCGAACGCGCAATAAACGTCTGATAAATTAAGACTCCCACTTACTGCGCCGAAGATTAGCCACCAATAAGGTCCTGGAGAGAGAGAGAGAGAAGAGAGAGAGTTATCAACAAGGACAACATCATCTCTCACTCTCTCTCTCTCTCTCTCTCTCTCTCACCTCGTTTTGACGCCTTATTTGGGCAGGATGTTTTTCTTTTATCTTTCTTTAGGTCTTTTTTTGCCAAGTGTTTGTTGGTTATATATGGGAATGAGAGAGAGAGAGAGAGAGAGAGAGAGAGAGAGAGAGAGAGAGAGAGAGAGAGCATTAAGATATATACTGGTTGATACTTTACAATTAGTGGGGCATTACCTCATTATATACTTCCCCTAATGAATACCAGGTTATGTTCTTAATTACTAACTTACTAACTAATTACCTACTACTAACTCGCTACCTGCCTATTGCTAACTTCTAACTTACTAGCTAATCCATAGACAAAAGGTGAGGTGTATTACTTAAAGCACAGGTGTATATGCCTTTATAAACACACTTAAGTTATTCTCTCAGGTCTAAAATTCAAGGCAAGTAGCAGCTAGATTGCCTCATTAACTCACAAAAGGTAAACACATTCAAGGTAAAGATTTGATGATGTGTTTATAGCAGAGAGAACAATTAGATCATTTAAATATCTCTAGGAGTTTATTGTGTTGTTTAGGCCGGTAAGCAGAACCAGTTTAACGTTTTGTAGATATGTCCTGTGGTCTATATTTGCTTCTTAATGGTGTGTTTACTGCCAAGAGCGCGATTAGGTATCTTTAAACATCTCCAGCAGCGAGTGGTAATATTGCGGTTAGTCAGGCAGAAGTAGTTTTATGTTGCTTTAAAGAGATGTCATTTGGTCTAGACTCTCCCCATAATAAAACAATAATGGCCTCAGAACGGCTAAAGATATCCCTGAGACTTTCCTTCTTTTGTACGTTCAAGGGTTTCTTTGCATCTTGCTAGGCGAAGGTAGGTCAGTCTCAAGGCCCGATCAGATCTATTAAATGAAAGGCCACACGCATCTCGAAGCGCTACTATCTTATGTTGAACCTTAGAACCTGACGAAAGGGTTGTGATGCTTTGCCTAGTGTGGGAGGTTGTGGGGGAAGGCCGCATCATGTTGTGGGCAGTGCTGCCACTCCTTGGATTTTTCTACTAGATCTTGGTTTTTCTGCTCCAAGCTTGGAGTCTTGGATTTTTTTCAGTTAAATTCAGGAAATCTTGGTTTTTTGGTCATGGCAATGAAATTCATGTATTTTTCCCCATTTCCTCCAGTATCAGATATTTAATGAAATAAAATACGTATACATAGTGATAATAATAGGAAAAAAAACAATATTTATGTAAATAACATTACATATTTTCGTCAGTGTAAATTATAAATGTACTATATTGTCGACTGAAGTCGTTGGGTTTGAGATTCGGACACCTCTGCTGAGCCAAACGGAGTCAGACCTGACTAAACTGTTTCCGTAGGATTGTTCGAATATTATGTTAGACAAATTTTCCCAACTGATTTGCCGTTCCTGTTCTTTTATGTATTTATCTCGTTCATCGTCACGTTACTCACGTAACTCATGTGTAACTCGTCAGAATAACAGTGCGCAGCGTTTTGGCCTTCTTGTTTTACACGAACCATACTTGTCAGAATACGGGCGCGAAACATCGCTTTGTCATACTACACGTACCATTCTCGTCAGAATACAGGCGCCGCATTGTCTGCGTCGGCTGGTTCGTCAGTGTCTGTCAGTCTGGTGTGGGTGGTGTGCTAACGGCTAACAGGCCATCGCTAGACAGGGGGTATCTTGTTATGACTGGAAGCCATCAAAAGTACTGCTTAGCGACTTGAAAACTGGAAAATGCCATCAGCGCTACAAGGATATGTGCTCAAAAGTGGAAATGGCAACTCTGCATTCACCTGACCCTGATGATGACGACAGTGATGAGGAACCCCCACTTCAGGTGTATGCATATTAAGGTAAGAAAGAGTTTGTATTTTGAGTTTTAATATATAAACGGCCATCTTGTTTTTTTTTAGTTCATCTTGGAGTATTTTACCGATGATTCTTGGTTTTTTATAAAATCAAGAGTGGCAGCACTGGTTGTGGGTGACTGATAGATAGATTTTTGGTGAAACGCTATAGAGAGAGCATATTTTTGTTGTTGTGGGAGGTTGAAGAGGTTGAGAAAGATGGTATTCTGTTATGGGAGGTAGAAAAGGTAGAGAGAAGCATCATTAGAGGCTGTGTGAGTGATTGCGAAAGGGGTTGTTAAGTGATTAATATAGAAAGACAGCATAATTTTGGGGTTACATGAGGGTTCAGAAAAGATAGTGTGCTGTTGTATGAGGTTGAAGGGGTTGAGAAAGACGTCATTAGGGGTTGAATAATAAGCCAAGGGTATTAGGATGGATCGTAAGGTGATTGGGGTGTGGACGAGAGCGTGGGTGAGGGTGGGTGAGGAGGATGTGTGAGGGAGGGTATCACGGGTGGATGAGTGGATGTGAGTCGTGATCCTACCTACAAAGGACGCCGAAGGACCATTTAGGGATCAGACTAAGGGCGTAGGGAGCTTAGAGGAGGAACGGAAGTTAGGGGCCATGAAGGAGGAGGACGAGGGGGAGGAGGAGGAGGAGGAGGAGGTGCTTAAGGGGGGACAGTAACGAGTTAAAATTCCATAAGTATCTGAATCTTTTCGAGGGGAATCCTAAAGAGTACTAAATCCTAGGTTCTCAAGCGTCCCTGGTCCTGGAATCCTTTAGAGAGTTCCTTATCCTCCTGACCCTTGGATTCCTAAGTGTCCCGCGTCCCAAGGATCTCCCGCCGCCCGTATCCTTCGTCCCTCGCTGTCTCCTTCGCCTCATCCATCTTATCAGCACGAATTCCTCCTCTCCTCCAACTCTCTTTTCGCTCTTTCGCATTTTCTTTCTCTCTATCTATGTATTTATTTTTTTCGACATCGGTTTTCTCATCTTTATTTCACATTGTCAGTCCTCTATTCCTTCTTTCCCTTTCTATACGTTGTCTCCTTTCTTTATCCTTCGTTCTTTTCCTTTCACTTCCTCGTTCTGTCACTATCCCATCTCTTCCCTCCCTCTCCCTCCCTCACTCCCTGTACCCCCGTCGTCTGTGGGTCCCTGGGCGGCCATAACACCGTAGCCTGAGCCTTGTTGGGGAGCCTCGCGTTGACTCAGTAAAATAAACGTTTCCAGAGGTCAACACGGGGCGGGCGGCGGCGGCAGGCTCCCCTGAATGCAGGTACTGAGTCAACACGGTCAGGGCACAATCCCGCTGGGCCGAAGAAGGGGTTGGAGTATGGGGGTGGAAGGTAGGCATAGGAGAAGAGTGAAAGAATAAGAGCAAGGGGAGAAGGGAAGTGGAAAGGGGTGAAGAAAGACTTTTAAGAGTAAGGAAGAGTGGTTTTGGAGGGAGTAGAAGGGGAGGGAAAAGAAAAGCCGCAAGGGAGACGTTGGAGAGGGGTGAAAGAATAGGAACAAAGAAGAATGAAAGTGGAAGAGAGTGAGCCAAGAAATTTATGTATGTAGGGTAAAAGAGGTGGAGAATAGGACAAGAAAGAGTGGATATGGAAGGAGTAGAAAGGGAGGAGAAGCAACAGCTGGTGTAATAGTTTTCATAAAGGGAGCCTGTGCAGTGTGCAAGGGAGGCAGGCAGTGAGATGAGGGGTTGGAAGGGGGTAAGTTAAGGGGTCAAGGGAGAAGAAAGACTTATGGGGTCATGCAAGGAAGGAAGGATGTGGAGAAGCCAAGAAGGAAGGAAGCTGAAGAGTGTAAAACCACAAATTTAGCAGACGCGTTAGTCTTCATAACAAGGGAAGAAGAGAGAGCGAGCAAGGGAGGCGGGGGGAGACGAGAGATAAGAAAGGGGTAACGGAGAAAGGACGTGGAGGAGAGAAGGAGAAAGGGTCGTAGAAGGGGCAGAAGAAGGTTGAAGGGGCAGGAGGTCAGTTGGAGAGCTGTCTTTCATAAGGAAGTGTTTGAAAAGGCATTATTGTTTCAGGAAAATGAGACGAGTTCTGTGTGGCAAGGAAAAGGTCGTCATTATTTTTTTCCTGCCGCTGCTTTCCTAATTATCGTCTTTTTGCACTTATTTATTTTTTCCCGTTTAGTTTGTGTTGAAATATTGAAGTTTTCTGCTAGTGTTTCTTATTTATTTATTTATTTATAAGTATATTTTTTCACTGTAGTTTGGGTTGCGTTGTTTAAGTTTTCTCTAATAGCTCTGAATCGTATTTTATTGCCAGTTATTCCTATATTTTTTTGTTTTAGTTAATGTTGAAATATAAGTTTTCTGAAAGTGGTCCTGAATCTTATATTTTATCATTTATTTATATATTTTCAGTCTAGTTTGTGTGTAAATATCTAAGCTCTCTGCACGTCGTTCTGAATCATATTTTCTCTTCTTTTCCAGAGGAGCGAAGAAGCACAATAGAGAGGGAAAAAAGATCAGTCGGTCGGCGTGCTGGTCGGTCGGTAGTGGGCGTCCGCGGGGTCAGTCGGCATGGCGTGGCTGGTGAGTTTAAGCAAATATTCTTCCTCCCTGTGCTTGTAGGTCCGCCGCGGGTTCCTTCGTGTTTATCCCAATATACATAATGTTGAATCATGTACGGACGGGCGGACGGACTGACGGGGAGCTGCTGTACGTGTGTGTGTGTGGGGGGGGGGGGAGGCGAGAGATGAGGTGGCTGCTTTGGGATATGTTAAGTAGCGCCTCTTCGTCCATTGCTGAGCGGATGTGCGAAGAGAGAATGCAAATTGGTCCGAGTGTGTTTTTGCTTTATCCTGTGTTTACTGTTTTGCGTTCTCGGCGGCGGTATTCAAATGAGGGCGAGGAAAAAACAAATATATATGAAGGAAAGTGTTTGTGTTTGGCTTGAGAGGGGGATGGAGGGAGGGAGAGGGAAGGCAGGGAGGGGGAAAGTGGAAGGTAGTGAGGGAGGGAGTGGAAGGCAAGGAGAGAGGGGTCTGAATGAAAGGAAGGAAGGACAGTAGCTGAATTAGGGTGCAACAGGGAGGAGTCGGTGTGAGGCAGGTTCCTAAAACTTTGGGTGAGGTGAGGTGAGAGGAGGCTGGAAGTGAGGCCTTGAGGAGGAGCCGAGTGAGGCCGGGAGAGGGGGTAATGTGAGGGGAGAGGTAGGTACATGATTATAAGAATGAGGTGAGGCAGAATAAAGGAAATATGAGGGAGGCCTGAAGGTGGAAATGAGATATAGAGAGGAGGAGAATTTTTTATGACAAGCGGTAAGAAAAGAAGGGTGAGGGTAGTCCATGATTATAAGAATGAGGTGAGGCAGAATGGGGGAAATGTGAGAGAGATTTGAATGTGTAAAATTAGGTACAGAGCGAAGGAGACGTTTTAAGATATGAGAGACGGATTCAAGGCTGCAAAGGAAAACAGGGAAAGATGCAAAAAATAAAGGGACATCTTCCTCCTCCCCTTCCTCTTCCTTGTCTTCCTTTTCTTCGTCTTCACATTCGTTGTCATCTTTCTTTTTCGCCTACCTCTCTCTCATGGTGGTAGTGGGAGTGGTGGTGGGGGTGGTGGTGGTAGTGATGGTGGTGGTGGTGGTGGTGGTAGTGATGGTGGTGGTGGTGGTGGTGGTGGTGGTGATGAGTTGGCGTATGTTGCAGTCTATTGTTGGTTATTATTTGTTGTTGTCATACGAGGAAGTGATAGACTTATATGTGATTTTCTGTGTGTGTTTGTGTGTGTGTGTGTGTGTGTGTGTGTGTGTGTGTGTGTGTGTGTGTGTGTGTGTGTGTGTGTGTGTGTATTAACAAATATGATGCAGGAGGAAAAGTGCGCATGTAACACTAGTAAGAACAGCGGCAGCAACAACAGCAGCAATATCAATAACAAAAATAACAACAACACTCACACTCGACCTTGGCCTCAGAATCGCGACGCTTAACTCAAGGTCACGCAATCTCACATCACGTCACAACATCCTTTTCTCCTTCCCTCCCACCTACCCTCCCTCCCTCCCTCCTTCACCCTCGCCATCACCCTTCCCTCCCCCACCCTCACCCTTACCCTTACCCTCCTTCACCCCCACCCTCACACTTCCCTCCCCTTCCTCTCCTTTACCCTCATGCACCCTGGGCCTGAAGAAACACATCAGGACACACCAATATATATATGGCATCACAGGATCGGCTCGTAAGTTCGTGACGCCCAATGACACATTCTCACATGCACGTCGACGACCTTTGAAATCAAGCTCCTCGGCCGCCCCCACAGCCGAGAGCGGGGGCGGGGAGGAGTCAGGCGGAGGTGCGGGGGAGGGCCACTACCGGCTCTCTCCCACAGTTCCCTTGTGACCCGCGGCCTGTTTGGGAGCGTGGACGCGTGTGGTCTAACCGAGCACGCGCCGCCGCCTCCGGGACCTCGCGTGCGCTCCTCCTTTGCCTCCTGTGTGTGGGTACCCGCTGTGCGCTCTCTCCTTCCCCGGTGCCTCTTTGCTGCATAATTGTCCTCGCTGACGCTGTGATACTCTGGACGCGTGCACTTGATGTCCGGTGGCAGCTGTTCCTCTGCGCTGGTGTGTGGGTCTCGTTGTGTTGCGGATGTGTGGTAGTGTGTTTGTGTGCTTGCCGTGGTGGTGGTGTGTGTAAGGGATGGTGAGGATACTGTTTGTGTGGGAGTGTGTGTGTTTGTGCTCGTGATGGTGTGTGTGTAGGAGATGGTGAGGGTAATCTTTAGAGCAGGGTGAGAGGAAGAGTACTGTTGAAGTTGAAAAAGTGAGGATAGTGTTGGTTGTGGTAGTGATGATGGTGGTGGTTGTGTGCTAGTGTGTCTATGGTGGTAGGAATGGTGTATTGAGGTGAATGGTGATGGTACTGTTTAGGTGAGAGTGAGAGAAAGGGTACTGGTGAACCTGAAAAGTGCGATTGGTGTTGTTAATGGTAAAGGGAGATAAAAAAGAGGAGGCTGGTGATAGTTGCGAGGGTAAAAGTGTGGATTTGGAGGCTGTGGTGTTTGCGATCGTTGTTTGGGTTATAGCGGTGATAAAATTGTTGCATAAACCGCGCCACAACGATGACGTAACCCCAACACATGGCTCGAGACGTGATATAACGAAATACACCAAGGTCTGCTAAAAGAAACGGCGGAGAATTGATCCATATATTTTAAACGTCAGAAAAGCATCGCTCATAAAGATTCGCGTAAGACCACAAATCCAAGCGTCTGTACTTTTTGTTTTATTATTAATGTTAACGTTTGTTTTATGACACCTCAAATACGATTCACGGTACTCTTGCTCGACGAAGAAGAAGAAGAAGAAGAGGGAAATAAAAAAAGTCGCACGAGGAAAACAATTAAAACAAAAACAGACTCAAAATTAAAGAGATATAAAAACAAGCTTAATAATCACGATTTTTCGCAATGGAAGTGAATAAAAAAAAGTTGACGAGAAAGACAAGTCCAGACCCGTGAGCCACTGACCCCCCTCTCCCCCCCCCCCTCTCTCTCTCTCTCTCTCTCTCTCTCTCTCTCTCTCTCTCTCTCTCTCTCTCTCTCTCTCTCTCTCTCTCTCTCTCTCTCTCTCTCTCTCTCTCTCTCTCTCTCTCTCTCTCTCTCTCTCTCTCTCTCTCTCTCTCTCTCTCTCTCTCTCTCTCTCTCTCTCTCTCTCTCTCTCTCTCGCTCTCTCTCTCTCTCTCTCTCTCTCTCTCTCTCTCTCTCTCTCTCTCTCTCTCTCTCTCTCTCTCTCTCATGCCCCATGAGTGTCTTACTATCATCGTCTCCCTTCTCCCACCACTGACCATCCCATCACTTAGTCTCCCTCATTCTCCCTCGCATATCTCCCTTCCTATCACTACCATCATCATCAGCAGTAGTAGAAGCCTCCCTCGCACCCTGTCCCTTCTCTTCTGACCCTCATTATCAGCCCGTCACCTTCCCCTCGCATCCCTCCTGACCGCAGCATCCACACACAGCATCTTGTCAGATCATCTTAAGCTCTCGATCATATTCTCGCTATCGGCATCTGGCGTGACACCTTTCTTTTTTATCTCCCTCGCTCCCTCCTCCTCTTTTGTCTCCTTCTCCTTGCCTAGTTCTGCAGGGTGTCGTTTTCTAGTTGTGTTTGTGTGTGTGTGTGTGTGTGTGTGTGTGTGTGTGTGTGTGTGTGTGTGTGTGTGTGTGTGTGTGTGTGCCCATGCAAGGCGAGGGAGATAAAGGGTTGGAGATAGGGGCGGAACATGGCAGTAAGGCTCTCCATGTGATCACCTCCCGACCACAGTAATTAGGCAACAGTCAGTGAGTCAGACGGTGGCATGGGCGGCGCGGGGGCGGTGCGGGTGGGGGGTGAGGGCAGGAAGAAGAGACCACCAGAACACCCACCTCCTCTCCTTCTTTTCCTCCCTTCTCCTCTTCCTCTTCCTCTTCCTCCTCTGACAACTGACCCACTTCGCGTCTCTCCCCGTCAGTAGTTAATGCTCTAAGGTGATTGTTTTGTCCCTTCGGCTGTGGTTGTTGTGTTATCTGTTTGTCTGTCTGTCTGTCTGTGTTTACCTGTCTGTCTAGCTGTATGCGTGTCTTCTCTGTCTCTTCCACTCCCTTCTGCTACTACTACTACTACTACTACTACGACTACTGCTACTATTACTATACTCCTTCTCAAACCAAGCATGTGGCGGCTAAAATAAAAGAGAAAAATAATGACAAGTTCCGGGAAAATAAATAAATTCTGCAGTAACAATTTCTCGACCTCCTTCTTCCTCCTCCTCTTCTTCTTCTTCTTCCTCCTCTTCCTCCGATTGCTGTTGTGGTTTGTCGGCTTCCTTTGTGTGACTTTCTTGTTGTTGTTGTTTTTTTCTTTCTTCTGCGAGGAGGAGGAAGAAGAGGAAGAGGAAGAAGAAGCCGAAGAAAATTAACCACATAAGAAGAAAATGATACGATACGGGTGTCAAGATTTTGCGGAGGTGGTGGTGGGTGGTGGTGGTGGGTGGTGGTGGTGAAGGTGGTGGCGGCGGTGGAGGGAGTTAGTAGTAGTGGAGATGATGATAGTGATGGTGAGGCTGTTTAAGTGGTGGTGATAGTGCAGGCGGAGGTGGAGGTGTGGTGCCGGTGAGGTATTGTTATTGTTGGTGGTGGTGGTGGTGATTTTTCAAGTGGCGGTGGTGGCGGTGGTGGTGGTGGTGGCGGTGGTGGTGGTGGTGATTTTTCAAGTGGCGGTGGTGGCGGTGGTGGTGGTGGCGGTGGTGGTGGCGGTGGTATAAGAGTGTTTAAGGAAATAACAACTGTGATAGGTAATGGTCTATAGCAGTTATGGGAGAAGTTATTTAGTACAGCCACCGTTGCCAGATGGTGTCCACTGAGTCCCCTATTTACCAGCTTCTGACACTTAACTATCCCCAAAATACATCTGAAATTAACTTTTGTAATGCTAACTATAAATTAATCTCGCTTTTGTGGCCCAGGAGAGAGTTTTTAGGTTGGAAATTGATATATACAAGAAGCTGGGTAGGGGAGTCTGGCACCATTGAGTATAGCACATAGTTCAAGTTAAAAGTTATGGAGAGAAAGTGAAGTAAGTGGAATTCAAGAAAGAAGAAAAACTATTAGAAGCTGCCGTTATAAGCTGATATTTAACTCGATAACAACTACCATGATTTACAGTAAAGAGAGCACCTCATGGGCAAAACAGTAAAGAAAAACCAAGAACGAAGGTGACTTAGTAGGTAGTAGTAAGTCTGATGTTGGTAGTGTTATTGCGTGGGATGATTGATAGAAGATGAACCAACGTGCTGACTCCTGCGAGGGTCAGCACGTGGCGGGGTGGCGGTGATTACAGCGACAATGGCCTCGGTGACCAGCAATGAGGAACACAATCAGGATAGCAACAACAATATCATCAGGCGCAGCAGGTCTCGGTAAACGCGGCACCGACTCAGCACAGTAGCAAATCAGTCTCCTCATTGTCTTTTTTTCATCAGTTTCTCTTATTCTTTTTCTTTTTCTTCGCTTTTGCTTCTTAATGCTGAATCATTCTACTTTTATTTCTTAATCCTTGAAGTTTGATTATAATGCTCGCTGGCTCTAGTTTACTTCTCCTTAATACTCTCTTTGTACTTTCTCTTTTATGCTAAACACGCTAAGCCTCTCACATAAATATATATTCCCCGCGCTCTGAAACTCTCTTTATATTCTGAGTATTTTCCTCTATTTATTTACTTTTTTTTCTCTATTCCAAGTCTCGCCCAAGCTCTCCCACCATTTTGTTCATGGATTTACGAAACACGTGTGTGATGTTTATTCTCGAGACCTGTCAGTTAGCTTTGTTTTAAGACGTCATCCGTTTAGTCCCTTATCGACGTTTGTGATTGGCGCAGAGAAAAAGCAAACGTGTAAATCCTTTGAACCCAATCATCTCTTCGCTATATAAGACGCGCCATCAGATAGTTCATAGAGGCAACACCGAAGCAAATACAAGATCACACATATCGTGGTTCATTCGTCTATAATATTAAAGAAGATCGTAAACCGTATAAACAAAAGAACATCGTAAACACAAGAACATGCCGATGGTGTTTTTTTTTTTTAACATCAAGATACATATGACAAAAGGGGCGGGAAAATTGTCTCCATGCTAAAGACGACCTCTGTCTTGAGGTCGCCTATCTTAAAGCATTGTCACTAGTGTTGTGTTGTGCTTGTGCTCAGGCGTCTTATTCGTCTATATGTAACAAAAGCGACTGTGTTTTGTTTTTGCTCTTATTCGTTTTGTTGATATTGGTGTTGTGTTGAGCTTTTTGTGAATAACGTTTATTTATTTACCTTACTCTCTTGCATCCTAGTAATTCATCATTCAATAAACAAAGAAAAAGGGGTAGTTTGTGCGTCTATAATTTTAATGCATTCTCTCTCTCTCTCTCTCTCTCTCTCTCTCTCTCTCTCTCTCTCTCTCTCTCTCTCTCTCTCTCTCTCTTTTTCCGCTTCATTTTACTTGTTGATTTGCGGCATGAAAAAAAAAAAAAAAAAGCATCGTGGCGTGCGGCTTAACATGTGGCAACCCTCTTCGCGTTTATCCTTATGTAGAGGCGAAGTGAGCATTCCTGCGTCGCCTAATTCTGGTGCACACCCTTCTTCTTGCCTGTGTGCGTGTGTGTGTGTGTGTGTGTGTGTGTGTGTGTGTGTGTGTGTGTCTCTCTCTCTCTCTCTCTCTCTCTCTCTCTCTCTCTCTCTCTCTCTCTCTCTTTTGATTGATTATATGTGGGGTGCTGAATGGTCTGAGAGAGAGAGAGAGAGAGAGAGAGAGAGAGAGAGAGAGAGAGAGAGAGAGAAAAGAGAAAAAGACAGTCCAGCCCTGGGAACATCTGCGTGGGCGCGCGCGGGAACCAGAGACTTGGTCAACACGTAAGGCACAGAAGTCAGGCGGAAGAGAAGACAGGGAAAGGGAAGGGCCGGGAAGGGAAAGGCAGGGCAGGGAAGGGCTTGACGCGGGCTGCCTCGAAGAACGGGTTTCCGAAGTGTTGTTGTGACTCCACCCAGCGCGGCGGTGTCTCTGTTGGTGGTGGCTAGTGGTGGAGGGGTGGGGGGGGGTCGAGATCGTGGGGGTGGGGGGTGGGGGGCAAGGTGGTCGTCATCCCTTTGGTGGTGGTTGGTCAAATGCAAAACTACCACATGGACTACTCCCACTCCTCTCGTAACTTACCTGTCTCATCCACCAAGCTCATCCACCTGCCTCATACATTAGTAGATAAATCGTATTGGTTAAGCAGTTCTAGTATTGTTATCCCTCTGGTGTTAGATGATATAGAGCCATACTAAGTCATAAACTCCTCCCTCTCTATGCCTCATCCACCAGCCTCATCCACCAACCTCATCCACCTGCTTCATCCATTAGTAGATAAATCGTATAGGTTAATCAGTTCTAGTATAGTTATCCCTCTGTTCTAGTATAGTTATCCTCTGGTGTTAGATGCCTCTCTTTGCCTCATCCACCAGCCTCATCCACCAACCTCATCCACCTGCTTCATCCATTAGTAGATAAATCGTATAGGCTAAGCAGTTCTAGTATAGTTATTCCTCTGGTGGAAGATGATATAGTGCCATAATAACTCATAAACTCCTCCCTCTCTATGTCTCATCTAACCGCCTCTCCCACGAGCCTCACCCATTGCTAGATAAATCGTACAGGTTAGTCATTTCTAGCATAGTCACCCTCTGGCGGTAGATGGTCAGGTGCCCTACTCTACCACGTGGGCACCGCCTTTCCGAGCCCTCACCTGCCTCGCCCACCTGCCTCACTCAGTCCTCAGTGCCCGCCGCGGCCAGCCTGGGACCTTTACTCGCTGCCAGCCTCGCCGCAGCATCCGTGGAGGGGAAGGAGGGTGATCGAGGAGACTGAGGGTTTATAATCTGCTCTAATTATGGTGATTATGTTTGTTTCTTCGCCTCAGTGAGCTCGGTGGCCTCCCGTCTAGGCGAAAGCTGTCAGTGTGCGTGAGTGTAAGCTGAAATAGTGAGTGAATTCCCTCCCACGTGGATTACTGCAGAAGGAGAGGGAGGAGGAGACTGAAAAAGGAAGGGAGCAGGGAAGGAGTGTATGGAGGAGAAAGAGGAGGAGGTTTGTGAGCTGTGATTGTTTGGGTAACGCGAGAAGCTGTAGTGACGGCGGAGGCGGCGAGCGAGTGTTGTGTTGTGTTTTTGCGCCCGCCTCCCACACGCTCGCGAACAGCTGGTGGTGATGGTGGTGGTGAGGTTGACGATGGTGAGGACACGGAGCACATGAAAACGAGGGCGAAGAGAAACCGTGGCTAGAAAAGTAACAATCTGCTCTTGTGTGTGTGTTTGTGTTACTACTACTACTACTACTACTACTACTACTACTACTACTACTACTACTACTACTACTACTACTACTACTACTGCTACTACTGTTGTTTCTACTTCCCCTTAAGGGCGCCCTGTGTTGAATCGTAAATCAAGGCGTAAGAGTAAGCTAACGTGGTGTAACTAATTTTCTCTCTCTCTCTCTCTCTCTCTCTCTCTCTCTCTCTCTCTCTCTCTCTCTCTCTCTCTCTCTCTCTCTCTCACGACAGAGCGAGAGAGAGAGAGAGAGAGAGAGAGTGTGCCCATTTGCATAGCCACCTTCTATTCGCTGCCTCTACAGACACACACACAAGGGCAAGGGGCTAAGGGCGGGGTGTCCTTGGTGCTCTCTTCTCTCCTTTTGTTGCCTCCACCTGCTGAAGAATTTTTTGGTCACCCCTTAATTTTTTTCTCCCATTTTTTTTATCTTTCTCCTTATTTTTTACTTTCATCCCTTATTTTTTTCTCAGTCCCCTTATATTTTTAGTCACCCCCCTTAAGTATTTTTTTCCTCTCACCCTAATCTTTTTGGTCACCCCCCTTGATTATTTTCTTGGTCACCCCTTAATTTTTTTCTCCCATTTTTTTTCTTTATTCTTATTTTCTTCTTTGATCCCTTATTTTTTTCTCACTACTCTTATTTTTTTAGTCACCCCCGCTTACTTATTTTTTTCCTTCTCACCCCTTATCTTTTTGGTCACCCCCCTTTAATTTTTTTTCGAGTTAATCTACCTGGGTACCTGATTATCGCCTCTCACCTCACGTTCACACCTTCTCACCTGCACGTTAACTAATTAACAGATATACTTTCACTTTTCTCATATTTTCTTTTGTTTTTAGATAGTTTGTCTTGATTAAAAAAGGTAATTGGATTGAATAGAAATAGACTGAAGATATGTAGTGAAAGTGAAGGTGTTGTGTTTCTGCTTTGTTTTTCATTGTTTTTGTTGTTTTGGGGTGAAAAAAAAGGTTGTTGCTGTTGTTTGTTTTGGGTTTCTTGTGGGTGACTTTGTTTTGCTCTCTCTCTCTATCTCTCTATCTGTCTTTCTCTCTATCTCTATCTCTCATTTTACCAATACATTATACAAAAAAACAAGGTAGTTCACCCCACACATTGTTTTCCCTTCACAAGCACACCTGTTCTCTCTCCCTCCCCGTTACCTGCCCGCCTCATTGAACCTCACACTCACATATCCCCTCCACACAGCTGTCCACAATATGGCTCGTTTTTTCTTATCACACCCAATCCTGCTTTTTTTTCTCGCACCTTTACCTGTTCTCCTTTCGCCCCCGCCTGTCCACCTGTCCACGTGTCCCTCTCTGTTGTGTTGATTATTAGGGCGATACACCTGCTCCTTTCTGTAGCTCACCTGTCACCTGTATCTCCGTTCTTTACCTTTTCGAGGAGGTGATGTTTGGTATCTGCTGTGTTCTCTTTCGCTTTTCTCTTTTATCTCCATTTTTACATCTTTTTTTTACTTTTATCGTTGACTTAATTATTCTCTTTTTCTTGTATTTTTAGCGCCTTTGTTTCTTTTTTTTTCTTTTTTTCTTTCTTTCTTTTTATAATTGCCAGAACGTTCAAGACTTTTTAGGGATGAATATAATAAAGAATTGACAGAAAGAGTGAAGAAATAAGAAAGTTAGCTACGTGTGTGTGTGTGTGTGTGTGTGTGTGTGTGTGTGTGTGTGTGTGTGTGTGTGTATGTGTGTGTGTGTGTGTGTGGTGACGGAGAGCAAGTTACCTACAAGGGCATCGTGGCAGCTAACAGATGAGGAACAGCATCCGAACCGCCTATACGAGCTGCGTGATGCTTCTTCTGCGTGTGTGTGTGTGTGTGTGTGTGTGTGTGTGTGTGTGTGTGTGTGTGTGTGTGTGTGTGTGTGATGGAGTGTGAGTGAACTGTTATGTGTTTGTGTTGTAGAGTGAGAGAGAGAGAGAGAGAGAGAGAGAGAGAGAGAGAGAGAGAGAGAGAGAGAGAGAATGCTATTGGGTAGGACTTCATACCATCAACTTTAGACGGAGATAAATTTGTCCTCCTCCTCCTCCTCCTCCTCCTCCTCTTGGCTTTTCTACCTTTCCACGTGTCATAAGATAATATCAACACACACACACACACACACACACACACACACACACACACACACACACACACACACACACACACACACACACACACACACACACACACACACACACACACACCTTTGACCATAGCCGCCGCCACCTGCAGGAATTCGACCCCACTCTATTATCCTTTTATTCCTCAAGTACATTTTTTTTTATTGTTTCTAAAGGTGCTTAGAGGCGCCATCTTTAAAGTCATTGGCGATAAAAATAAACTTGAGGCTCCATTAATATGCTCCTCAGACGCGTCCCAAACGTGTCCTTCATTCGTCTTGTCGGAAAGGGAATGCAATCAAGATGGTTTGTTTCGTTGAATATTCCGCCTTGTTAGTTTTCATTTATTTATCTCTTTCTCTTTCTCGTTTTCTCTCCTGCCTTCCAGCTCGTTCTCTCTCTCTCTTCCTCCTTATCTCTCTATCCCTTTCTCCCTCCTGCATTGATTTTCTACTATTTATTTTTCTTTCATTCTATCTATCGTCTTTATCACTGTCTACCGCTTGTATTGCCATATTATTTCACTTATTAATTCTTTCTCTGTTTTCACTCTTTCTTTTTCTCCCCACTTTCTTTTCTATTCATTCTTACCTGCCTTCTTTCTTTTCTACCTTCATTTCTTCCCTTCATTGTTTCTTCCATGACTCCTTTACTTCTTTCCTTCCTCCGTTCCTTCCTCCCACCCTTCTTAATTTCCTTTCTCTCATCTTTTCTTTCTTTCCTTCCTTTTTTCTTCCCTCTTTTCTTTCATATCCTTTCCCTGCTGAATTTTTGGGTCTCACGCTATTGTCTTCATCCTCCTTTCCTCTCTCCCCCTTACCTATCTTCCTCCTCCTCCTTCGCCTCCTCGTCCACCTCCTCCTCATCCTCCTCCTCCCGTCGCGGCTAATTGGGGGGAGGGCGATAAGGATGCAAATTCGTTATCATAAAACAGCGTTGCGTCACTCCTTTGCCGACTACACGACTTTGGTTACGTTTGACCGTGTTGCAAGAGTGTGTTGTTTTCATGTTATGTTTTGTTTTACTTTGTTTTTCTTATATTTTTTTTCTATTTTTGTGTTGTATCTGTGATGTTTTTTGCTGTTTTTTCCTCATTTTATTGTTTCTTCATTTCTTCCTTTATTTCGTTCATACCTTTCTTTCTTTCCTTATTTCATCCCTTTATAATTCTTCCCTCTCTATTTTTTTTGAGGGTGAGAAGTTTTATTTGCTGTTTTTTTCTCCTCTTTTTTCTTCTTTCTTTCCTTCCTCTTGTTGTTCTTTCTTTTTTTATCTTCGTCTCCTTGTTTTTTTTTTTCCTTGTTGTTTATTTTCTTTAACAATGATCGGTGGTCACTTTCCTCCTTCTCGTCTTTCTCTCCTTCCTTCCTGTACCTGTTTTTGTTCCTGCTTGATCTATGTTTTATTTTTTTATCCTTGTGTTGTTTGTCTCATTTTTCCTTGTATTGTTTTGTTTATTTAAATTTTCACGGACACTTATTATTATTATTTTTTTTTTGGTATTCCTTTTTTCCTTCTCCGGCTTTCTCTTTTTTCTCAACTCATATTTTTTTTGTTATTTTGCTTCTTACTCTGCTCCTCTCTTTCTCTTTTTTTCTACTTCATTTTTTTTCTTCTTGTCATCAATGTTCTTTTCATCATCTTTCTCTTCCTCATCTTCGCTTTCTTTCCTTCGCTCTTTATCCATATTTTCTATTTTGTTTTAAACCTTTTTTGAGACCTTTTACTGTTAGCTACTTTTATCTTCTCATTTTCTTTCTTTTCTCTTTGGCATTCTCTTTTACATAACTTGCAATCGCGTGTTTCAAATTTACTTCGCATTTTTCTCATTCCTCTCCCATTCATTTTCTCTCCTCTTTACTTCCCTTCTTCCTCGTCCTTCATCACACATGGCGCCCCCACCCTCTACTTTCCCTCCATTCCCTCCCTCTGCACACCCATTTCTTAGCCTTACCCCCTATCCCCCCTCTACGATGCACCTAACCTTCCTTTCCCATCTCCCCTTTCCTAGCCACCACCCTATCCCATATACTCCGCCCTATCTTCTTACCTACCTTCCCTTTTTCATTCGTCCCTGTCCTTCCTCATTCCTTATCATCCTTTTTTTACCCTTCCTCATCTTTCCCTTCTCCCTTACCTTCGCCTTTCTCAATCCCTCCTCATTTATCTTTTTATCCATCTTACCTTCTTTCCTCTACCCTTCTATTTCTCTTTCTCCTATGTATTCACCTCCTCCTCTTAGTTTGCCTCCATTTCTATTCCTTTTCATCTACCTGCCTTCCTACCTCACCTGCTTTTATATATCCGTTCCTCTCCTCTTTCCTATCTACTTTTCCTTTTTCATCGCCTTTATCTACCCTCTCATTCCTCCTCTCTCCCTCCTTCATCCCTCTCTTCATCCCTTTCCCTTCTTCCTCACCTCCCTTCTTCTATCCCTCTCTCTCCTCTCTCTTATCTACCTGTCTTTCCTTACCGTCTATACCTACCATCTCATCTCTCCTCTCTACCTCCAGCATCCTTCTCTCCCTCGTCCCTCTCTCTCCCTCCAGCATCCATCCCTCCCTTCTCCCCTCCCCGGCCTCACCATATAAACCAACACACACACACACACACACACACGCAGCGGCTGGTAATGTTTGAGTGGTCCCCGGAGAGAACGTTGTGTTAGCTCTGTGTTTGGGCCCCGAAGTGACGGTCCTCCAGCAAGGGTCAGTGCTCAGCGGCGGGCTGGAGTGCCTCTGGGTCGTGGCGCCGCGGCTGTCTTCCCTCCTGTTTGTCTATACGCCCTCCCCCCACCCCTAGACCCTCAGCTCCCGTCCCAATCTCCTCATCCCCCCCACGTGTTTCCTCAGCAGCCTCCTGACGCTGTGATAAATCGAGGCTTCCCGTTCCTCCGCAAAGACGAGGGTTACATCTTCGGGGAATATTATTTAGCCAGCGAAGTCGTTAGGTTGTTTGCGGGACCTTGGAGAGGGTCAAGAGGTGGAGGAGAGAATGAAGAAGAGGAGGGATGGAGGAAGAGTGATTGGGGAGAGTCAGCGTACTGTTTAATATTGGAACTCGAGCCTCTAGTCCTTGTCCTCAGTGTTTTCCTCGTATTGAGAAGACAAGATGCGTGAGAAAGAAGGAGGAAGAGGAGAGCTGGAGGAATGGAGGAAGAGTGACTGGAGAGACTGCATACTGTTTAATATTAGTATACTCGAGCCTCTAGTACGTGTCCTTAGTGTTTTCCTCGTATTGGGAAGACAAGATGTGAGATGTCTTAGCTAGGAGAAGGAGGAGGAAGAAGAGGAGAGGAGGAGGAATGGAAGAAGAGTGATTGCGTACTGTTTAATATTGGTACTCGAGCCTTCACTCCTTGTCCCAGTGTTTTCCTCGCATTGAGAAGTTAAGATGCGAGATTAACCCCAACGTTTAACCCGCGCCGCCCAGTGCAAAGAGAGGCCAAAACGTTGTGCCAAGCCATGGTAAATGTTTTCGACGTTTACTAATGATAGCGGTGAAGTGCGTTAAGATAGTGAGAGGAGAAGAATCTGTTTGGTGAGGAGAGTTAATAAGAAGAAATGTATAATAGCGAACATGAGGCTTTTGAATCTCTCGTACTGGTTAAAAGAAGTAAAAAAAAATAAAAAAATCCATTATCTTCATGCGTGTGAGAAGACTAGACCGTTTTTTGTTGCTGTAATTGCACAGAATGAGAAAAGAATGTTAGGGTTGTTAAAAAAAGACTATAAAACAAATTGAAGCCACCTGAGTCCATCTTACAGGTAAACATACACGGGCATCTTCATCAGTACGAGGAATCAATCACTTCTTTGATCATATTAACGTAAACCGCTTAAAATGCATTCCGACCAACAGGTGTGCGGCGCCGAGAAGACCTGTGCCGCCCCTTAAACAGGTGTGGGGGCAGGGCGCGGCCACGTGTTGCCCGGCAGGTGAGGGGGGCGAGGGCGGTAGGAGAGGGGGGGAGGGCGCGGCCGCCGATCAACCCCACCTCACGACTCTTGCCACACCTCACCTCACCTCCCATACCTTCCCTTTGCCCCTCGTCCTCTGCCCTGATCTGCTGTTCCGTTCTTTCAATTCATCCCTTCTACAGCCTCTCATATCCGTACTAACCTCTATTTTTCTCTCTACCCTTAATCAATTACACCCATTTATCTATCTATCCATCCATACATACATACATACATACATTTATACATACAATCGATCATAGGAACGTATAGTCTGCAAGGGGCCGGTACAAGCATACATACATACATGCACACACATTTCTGTATTTGCCTTTTCGTTCACCGATGATCAGTGCGAATAAACGTTACCAGTTCCCGATGATGAGACGGAATCTTCTCGGTGTGTGTCCATCAAACAATGACGTAAATGCCTTTTGGAGCGACGCAAAGTTGTCGACTCAGCGTCTCCGGGCAACAGGTGTGTGTGTGTGTGTGTGTGTGTGTAGGCCGCGAGTTCCTCAGTTTTTCACCTCAGACAGTTATTTTGTTTTTACTTGCGAAACCGTTACCAGAGAGAGACGGAATACGAACAGTGAAATAGGTAAATGAGGTTAGACAGTGCAGTTCCTCAGTTTTCAACTCAGAGGCCATGATTTAGTATCTATCTGCTAAACGATAACCAGAGAAAGACAGATTAAAGAAGACAAGGAAATATGTAGATGGGCCTTGACGGGATGGTTGTAAAATTCACACCACGTTGTTTTTATTGCCCTTGAGCTGTTTCCCTCGCTGTACAAAAAAAAAAAAAAAAGACTGACGAGGCGTGTAGGAGTGCAAAACTATACCTCCACGATGACTTATTACCGACCACTACACTCATAACTCCCGCCCGTGTGCCCCGCCTAACACACACACACACACACACACACACACACAAAGTTGCTAACACAAAGCAACCACGTGGTATCGTGGGCTGGAGACCCTTGGCAGTCACAGCTACGCCGTCCTGACGCCGCGCCGGGACGGTGCGTCAGGCCAGGAGACAGAGCTCGCCTTCTGCCCGCGTGTGTAATGAAGAAACGCAAAGAATGATCAGCTTTGTGTTTGCGGTGTTTGCCAATGGCTGGTCTGCTGCTGCGGCGTGTGGGGGGATGGGTAGAGTTGAGGGGGGTGGGGGTACAATGGGGAGCTTCTAGCGAGGGTGTTACGTGTGTGCGTGGCGGCGCTTCACACACACACACACACACACACACACACACACGGGATCACATCAGCACTGCATGGTGTCTTGAGATAATATGTAAATTTAGATGGTGTGGGCTGATTATGAAGTGAAGTATCGTCTGCGTAGCGAGTCGTCACGTATTAATATTGTCGTTGACGCCAAGTATTGTTCACTGATATTTTAGCGTTTAGTTTTCTATCGCCTCTCGGGTCTTCTGTATGTGTTATTTTTTGTTCTTCCCTTCATCTCCTTCCTCGCCAAGGGCCGAGCGATTCACGAGCTCACACACGCACCGAAACAGTTGAGACGCGGTTTGAACCAGTGAGCAATTACCCAATAATCAGACGAGCTGTTCACCCCCCACTCCTTCACTTTCATGCACACTTTTGACTATATATAACAGCGGGAGAGTAGATGTGGTTTATCGTGTAAGGGTACTTAGATGTATTTGCGTCGGAATGGGAAGGAAAATTGAGGTGAATCACTCTTGTCTTGGTGTGCGGCGCGGTCGGACAGTGAGCTGCGCGGATCAGTCTATCTTCCGCCTGGCTCCGCGCACCTTCATGACTCACGTGACCGGGGTACCAAGGTGTGCTGCATGTCACAAGTCATTATCTTTGTTTTATCATTACCTTCATAACTTTTTCGCAGTGGGAAAAGAAGAAATAGCAAGGGAGGGAGGAATGGAAATGAGCCTTGGATAACGGATGTGTAACCTGATGACGGCAAACACTCCGCTGCTCAAGTCAATAATGGATCTGCATCAGCGGGGCCGCGGGTCAAGGGTGACGGAGGCAAACTTTTACGCGCATAACACTCGTTATCTCCCCAAGGCCAGGCCGTTGTGGGGTGATAAAGAGACACTGTTCAGGACTCTTCATGCCGTCACTCATTATTACTTGTTGATAAAAAAAGGAAGAAATAGTGGATGAAAGCACATGAAGAGGTTACGTCACGTTGCCTCACGACTTTCCCCCCTCCCCCCTCCATCTGCCTCTCCCTCCCTTCCCCACCCCCCTGACGCTCTCCGGCACGCCCCCATCTCCCGTGGTCCTTCTCGGGGCTCTGGCGGTGCGAGTCATCAGTCAGTACCCCACATCAAGGTGCCGAGGCTGGGGCGCGCGGCGTGGCTATGGGTAAGCATGCTACTGACGCTGCGTGGGGTGCCCGGAGGGGATGCAGGGCAGGGCGGCGCGGCGGCAGGACCCCCGACACCAGATAGCATGGCAGGAGGCTTGACCCTTCGCCCGGTGAATCACTTAGCGAGGGAAGAGGCGCGCTAGTTTCACCACCACGACAGATGTGTATGATCTTAACTGCTCACTCGTTTAAGCCGGCTTGTCTCGCTTTGCTACAGGGCTGTCCGTGTGTGTGTGTCAGTGTGTTCGTGCGTGCATCGGTAGCAGCCTGGGATCGTGTTTACAAGGGTTCGCGGAGTCCACTTAAGATAAAGGGATTAACTAGCAACAGGTG
>NC_066510.1:16609077-16621577 GCF_024679095.1 Eriocheir sinensis
GGAGGCAGAGGGAGGGGGAAAGGGGAAGGTAGTGAGGGAGGGAGTGAAAGGCAAGGAGAGAGGGGTCTGAATGAAAGGAAGGAAGGACAGTAGCTGAATTAGGGTGCAACAGGGAGGAGTCGGTGTGAGGCAGGCTCCTAAAACTTTGGGTAAGGTGAGGTGAGAGGAGGCTGGAAGTGAGGCCTTGAGGAGGAGCCGAGTGAGGCCGGGAGAGGGGGTAATGTGAGGGGTGAGGTAGGTACATGATTATACGACTGAGGTGAGGCAGAATAAAGGAAATATGAGGGAGGCCTGAAGGTGAAAATTAGATATAGCGTGGATATTTTTTTATGAGAGACGGATCGAAGGCTACAAAGGAAAACAGGGAAAGATGCAAAAAATAAAAGGGACATCTTCCTCCGCCCCTTCCTCTTCCTTGTCTTCCTTTTCTTCGTCTTCACATTCGTTGTCATCTTTCTTTTTCGCCTACCCCTCTCTCATGGTGGTAGTGGGAGTGGTGGTGGTAGTGATGGTGGTGGTGGTGGTGGTGATGAGTTGGCGTATGTTGCAGTCTATTGTTGGTTATTATTCGTTGTTGTCATACGAGGAAGTGATAGACTCATATGTGATTTTCTGTGTGTGTTTGTGTGAGTGTGTGTGTGTGTGTGTGTGTGTGTGTGTGTGTGTGTGTGTGTGTGTGTGTGTGTGTGTGTGTGTGTGTGTATTAACAAATATGATGCAGGAGGAAAAGTGCGCATGTAACACTAGTAAGAACAGTGGCAGCTACGACAGCAGCAATATCAATAACAAAAATAACAACAACACTCACACTCGACCTTGGCCTCAGAATCGCGACGCTTAACTCAAGGTCACGCAATCTCACATCACGTCACAACATCCTTTTCTCCTTCCCTCCAACCTACCCTCCCTCCCTCCCTCCCTCCCTCCTTCACCCTCGCCATCACCCTTCCCTCCCCCACCCTCACCCTTACCCTTACCCTCCTTCACCCCCACCCTCACACTTCCCTCCCCTTCCTCTCCTTTACCCTCATGCACCCTGGGCCTGAAGAAACACATCAGGACACACCAATATATACATGGCATCACAGGATCGGCTCGTAAGTTCGTGACGCCCAATGACACATTCTCACATGTACGTCGACGACCTTTGAAATCAAGCTCGGCCGCCCCCACAGCCGAGGCAGGGGCGAGGAGGAGTCAGGCGGAGGAGTGCAGGGAGGGCCACTACCGGCTCTCTCTCCCACAGTTCCCTTGTGACCCGCGGCCTGTTTGGGAGCGTGGACGCGTGTGGTCTAACCCAGGGCCGAGAGAATACAGGGTCCACGCACGCGCACCTTAAGCCGATGAGGGCGGGGCTAGAGCTGTGACGTCACAGAGTGCGGGTTGCTCTCTCCCTTACCCCCTCCCCCTCTCTCAGGCTTCTCTTTCTCTCTCTCGGTCTCTCGCACTCTCTATCTCTCTCTCTCTCTCTCTCTCTCTCACCTGCGGCGCACAGGGTGCGGGTTGCTCTCTCCCCTCCCCCCTACCCCTCTCTCAGGCTTCTCTCTCACCTGCAGCATATTACCACACTAATATTGTATGTATTCCAATTCTGACTGACTTTGAGGCTTATGTATTGCGGGTGGCTCTCTCCCCCACCCCCTTCCCCTCCCACAGGCTGGTATCTCTCGCTCTCTCTCACCTGCAGCAAAATACCACACAAATATTGTATGTAAACCACTTCTTGCTGACGACTTTGAGGCTTATGTGTGTTGCGGGTGGCTCTTCCACCCCTTCCCCTCTCTATGGCTTCTCTCTCTCTCTCTCTCTCTCTCTCTCTCTCTCTCTCTCTCTCTCTCTCTCTCTCTCTCTCTCTCTCTCTCTCTCTCTCTCTCTCTCTCTCTCTCTCTCTCTCTCTCTCTCTCTCTCTCTCTCTCTCTCTAAGCAACAACATATTACCACACTAATATTGCAAGTAATAAAATTCTTATTGATGACCTTGATACTTTTTTACAGTATATATTATGATAATATGCTGTCAGTTGACATTCTCACTGCACAAAGGATATGAAAGTGGTAGGGGACTAGGGGTCAAATTTAATGATACCACTATCAAAAGTAACAAAACACTGGTGCATACTTCGGAAAGGCATAATAATATGTTAGGAGCAACATCAGTGCATACTATTGGTTTCAGTGTCCTTTGGGAAATTAAAAAAACTATATATTGTGTGTCTATAGCGATTGGTAGTGTTACAACCAGCCACAACACAATGAGGCATCACTAAACGATGCGGGCGGCCTGAACCGGCAGCTGACCATGCAGTAGCGCACATCCGCCACGGTTGAACCCAGACTGGCCGCAGCATACCTCAGGCTCGGACTCTTCCTGCACGCACCCTGTGACGTCACGACCTGCGCGGCCCGGTGGAGTTTTGGTGGCTCCTTGCGCGGACCCTGTATTCTCGGCCCTGGTCTAACCGAGCACGCGCCGCCGCCTCGGGACCTCGCGTGCGCTCCTCCTCTGCCTCCTGTGTGGCTGGGTACCCGCTGTGCGCTCTCTCCTTCCCCGGTGCCTCTTTGCTGCATAATTGTCCTCATGACGCTGTGATACTCTGGACGCGTGCACCTGATGTCCGGTGGCAGCTGTTCCTCTGCGCTGGTGTGTGGGTCTCGTTGTGTTGCGGATGTGTGGTAGTGTGTTTGTGTGGTTGCCGTGGTGGTGGTGTGTGTAAGGGATGGTGAGGATACTGTTTGTGTGGAGTGTGTGTGTTTGTGCTCGTGATGTGGTGTGTGTGTAGGAGATGGTGAGGGTAATCTTTAGAGCAGGGTGAGAGGAAGAGTACTATTGAAATTGAAAAAATGAGGATAGTGTTGGTTGTGGTAGTGATGACGGTGGTGGTGTGCTAGTGTGTCTATGGTGGTAGGAATGGTGTATTGAGGGAATGGTGATGGTACTGTTTAGGTGAGAGTGAGAGAAAGGGTACTGGTGAACCTGAGATTGGTGTTGTTAATGGTAAAGGAGATAAAAGAAGAGGCTGGTGATGGTTGCGAGGTAAAAGTGTGGATTTGAGGTTGTGGTGTTTGCAGTCATTGTGAGGATGGATGCTGGAGGGAGAGAGAGGGACGATGGAGGGAAGGATGCTGGAGAGAGAGAGAGAGAGTGTGTGTGCCCATTTGCATAGCCACCTTCTATTCGCTGCCTCTACAGACACACACACAAGGGCAAGGGGCTAAGGGGGGGGGGGGGGATGGGGTCCTTGGTGCTCTCTTCTCTCCTTTTGTTGCCTCCACCTGCTGAAGAATTTTTTGGTCACCCCTTAATTTTTTTCTCCCATCTTTTTTATCTTTCTCCTTATTTTCTTCTTTCATCCTTTATTTTTTTCTCAGTCCCCTTATTTTTTTAGTCGCCCCCTTAAGTATTTTTTTCCTCTCATCCCTATCTTTTTGGTCACCCCGTTTAATTATATTTTTTTCCTCTCACCCCTTATCTTTTTGGTCACCCCCCTTTAATTTTTTTTCGAGTTAATCTACCTGGGTACCTGATTATCGCCTCTCACCTCACGTTCACACCTTCTCACCTGCACGCTCACTAATTAACAGATATACTTTCACTTTTCTCATATTTTCTTTTGTTTTTAGATAGTTTGTCTTGATTAAAAAAGGTAATTGGATTGAATAGAAATAGACTGAAGATATGTAGTGAAAGTGAAGGTGTTTTGTTTCTTCATTGTTTTTTTTTTTGTTTTTGTTGTTTTGGGGTGAAAAAAAGGTTGTTGCTGTTGTTTGTTTGGGGTTTCTTGTAGGTGACTTTGTTTTGCTCTCTCTCTATCTCTCTATCTGTCTTTCTCTCTATCTCTTTCTCTCATTTACCAATACATTATACAAAAAACAAGGTAGCTCACCCCACACTTTGTTTCACCTTCACAAGCACACCTGTTCTCTCTCCCTCCTCGTTACCTGCCCGCCTCATTGAACCTCACACTCACATATCCTCTCTACACAGCTGTCCACAATGTGGCTCGTTTTTCTTATCACGCCCAATCCTGCTTTTTTTCTCGCACCTTTACCTGTTCTCCTTTCCTTTGCCTGCCATCCACCTGTCCACGTGTCCCTCTCTGTTGTGTTGAATAATGGGCGATACACCTGCTCCTTTCTGTAGCTCGCCTGTCACCTGTATCTCAGTTCTTTACCTTTTCGAGGAGGTGATGTTTAGTATCTGTTGTGTTCTCTTTCGCTTTTCTCTTTCATCTCCATTTTTTACAGCTTTTTTCCTTTTTATCGTTGACTTAATTACTCTCTTTCTTGTATTTTGGCGCCTTTGTTTCTTTTTTTCTTATTTTCTTTCTTTCTTTTATAATTGCCAGAACGTTAAAAAATTTTTAGGGATGTATATAATAAAGAATTGACAGAAAGAGTGAAGAAATAAGAAAGTTAGCTACGTGTGTGTGTGTGTGTGTGTGTGTGTGTGTGTGTGTGTGTGTGTGTGTGTGTGTGTGTGTGTGTGGTGTCGGAGAGCAAGATACATACAAGGACATCGTGGCAGCTAACAGATGAGGAACAGCATCCGAACCGCATATACGAGCTGCGTGATGCTTCTTCTGCGTGTGTGTGTGTGTGTGTGTGTGTGTGTGTGTGTGTGTGTGTGTGTGTGTGTGTGTGTGTGTGTGTGTGTGTGTGTGTGTGTGTGTGTGTGATGGGTAGGGAGTGAACTGTAATGTGTTTGTCTTGTAGAGTGGCTCGGAATGGATGCTGAGGAGAGAGAGAGAGAGAGAGAGAGAGAGGGAGAGAGAGAGAGAGAGAGAGAGAGAGAGAGAGAGAGAGAGAGAGAGAGAGAGAGAGAGAGAGAGAGAGAGAGAGAGAGAGAGAGAGAGAGAGAGAGAGAGAGAGAGAGAGAGAGAGAGAGAGAGAGAGAATGCTATTGGGTCGGCCTTCATACCCTCAACGATAGACGGCGAGACATTTGTCCTCCTCGGCCTCCGCCTCCTCCTCTTGGCTTTTCTACCTTTCCACGTGTCATAAGATAATATCAACACACACACACACACACACACACACACACACACACACACACCTTTGACCATAGCCGCCGCCACCTGCAGGAATTCAACCCCACTCTATTATCCTTTTATTCCTCAAGTACATTTTTTTTTATTGTTTCTAAAGGTGCTTAGAGGCGCCATCTTTAAAGTCATTGGCGATAAAAATTAACTTGAGGCTCCATTAACATGCTCCTCAGACGCGTCCCAAACGTGTCCTTCATTCGTCTTGTCGGAAAGGGAATGCAATCGAGATGGTTTGTTTCGTTGAATATTCCGCCTTGTTAGTTTTCATTTATTTATCTCTTTCTCTTTCTCGTTTTCTCTCCTGTCTTCCAGCTCGTTCTCTCTCTCTCTTCCTCCTTATCTCTCTATCCCTTTCTCCCTCCTGCATTGATTTTCTACTATTTATTTTTCTTTCATTCTATCTTTCGTCTTTATCATTGTCTACCGCTTGCTATATTAATTCTTTCTCTGTTTTCACTCTTTCTTTTTCTCCCCACTTTCTTTTCTATTCATTCTTACCTGCCTTCTTTCTTTTCTACCTTCATTTCTTCCCTTCATTGTTTCTTCCATGACTCCTTTACTTCTTTCCTTCCTCCGTTCCTTCCTTCCACCCTTCTTAATTTCCTTTCTCTCATATTTTCTTTCTTTCCTTCCTTTTTTCTTCCCTCTTTTCTTTCATATCCTTTCCCTGCTGAATTTTTGGGTCTCACGGTATTGTCTTCATCCTCCTTTCCTCTCTCCCCCTTACCTATCTTCCTCCTCCTCCTTCGTCTCCTCGTCCACCTCCTCCTCATCCTCCTCCTCCTCCCGTCGCGGCTAATTGGGGGGAGGGCGATAAGGATGCAAATTCGTTATCATAAAACAGCGTTGCGTCACCCCTTTGCCGACTACACGACTTTGGTTACGTTTGACCGTGTTGCAAGAGTGTGTTGTTTTCATGTTATGTTTTGTTTTACTTTGTTTTTCTTATATTTTTTTCTATTTTTGTGTTGTATTTTTTTGAAGGGGGGGATGTGATGTTTTTTGCTGTTTTTTCCTCATTTTATTGTTTCTTCATTTCTTCCTTTATTTCGTTCATATCTTTCTTTCTTTCCTTATTTCATCCCTTTATAATTCTTCCCTCTCTATTTTTTTTTTTTTTTTTGAGGGAGAGATGTTTTATTTGCTGTTCTTTTTCTCCTCTTTTTTCTTCTTTCTCTCCTTCCTCTTGTTGTTCTTTCTTTTTTTATCTTCCTCTCCTTTTTTTTTTTTTCCTTGTTGTTTATTTTCTTTAACAATGATCGGTGGTCACTTTCCTCCTTCTCGTCTTTCTCTCCTTCCTTCCTGTACCTGTTTTTGTTCCTGCTTGATCTATGTTTTATTTTTTTTTTCTTGTGTTGTTTGTCTCATTTTCCCTTGTATTGTTTTGTTTGTTTAAATTTTCACGAACACCTACTTTTTTTTTTTTGGTATTCCTTTTTCCTTCTCCGGCTGTTTGTTGTTTTGTCTCACCTTTCTCTTTTTTCTCAACTCATATTTTTTTTGTTATTTTGCTTCTTACTCTGCTCCTCTCTTTCTCTTTTTTCTACTTAATTTTTTTTTTCTTGTCATCAATGTTCTTTTCATCATCTTTCTCTTCCTCATCTTCGCTTTCTTTCCCTCGCTCTTTATCCATATTTTCTATTTTGTTTTAAACCTTTTTTGAGACCTTTCACTGTTAGCTACTTTTATCTTCTCATTTTCTTTCTTTTCTCTTTGGCATTCTCTTTTACATAACTTGCAATCGCGTGTTTCAAATTTACTTCGCATTTTTCTCATTCCTCTCCCATTCATTTTCTCCCCTCTTTACTTCCCTTCTTCCTCGTCCTTCATCACACATGGCGCCCCCACCCTTTACTTTCCTCATTCCCTCCCTCTGCACACCCATTTCTTATCCTTACCCCCTATCCCCCCTCTACGATGCACCTAACCTTCCTTTCCCATCTTCCCTTTCCTAGCCACCACCCTATCCCATATACTCCGCCCTATCTTCTTACCTACCTTCCCTTTTTCATTCGTCCCTGTCCTTCCTCATTCCTTATCATCCTTTTTTTACCCTTCTTCATCTTTCCCTTCTCCCTTACCTTCGTCTTTCTCAATCCCTCCTCATTTATCTTTTTATCCATCTTACCTTCTTACCTCCATCCTTCTATTTCTCTTTCTCCTATGTATTCACCTCCTCCTCTTAGTTTGCCTCCATTTCTATTCCTTTTCATCTACCTGCCTTCCTACCTCACCTGCTTTTATATATCCGTTCCTCTCCTCTTTCCTCTCTCCTTTTTCTTTTTCATCGTCTTTATCTACCCTCTCATTCCTCCTCTCTCCCTCCTTCATCCCTCTCTTCATCCCTTTCCCTTCTTCCTCACCTCCCTTCTTCTATCTTTCTCTCTCCTCTCTCTTATCTACCTGTATTTCCTCACTGTCAATACCTACCAGCTCATCTCTCCTCTCTACCTCCAGCATCCTTCACTCCATAGTCCCTCTCTCTCCCTCCCGCATCCATCCCTCACTTCTCCCCTCCCCGGCCTCACCATATAAAACAACACACACACACACACACACACACACACACACACACACACACACACACACACGCAGCGGCTGGTAATGTTTGAGTGGTCCCCGGAGAGAACGTTGTGTTAGCTCTGTGTTTGGGCCCCGAAGTGACGGTCCTCCAGCAAGGGTCAGTGCTCAGCGGTGGGCTGGAGTGCCTCTGGGTCGTGGCGCCGCGGCTGTCTTCCCTCCTGTTTGTCTATACGCCTCCCCCACCCCTAGACCCTCAGCTCCTGTCCCAATCTCCTCATCCCCCCACGTGTTTCCTCAGCAGCCTCCTGACGCTGTGATAAATCGAGGCTTCCGTTCCTCCGCAAAGACGAGGGTTACATCTTCGGGAATATTATTTAGCCAGCGAAGACGTGAGGTTGTTTGCGTGACCTTGGAGAGGGTCAAGAGGTGGAGGAGAGAATGAAGAAGAGGAGGGATGGAGGAAGAGTGATTGGGGAGAGTCAGCGTACTGTTTAATATTGGAACTCGTGCCTCTAGTCCTTGTCCTCAGTGTTTTCCTCGTATTGAGAAGACAAGATGCGTGAGAAAGAAGGAGGAAGAGGAGAGCTGGAGGAATGGAGGAAGAGTGACTGGAGAGACTGCATACTGTTTAATATTAGTATACTCGAGCCTCTAGTACGTGTCCTTAGTGTTTTCCTCGTATTGGGAAGACAAGATGTGAGATGTCTTAGCTAGGAGAAGGAGGAGGAAGAAGAGGAGAGGAGGAGGGATGGAAGAAGAGTGATTGCGTACTGTTTAATATTGGTACTCGAACCTTCACTCCTTGTCCCAGTGTTTTCCTCGCATTGAGAAGACAAGATGCAAGATTAACCCCAACGTTTAACCCGCGCCGCCCAGTGCAGAGAGAGGCCAAAACGTTGTGCCAAGCCATGGTAAATGTTTTCGACGTTTACTAATGATAGCGGTGAAGTGCGTTAAGATAGTGAGAGGAGAAGAATCTGTTAGGTGAGGAGAGTTAATAAGAAGAAATGTATTATAGCGAACATAAGGCTTTAGAATCTCTCGTACTGGTTAAAAGAAGTAAAATAAAAAAAAATCTATTATCTTCATGCGTGTGAGAAGACTAGACCGTTTTTTGTTGCTGTAATTGCACAGAATGAGAAAAGAATGTTAGGGTTGTTAAAAAAAAAACTATAAAACAAATTGATGCCACCTGAGTCCATCTTACAGGTAAACATACGGGCATCTTCATCAATACGGGGAATCAGTCACTTCTTTGATCATATTAACGTAAACCGCTTAAAACACATTCCGGCCAACAGGTGTGCGGCGCCGAGAAGACCTGTGCCGCCCCTTAAACAGGTGTGGGGGCAGGGCGCGGCCACGTGTTGCCCTGCTGACAAAAAGTTGTAAAACCGACGTCCTTCTGACGTCCACAGCCGCGGACGTTTCTGTATACGACTAGGAGGATGCGGACGAGACCATATCCTGTCCGCAATCATCCAGATCCTTCTAGCGTCCGCATTAGTGGACGATTTTGCATCCGCAGTCGTCTTAATCCTGCCAACGTCCGCAGGTGACCGCATTTATTAATTGTTCAAAATATTAATTAAATAATTATTTACTTACCCAATTATTTTTATTTACTTACCTAATAAATTCTATAAATCCTTTAAATTCTTATTTCCCTTTTTTTTTTTTTTACATGGGGATATTAATTGAGAATCGTGTGAAGACGACGTCCATTCATTTTTATTTTATATATACACACCAGTATGAAAACAGAATGTAATATCTTATTGTACCTGTATAATTTCATGTAGTTCATTACTATCTCAGTGTATATATAAGGTGCGTACGTATACGTACAGCAATTAAAGCAAGTTAATTGGCGTGCGTAACTTTGACAGCTTTATTAACAACTTTCTAATTCTAAACTCAAGTTGCAGCCAGCATGCACTACCCTAGCTTGACATACATAATGTATATAGAAAGTTAATTATTTTGCTTGCCTTGGCATAACGTACACATAAGGAACCTAAATATAACTCAATATTAATTGTTCCATATACACCTGCATGTTTTGGTCTGTGTATTAATGAGTATAGTAACACACACACACACACACACACACAAATATATATATATATATATATATATATATATATATATATATATATATATATATATATATATATATATATATATATATATATATATATATATATATATATATATATATATATATATATATATATATATATATATATATATATATATATATATATATATATATATATATATATATATATATATATATATTTTTTTTTTTTTCCCTTATTGTAGATTTTACAGTCATCAACAAAATTAGAGTCCCTGCGATTAGCAGATGTTTGTAAAGAAAATAAATAGTAAATGATAGGGGGCGTACATGTATAATAGATTATATAGCAGAGAGAGTTACATATTTTTTAAGCTGTTAATTAAGTATGAGAACATGCTTAGTTAGTAAGAAGTAAGGTGGAATTATACTGTGATTACATCGATCACGTAAAGAACTACATCAGGGCAAAAAATATATTTTTATTCACTCAGTATCTATATATACTTTGTTATTCAGTGATTGATTCTTCATCGTCCGAGTACCGTTCATCTGTAGCCCTGTCGGTATCATTACCACTCGACAGCGGTACGATACTTTCCGCATCGTTGTCGATATAATCGGAGTCACTTTCTCCCTCGTCTTGACCAGTCCCATGCCCTGACGTTCCTGGTACGTCCGACGTGGACGGTGTGCTTGTGTTTGGTGCTGTCGTTTTCTTGGGTCGCGCCGTGTTACGGAAGCCTGATCTGTCACTTTCTTTCCTTAATGTCTCCGATAAATGAGCGTTCACCGTCGACTCGTCGACTTGGCGTTTTATGCTCATTGTCGCCTGAATCATGCGCACAAATTTCGGCATTTCAGACTCCATATTTCTCTTAGATTTGGAGTAGCCCTTCAAACAGAAGTGCACCCAGACATCTCTGGGTGCTAAATAATGTAGGAGTTGGCGGATGCAGGGGGTCAGGCCACCTTTTCCCGACTGAGGCTTGGGCAACGGGCATAGCTGAACTAATGCCTTCCTCAGTGCCAACCGGTGAGTTCTCATTGGCTCTGTCGATGCATTGCCAAGAAAGTAGTGCCTGTGTTTTGATACGAGCTGCAAAACAATTATGAAGGAAAGTAATTAAAGATGCACCTAAATGAACAACATTTGAAACTAGGAAATATAACTTTATATGTAGCACTTCAGCTAGCAAAACCATTCACACTCAATGGCAGTTAACTGCAGTAACGACAGGAAAACGTACTAAGTTAGATCAGTCTTTGTTGAATATGCAATATTAGCGAAGTATTAAATATTTGTTACTCTTAGTGTTACTCTATATATTACATGTAGATACCGCTGAAAAAAAAAATGATATAATTATTTATTTAATAGCAAAACCTGACCGAATATATAAAAAATACTTACACTGTCGGGTGTGCTAGCAGGAAAACCGAAGTATGTTAGCACTTCATAGGGGTCCTTTGGAAGGACAGGCACAAATCCGGTAGGGAGAGGTGTCTCACCGTCAGTCACCCGCTGCGAAGGTCCTGGAAGTACTGGTTGCAGCTGTTTCTGAAGGTTATCCACAGAAGTTTTCACTTCCTCAAATTTTTTGCTTACTTCCTCAAATTTTTTGCTTACATGTTTTAGTACGACATTCAAAATTTCTTGTATTTGTTGTGGCAGCTGTTTCTCGGGCAGGACCTGAAGAGAAAGGCATATGTCAAGTAGGTGTACTGGATAACTGAAAAAAAAATTTACAGACTGATTTAATTTTAAGGTAAGTAATCTTTACAAGTTGTTTTCATGGGTCTCCAAAGGCACCTAGGACGTATAGGTCTTGAAGGACATATATAAGAATGAGTATGGGTAATGGTTTTACGTTCGAAGACTTGTACAAAAAAATTAAGTATAAAATAGCCCAAGACTCACTTGTACGTCACTGGGTTCTTCATCAGACGTACTGGGTGTATCTGCTCTAAAGACGTCAATGGCGTCTCGTCTGCCTTCAGCTCTGTTGACATCTTGAGAACTGGCCAGAGGTAATCTGACGACCTCCCTCTCGGCCGTAGAACTGGCCATAGGTGATGTGACGACCAGGTCCCTCTCGGTCGGAGAACTGGCCAGGGGACGTGATCTGACGACGTCCTCCCTCTCGGGCCGAGAAATGGCCAGAGGTGATCTGACGACCGGCCTCTCGTCTACCTCTGTAGCACCATAAAGCGGGGCCTCCGCATGTATTTTCTTTGCAGTTTCGTGAGCTGTACCAGGCTGTTGGATAATAAGCAAAATGAGAAACATAAACGTAATTAATTACCCTAGAATCTATTTAAGCGAGTCTATTTTTTTCTCGACAAGTAGTCTTCCTGTGTTTTATAGAAAACATATGCTGCTCCTCGTGTGTACGTGTGTGTGTTGGGGTGAGAGTACATAAATAGGCCATGTGAAAGAAATGCTATAGTGGAAAAAATCACATACTAGTTCTCTCCATTACTAACATCTTTTTCAGTTGGACGTACTGCAGTTTTTTCTTTAGCAGTTTCTTCTGCATTTGTTTCCATCGTTCTTGCCTTCCTTTTTTGTTCCTTATCACATTGCCGCAACATCGCCAAAGCCTGACTTTCGACATTTTCACTTGATACCATTTCGTCGACGACGTGTTGGCACTCCTCATAAGTTTTGTATTGGCCAAAGATGACTCCTGGTTCAGGCAGCCAATGTGGTCCAGGGTTGCTGTCGTTTTTGACGAGTGTGGCGATTCGTCTGGGAAAAAAAAAAAAAATAGTGAAATAGATTGGGTACCTATGCCAGACTTTATCTATCAGTCTATTTATGTCTCTATCCATCTACACACACACACACA
>NC_066510.1:16626577-16661577 GCF_024679095.1 Eriocheir sinensis
ACCTCTGTAGTTCAGTTGTTGGCCCTGCTTTCCTGGCGAAACAGTTGGGAATTTGGTTTTGTATGGCTCTTAGTCTGTTGTCCAACATGCTCACCATACTTGGGGACATGCGGCACATAACACGGCCTTCCCCTCCCTTTCTAGGGCCCTCCACATTCCAGCTAATGAGTTTCCTCATTGTACCACCAGCCTGGTGCATAAAATCTATTGGAAAGTCCTCGACCATGTCGAGGGGCAGCATTTCAAAAACTGAATTTCCTTTGTGGTACTGTGGTTGCTGCCGCAGTCTAAAAGATTCGTCTGTTCGTAGATCAATGGAGTTTGTCTGAGTCCAAATAAGTCTTTTTCCATCGTGTACTGCCCAACAAGTACACTGGTCACACCCATAGCTCGCATTAAAGGTAACTACATTTTTGGCGAGAGCTCTCGCTGGGGCGTCACATATTACGTGACCTAATTTAACTTGATATCTTATTCCATCGACCTCAATTCCTGATCGTAGTAGATCTGCAAGGTCTTTTATGGCCTCCTCCAAGTACTCAAGTGTCTGTGGTTTATTTTTAGATACTCCAATTACTGCAGGAAAGACTGCTCTGGGTCGAATATTACTTATTTGCATAAGTAAAGGCCAAGCAGCGATACCAGAACTTTTAAATAAAGGTATCCCATCTAAGTTTTGGGAGATAGTAATCTCCTTTAACTGTGATCTTACTTGTAAGGGATACCTTCTTAGTATCGATTTTATTTGGCTTTCGACGCCAAAGTAATAGTACTCTACGCCTGAACGCGTAAAAATGCCATTGCCCATTGCCGCGCCCCCAGCTATACTTGTTAAGGTTCTACAGTCAAGTGGCAGTGTGTGCAATGATCCTATTCCATATTTAGACAGAGCACGCAATATTCTGTTTGTAGCATCTCGCGTTAACTTACATTCGAAATGAATTGTTCGTAATTCATCCCATAATGTTCCTGGAGCATCTCGTCTGAGTACAGTCACGTCTACACTGTCAGAGTGTTCATCACTATCGGTATAGTCATGCACGATCAGTCCCTCTAGCCTCTCTAGCTTTGAAATACTCTCTTCATCGGAGGTCTCGCAAGGGCCAAGGCCCAACTCGCTGTTTCCTGGGCGACTAGGCCCATGTAGCACATTAGTGACATTACTTATTGCAGAATCAGTCTTGCTGGGGCCATTTAACATGTCAAGGGTTTGGGGAGGTTGTTCCATAGATGCGTCAGATAGAGGTGGGTCGCTGCTGTCTGTAAACTCATGAACACTACTTTTATAATTTCTATAAAATTCTTCTTCGCTTTCTGAGGGCAGCAGCGGATCTCGAATGCCTTCAATTACTGGTATTTTCTCTTGCAATAATTTTCTTCTTTTGCGAGCCCATTGTGCTTTCCTACGATTTCGCTTTTCTCTCGACTTCTCACGCCGACTTTCTATGGGATCCGTGTTATATGATGGCTCGTAGTCATCATCACTGCTGCTGTATGTTATCATTATTAGAATATATTGTGCATTACCTGAATGAACAGTAATGTGCGAAGTGTATTACAATATCTCCAAGCACAAGCAAGCACTCCAAGGATCGTATCACCGCAAACCTGAAACAATAATAATAATAATAATAATAATAATAATAATAATAATAATAATAATATAAAGACTACTACTACTACTACTACTATATACTACTACTACTACTACTATACTAATACCAAACCATTCTCGTCCCCTAATATCCGTGAGACAAAAAATGTTATTCATTGCACGTGTTCCGCCAGACCCTCGCTGTTGACTGGTCAGCAAAACACACACACACACACACACACACACAAACCCCAGCTGTAAGGCAGGCAGCTAGGATCGAGAGGACAGCATATTGTTGTATGATGGTAATGATACTACTACTACTACTAGTATACTACTACTATTACTAGTATACTACTACTACTACTACTATATATACTAACACAGTGACTGAGACGCGCTTGCGCGCGTGTCAGCCACTGTTACAGAATGCATCAGTGAATGGCGGGAAAGGAAGGAAAGGTGAGGAAAGGGAAGGAGAAAATAAAGAAGTGGAAAAAAAGAGAAAGGGAGGAAAATGTATACGCGTAACTGACGCGCATAACCCTCCTCCTCTCTCTCGCTCTCTCTCTCTCTCTCTCTCTCTCTCTACCATACAGATTCATTTTACTTCTTACTTACCAAAATGTGTTGCCTTGATCAAAGCAGAATCTGGCACCCCTAACGTATACGCAAGAGTCCACTATATAGAACACAGCGACTCACAGCCGCGCACACTACGCAGTGCGGTTTGAGATCGACTGAGACACACTGACTCAGTGGATAATTAATAATGGCCTCTGTGGGGCGACAATAGGGCCAGGGTTGCCATTTGGTATTTTTTAATACCAAATTAGGGTACATTTGGTATTGAAAAATCCATTTGGTATTGAAGCACCGTGATTGGTATTGGACTTAGATTTGGTATTGAAACGAAAGAAATTTAGTATTGAACTAAAAAAAACACACACACACACACACACACACACACACACACACACAGTTCAACCTCCCCAGTAAACAGCTACTAATTAAAAGTTTAATCAATGTCGTTCAGGGTTAATTTTTACCTGTGCACCATCTTTTGGTTTCATCGTCACCCTGCAGCCCCGAAAGGCCAGGATTAGCATTATAAGGCTACAAATAAATAGTCATATTAGTTACGGCCGCGCGGACCAAGTAGCGACCCCCTCTTCCTCCCTCTCATAACATCCGGTTCTCACGCTCCTGTTTCGAGACGTACGTCTTGTATGAGACGCGTACACTGCTGCCTCAGATATGACACATATGACACGCCATGCCTCGCCGAAGTCGATCACCACCCCAACAGTATCTTGCTGAGTTAAGATGTCAGCTGCGAGAATACTTTCCTGACGTTGTAATATGTCGTATGCTTGCACGAGAGAGAGAGATGAGAGATTCATCCCAGATGGCCCCAATTTAATGAGCGAGCGCACACACACACACACACACACACACACACACACATCTAGGCAGATAAATAGATAGAAAAATAGATATAGATAAATAGATAGGTATGATTAATAGAAGGATAGGCTGGTAGATGGATCTTGATAAACACACACACACACACACACACACACACACACACACACACACACACACACACACACACACATTTTTTTTTTGACGGAAAGTTGAATATGTAAGTAATTGCTTTACTGAGAGAGAGAGAGAGAGAGAGAGAGAGAGAGAGAGAGAGAGAGAGAGAGAGAGAGAGAGAGAGAGAGAGAGAGAGAGAGTAACTTATGACGAAGGGAGAGAAAGGGAGAGTGAAAGTGAGCAAGAGTGAGAGAGAGAGAGTCGCTGCCAAGAAATTTGTGATGCCAAGACTTGAGAGAATGGAGTTTCTCTCTCTCTCTCTCTCTCTCTCTCTCACACACACACACACACACACACACACACACACATGAGAGAGAGAGAGAGAGAGAGAGAGAGAGAGAGAGAGAGAGAGAGAGAGAGAGACTTACATAGATTTCCATAGGTGCTCAGACCACACAGACCCTATGGTCCAGGCAAGGTGGTCTGTCCTTAAAACTGAAGTGATACTACATCAAATCAAATCCCAGGAAGAGTTTGTGTTTTTACCTCAGCGAATATAAGGGTGAAGGAAGTGTCGCTCGATCTTGTTTTGAAATGAAACAGTCGTGTTGCACTGGACCACTGAAGGCGGAGTTTATTCCATTCCGCGCTGCGACGTTGGTGAAGAAAATTTAGTACAGTTGGAATTTATTTGTTTACACTTCTCTTTCTGGCATTTCATCATTTCTCGTTCGAAACGTGTCATCCATCATAAAACATAATTGGATTTGTCCACATTGAAGACGTGAAGTATTTTGAAACCTTCGATCAATTTTCCTTGAAGGCGACATTTCCTGAATGAGAGCAAGTTACGAGATGAGAGCCTTTCCTCGTTAGGTTTATTGCGCAAGGAAGACGGGGAGAGAGAGAGAGAGAGAGAGAGAGAGAGAGAGAGAGAGAGAGAGAGAGAGAGAGAGAGAGAGAGAGAGAGAGAGAGAGAGAGAGAGAGAGAGAGAGAGAGAGAGAGAGAGCAAGCAAGGTATTTACAGGTTCCTGGAATCCCAAGAATGCACAGGGCAGTCGCGACGGTTTGTTTCCCTTGATCCAGGGAAGTGCCCAGCGCGGCGCGGAGGTCAGTGAGGCGATAAGAACACTTTCCCGTCTGTCTGTCTGTCTGTCTGTCTGTCTGTCTGTCTGTCTGTGTGCAAGATGAAGAAGAGGAGGGAGGGTCGTATCTATGTATCTGTGTCTGTCTCGATATAACAAGGAAAAGATCAAGAAGAGGAGAAGGAGGAAGAGGAGGAGGAGGAAGAGTTGTGTCCTTATCTCTGTATCTGTATTTCTGTACGTAAAAAGCAAAGATAAAAACAAAGTGGAAGAAGAGAAAGAGGAGGAGGAGGAGGAGGAGGAGGAAGGGTTGTGTCTGTATCTGTGTCTATCTTTAAGTAAGAAAAAGAGAAGGAGAAGAAAGCAAGGGCCGTTTATAGGGATCGTTTTCGCTTTAAAATCTTGCTCTTGGAAGGCAAAGTGGTCATTGAGAGGATCGAGACTCGAGGCTCGAAGATTAGTAGTGGTGCTGGCCGCCTTTGTGTCCCCTGTGTGTGTGTGTGTGTGTGTTTAGCAAGATATATATGATTAGAATGTATGTCTGTCTCTCTCTCTCTCTCTCTCTCTCTCTCTCTCTCTCTTTTCAATGCGTCACCGACCGTAGCAGAGAGAGAGAGAGAGAGAGAGAGAGAGAGAGAGAGAGAGAGAGAGAGAGAGAGAGAGAGAGAGAGAGAGAGAGAGAGAGTTTATTACCACCACGAGTATCATTATATGTTTAAAAAGTTCCATAAAATTTAATGTTCAGCCATAATAGTAATAATAACAATAATAATAATAATAATAATAATAATAATAATAATAATAATAATAATAATGATAATATACAATAGATATCTCTCATCACAAGCAGTTATTCTCTCTCTCTCTCTCTCTCTCTCTCTCTCTCTCTCTCTCTCTCTCTCTCTCTCTCTCTCTCTCTCTCTCTCTCTCTCTCTCTCTCTCTCTCTCTCTCTCTCTCTCTCTCTTCTCCTCCCCTTCCTTTCCTTTTCCTCTTCTTCTTCGCCTTCCCTTCCCTTCCCCCTTATTATCACTGTCTTTATTCCTTCCTTTCTTCTCCTCTCTCCTATTCGATCCACTTCCTTCTCTTCCCTTCCTTTTCATTTCATTCCCTTTTATTATTTTTTCCATTTTTTCTCATAGCCTTTTATTTTTGCTCACCTTCCCTTTCCAATCCCTTCCCTTCCCTTCCCTTTCCTATATTTCCCTTCCCTTCCCTTCCCTTCCCTTCCCTTTCCTTTCCTTCCCTATCTTTCCCTTCCCTTCCCTTCTTTTCCCTTTCTTCCTCTTCCCTCCCCATCCCTTCCTTTCCCTTCCCTTCCCTTCCCTTCCCCTTGTATGTGGTGAATGTTATAGTGTGCAGAGAGAGAGAGAGAGAGAGAGAGAGAGAGAGAGAGAGAGAGAGAGAGAGAGAGAGAGAGAGAGAGAGAGAGAGAGAGAGAGAGAGAGAGAGAGAGAGAGAGAGAGAGAGAGAGAGAGAGAGAGAGAGAGAGAGAGAGAGAGAGAGAGAGAGGGGAGGAATGTGTTGACAGCGCTAGTACGTGTACCCGGCCCACAGACAAAAAAAGTGTTTACGGTGCAATCGAAGTAGTAGTAGTAGTAGTAGTAGTAGTAGTAGTAGTAGTAGTAGTAGTAGTAGTAGTAATGATGATGATGATGATGATGATGATGATGATGATGATGATGATGATGAAGATGATGATGGTACGTGTGCGTGCAATTAAGTGTGCGCCTGAGAGAGAGAGAGAGAGAGAGAGAGAGAGAGAGAGAGAGAGAGAGAGAGAGAGAGAGAGAGAGAGAGAGAGAGAGAGAGAGAGAGAGAGAGAGAGAGAGAGAGAGAGAGAGAGAGAGAGAGAGAGAGAGAGGCGCCATGTACTGAGATATGCTAAGTCGTATATTAAAATTGCATTTATTTATTAAGGCCGCCCCATCACGTATGATTGAATTACTTCTTAACCACATGTAACTCTGCTTGGGAAATACAATGAAATTATTTTCGAGAGTTTTTACTGGTTAGTAAAGATTTTAAATGCGAGCGTAATTATCAGTCAAACCCAGAATAGCTTGAGAGATGTTGACCACGCCTCCTATGATCCGCCACTATAAATATCGCGGACGCATGTTCGTGAAGTTAACCAAGTTGGGTCAGTAACGGCAGATCACGCACGTGACTGACCCATCGTGGGACATACTCTGTCTGGTGGGTGCGCCTTGACGTCGGCGACAGAGCTTATAGCAGGATTGGTTATGCAAGATAATATCTCGCATTATCAGTGCCTGTTGACAAAGCACCCCAACTTTAATTTTCCAGTAATTAACTGCAGTAGCTTCGATAGACCATGCAGCCGCGCTGATCGACGTCGTGCACTCAGATCATCGAGTCAGATCCATGGTAAGTTATGATTGAAGTGTATAGTGCCATTCAACAAATATATATATATATATATATATATATATATATATATATATATATATATATATATATATATATATATATATATATATATATATATATATATATATATATATATATATATATATATATATATATATATATACGACCTAAATAGATAGAAAAGTTATCTGGAGACATGCATACACCTATAGGTGTCCCTCATAGGCGGTTATGATCGAGTAACCAGCTAGCTACAGTCCCTACAGTCCTGAGGCGCCGACCTAGCGGGTCGAGTACTCATAAGTGCCTATGAGGGACACCTATAGGCCTACACATGCATCCAAGATAACTTTTTTTTTATATATTCAGGTCCTAATTACCGTGTTTGCTAAGTCTCAATCAGCCCCACGGGCAGCCAGACAATTAACTGTGTTCAAGTTACAGATCGAGACCGAAGGAAGGCTCGGCCAGCCAGCTGATGGATGGGACTCGACACCGGTGTGTGCATGGTGTGGGAGAATTAAGTAGGGAATAATAATAAGAGCTAGTTGTGGTATGATACTAATAATTTTTTCTCTTGCTTTTATAGGAGCTGCCGCGGTTTCATGGCGCCATAACTCTCTAAGTGTCATCTATAACAGCTGTACCCTCACGTTCAAGAATGGCCCTGCCCTATACTTAAGCAGCCTCGATCGATCATATAGCTACCAGCACAGCACACTACAACACGCCTGCGTGCTGCACGATTATGACTGATAAATAAAAATAAAATGATTGTGCAGTTATCTTTCCTTTTTCCTATTAGAGAGTAAGGAAGAAAAATGTGAAAATAAAGTGGAAACCGGAAGACTCTGAGATGAAACAAAGAAAGACCCGAGGGAAAAAAAATAATTATATAATAAAGGAGTAGGAGCTGGCCAGGTCACGTCAAGGAGGCCCACAACATAATTTCCCTCTCCCATCTGCTCCGCCCAGAATCTCTCTCTCTCTCTCTCTCTCTCTCTCTCTCTCTCTCTCTCTCTCTCTCTCTCTCTCTCTCTCTCTCTCTCTCTCTCTCTCTCTCTCTCTCTCTCTCTCTCTCTCTCTCTCTCTCTCTCTCTCTCTCTCTCTCTCTCTGCCCCTTTTTGAAATAAAAAATATTCAGTAGCTACTTTAGGAGAGAGAGAGAGAGAGAGAGAGAGAGAGAGAGAGAGAGAGAGAGAGAGAGAGAGAGAGAGAGAGAGAGAATATTACTAGGAAAATATAAATGAATACGGGACCCCGAAGAAAAGCATGCCTATTGGGACCTCAGTTTCCACCTGGTGATTCAGAAGGGGCGGAGCGGTGAGGCTAATTAGGATCTCCCTATGGACAGTCATTCCTCTGGTACTGTATTGACATTTTAACTTTTCCTTGTTTTAATTCCCCTCACTCTGTTCTACCTTCCCTTCACTGTTTAACTTATTTCCACTCTGTTCTACCGCCCCAAACTTTGTTCTCCCTCCAGTCATGATTCACTCTGTTCTAACTCCCTTCACCCTGATCTATCTCCCTTTACATAATGGAGTCCCTTCCAGCAATATTGATTCATTTAACTCCCTCCACATCATATCGCCATCAGAGTACATTACTAGCTGTACCTCATTTTTACCATTTATCATTATGCTTAACTGGATTAAGTGGATCTTCAATTATTCAGTGTGCACCTAGTTTTAAGAAATAAAATGTCTGAAATTTGCATTTACAAGTGCCTTTAAAATGATTCTACAATTGCTCATATTCTAAAAATTTTCCCGGGGTGGGGGAGTGGGGGCTAACAGCACCCCACTAAACCCCGCAGCTGCTTTGGCTCATTGTGCTCGCCTCTCACCCCATAAGAGGGGCCCCAAATGGGAATGAGCCCCCCGGGCCCCAAAATGTCTAGGAACGCCCCTGAATGACTGGGACCGCGAGGGGTAGATAACGAATGTGTGGGTGTAGAATCCCAGCCAAGATTTTTTTTTTTTTTTTTTTGTTACTCTTTACTTTTATTAGTCATTATTTGTTTTAGGTTTTAGTGAGTGGGGTAAGGTGAGGGTTGGTTTAATTGTTGATGAGGATGGTGTAGGTGGTGGGGGTAGGGTTGTTGGTGGTGATGGGTTTGGTGGTGAGGGTGGTGTTGGCCGCACAAAGATCAAGTTCCCCTGCTTTATTACATAGTAGCCCTTCAGGCCTACCCTTCGTCTTCCGTCATTCATTTTTTTCATTTGCCTCACCAGCCTCTTCAGCCTGGCAGCTGGTGAGGGCTCCTTCAGCCTAAACCACCGGTCCATATCTGTAAATTGAGGAGATCTACGTTACAATTTCTATGCAAAAATAGCGAAATGATATTCCATGAGAATTGCTTGCAGATAGACATCCAACCTTACCAGCAAGGCAATCAGTCGGAAACTGATGCGCGCGTGTGAACTTGTGAAGCTGTGAACGTCACGCGTATGATACGTACTATGCCGAGGAGGAGGAGGCAAGGGAGGGAGGGAGGGAGTGTGTGTGTGTGTGTGTGTGTGTGTGTTCAGTAATGGACATCTTTCAGTTTCTTCCTCCCTCCCTCCCTCTCACACCCCAACCACCTTTCCCCTCCTCGTCACTGCCACCCTCGCCGGCCCTCCACCAGAGCACCACGCTGATTTCATTAGTTTTCTCTCTCTAGATAGATAGATAGATAGATAGATAGATAGATAGATATTGCATTTATATGGTGGCATTTCTTCTTTTAGATGGAATACATGGGGTAAACATATTTATAAAATTATAAATAATTTCTTGTACGTCTGTCATGAAGCGTCGTAACAAATGTTCTTCCTCTCTTAGGTAACGTGGTCAATGGATCTTCCTCTGTCGAACTGTGCCTAGAGCTGCAGCCCAAGGCCCCAGTGGTATGTGTTTTTTTGTGAATTGCTACTGATGTAAAGTATATGTAATTGATGAAAGAAGTCAATGTTTTATTAGTGTCGTAGGCCACGTATCATATCTCCCATGTAGGTATACAGTTCCCTTTTTTTCTCCCTCCTCCTCGCCCCTCCTGCTTCCCCTTCTAAATTCTCTCTCAGTCATCCGTCTCTTCCCCCTCCCTGGACACATATCCCTTCATAGACTCTCTCTTACGAGGCTTACAATAATAAATCACAGTATATCATCAATATATAGTCACCTGTAAACTTTATAATTCAGTGTTACATGAGGAAATGCTTGCACATTCTCAATCAGTAGCCATATGAAAATATACTATATTTATATATATATATATATATATATATATATATATATATATATATATATATATATATATATATATATATATATATATATATATATATATATATAAAGCACATATATAAGGATTAGAATACAAAACATCACTGTAGTTAGTTACCTTGCAAAAGTAGAAAGCGTTGATGAATCTTCTGTTGTGAGGGAGGGTGCGAGGGTTTCATTCTATATACATTCTTGATTTATTGTATTTAAAAAATCGTCGACTCGTGCCTTCATCATGCAAGGCTCTTGACACGAACTAGCGTACGTAAACCAGCATGACTACTTAGAGCGACTTCTTTTGGTGCCTGCTCCTGGAGAGAGAGAGAGAGAGAGAGAGAGAGAGAGAGAGAGAGAGAGAGAGAGAGAGAGAGAGAGAGAGAGAGAGAGAGAGAGAGAGAGAGAGAGAGAGAGAGAGAGAGAGAGAGAGAGAGAGAGAGAGAGAGAGAGAGAGAGAGAGAGAGTGTTTAAAAGAAACTAATATTTTATGAAATTGCAACATAGCCGCGGTAGCTCAGTCGGTATAATGCTCGCTTTCGCCTGGGAAGCTCGAAGTTCGATTCCTTCCTGGTCAGTGTAGGCGGATATATCTGGTAGTCATTTCAGAGCACAATACATCACTGAGCTATATGTACAGCGGCTAATTTTCATAATATCACACAAGATATGAAGCTACATTAGTAATATTTTCCTTTCTATTCTTTCGTTGTGGATGACATACCACAAAAAACGACTCAAGCCTGTTCATTTGGTGGTACACTATTTTTTGCTCTCTCTTTTTTCTTTTTTTTTTACATATTACATATTACAAATGATGACAAATATGTCGATGAGCGGGCAACGGCCCGCCGCTGGGGGGGGAGGGGAGTGTCAGGGCCACCCTATAGTGGCTGGTCGAGTCACATCACACACACTACCATATACAGAGGGAGTGTAACGGTGTGCCTCTCTCTATCTCTCTCTCTCTCTCTCTCTCTCTCTCACTTAGGTAATGAATAATATTGATGAGAAAAAATTCTGATTTACAACATGGACAAAGAACACACACACACACACACACAAACACACACACACACACACACACACACACACACACACACACACACAACTTTCATCTAAAATAAAGAAAACAAGCTACTCAGAAAACGAAGAAAAGGAATAAACAAACTACTCCCAAGGGAGCCCTACGTGGTCAAACTCAGACCTAATTACCTTCCCCTAGTCCCATAGGGCAATCAGACGGGCGAGGGCCTTTCACAACGCCGTCTCAAAAAAGAAATGCAAGGATACAAATGCAGGAATTTTTTCGACAGTAAAAAAAATAATAATGAATGGGTCCCCCCCACGCACACACAAATATCTTTTGAATCTTGCCATGACTTATTAGTCGTTAGAATTGTAATGAGAGAGAGAGAGAGAGAGAGAGAGAGAGAGAGAGAGAGAGAGAGAGAGAGAGAGAGAGAGAGAGAGAGAGAGAGAGAGAGAGAGAGAGAGAGAGAGAGAGAGAGAGAGAGAGAGAGCGAGACATAGAGAGAGATAGAGAGAGGGTTCAGCTGCTAAACCCTTGGGAGCAAGGCGAGAAGGTTGAGGTTCCGAGGACTGTCACCAGATGTCAGGACCTCTCATGAGGAATATATTTATTTATCCTTATTTACGTCTCCCTCAAAACGGGCTCGTTTTCTTTAGACCACCTGTCGAACGCACGGAGAGTTACTGGCGCGCTGTAATTTATACGTATTATTAAGTGATTAATAAAGTACTTTAGTAGAGGTAAATATTTTGGAGGCTGCAGAAACTGATGACGAGTGCGTTTATATGTGTTATATAATGATTTGCGTAAGTGATATTTTTCAAAATTAACTCGCTTAGAGGGAGCATTCAGAATCAAGGCCCGCTGCTAAAGGGTTAATGGCGGCGCAAGAACGACCGTAGTCTTCAAGAGTTGGCCCTATAATTGGGTTACATAGAAAACATGAGTAACTAGAAGGCTATGAGAGGACGATCGATTAATAGGGTGACTGGAACAATGAATTAAGTAACACAATTAATGCTGCATATATATATATATATATATATATATATATATATATATATATATATATATATATATATATATATATATATCTATATATATATATATATATATATATATATATATATATATATATATATATATATATATATATATATATATATATATATATATATATATATATATATATATAAATATAAAAGTGCAAATGTGCTGGGACATATATATACTCGGCATCTATAGCCATCAATATGTTTAATTGTACACGTACGTATAGCTACCTGGAAGCCAGGGGGGTAATACATGCAGTGCTATTAATTAAAAAGGAAAATACTATAAATGAACATCCACTAATTTATGCTATTACACTTGTGATATGAATGAATGAATGTGAATATGATTTGATATATCTATATATCTATCTGTCTATCTATCTATTTGTACAATAAACATCCTTTATTAGCTTCTAACTTAACCGGTTGTGAAAGAAAACATAAAATGATTGGAACGTGAACGGTCGAAAGGCTTCTTGTACACGTTGTCACCATGGCTCAGTGAGCTAAGGCGCGCTGTTGATCCGCGGAGTCCTCAGGGAAGACGATTCGAATCCCGTTGGGCCCGGTATGTATTAGGTTTAATTAAGTTAGGTTAAGGGTATAGATTTCTATCAACCACGACATGTCAGTCATTCGAGAAGTCTACAGCGCAAAGATCACTGAGTCGTGGTGACAATTTAACAAATTATTTGTAACTCGTCCGCACTAGTCCGTTACGCGGCCTCAAACGGATTTTTGTAACTCGATCGATCATATCGTCCGCACTAGTCCGTTACGCTTACGGCATGTCTGAAAGTTCTGCATGCAATTAATTACTGATGTACATATGTACAATATAATTGGAATTATAAATCAGGCGACTCGCATTTAAAAATTAACAGCATAGGAATAATAAACAGCGAAGCGGACACTTGTGGACCCAAAATAGACGAAATGATACTAGTCCGATACGCGTCCGGCATGTTAGAAACTTCTGCGTACGGGTCCATATTAATTGCAATCATATCTCAGGCGACCAACATTCAAAAATTAAAAGCAAATATCTAACAACAGGAATTTAAACAATCAAAGCGGACACTTGTGGACGCAAAACAGACAAAACGATAAGTCTGCTTCACGTCTATACTCGTCCACTGCCGGCCGGGTGCCCGGTAGGTGAGGGGGGCGAGGGCGGGAGGAGAGGGGGGGAGGGTGCGGCCGCCGATCAACCCAACCTCACGACTCTTGCCACACCTCACCTCACCTCCCATACCTTCCCTTTGCCCCTCGTCCTCTGCCCTGTTCTGCTGTTCCGTTCTTTCAATTCATCCCTTCTACAGCCTCTCATATCCGTACTAACCTCTATTACTCTCTCTACCCTTAATCAGTTGCACCCATCTATCTATCTATCCATCCATCCATACATACATACATTTATACATACAATCGATCATAAGAACGTAGAGTCTGCAAGGGGCCGGTACAAGCATACATGCATACATACATACATACATACATACATACACACTTGCACACACATTCCTGTATTTGCCTTTTTCGTTCACCGATGATCAGTGTGAATAAATGTTACCAGTTCCCGATGATGAGACGGAATCTTCTCGGTGTGTGTCCATCAAACAATGACGTAAATGCCTTTTGGAGCGACGCAAAGTTGTCGACTCAGCGTCTCCGGGCAACAGGTGTGTGTGTGTGTGTGTGTGTGTGTGTGTGTGTGTGTGTGTGTGTGTGTGTGTGTGTGTAGGCCGCGAGTTCCTCAGTTTTTCACCTCAGACAGTTATTTTGTTTTTACTTGCAAAACCGTTACCAGAGAGAGACGGAATACGAACAGTGAAATAGGTAAATGAGGTTAGACAGTGCAGTTCCTCAGTTTTCAACTCAGAGGCCATGATTTAGTTTTTATCTGCTAAACGATAACCAGAGAAAGACAGATTAAAGAAGACAAGGAAATACGTAGATGGGGTTTGACGGGATGGTTGTAAAATTCACACTACGTTGTTTTTATTGCCCTTGAGCTGTTTCCCTCGCTGTACAAAAAAAAAAAAAAAAAGACTGACGAGGCGTGTAGGAGTGCAAAACTATACCTCCACGATGACTTATTACCGACCACTACACTAATAACTCCCGCCCGTGTGCCCCGCCTAACACACACTCACACACACACACACACACAAAGTTGCTGCCCCAAAGAAACCACGTTGTATCGGTGGCTGGCGACGCTTGGCACTCACATCTACGCAGTACTGACGCCGCGCCGGTACTGTGCGTCGGGGCCAGGGAGACAGAGCTCGCCTTCTGCCCGCGTGTGTAATGAAGAAACGCAAAGAATGATCAGCTTTGTGTTTGCGGTGTTTGCCAATGGCTGGTCTGCTGCTGCGGCGTGTGGGGGGATGGGTTGGGTTGAGGGGGGTGGGGGCACAATGGGGAGCTTCTGGCGAGGCTGTTACGTGTGTGCGTGGCGGCGCTTCACACACACACACACACACACACACACACACACACACACACACACGAGATCACATCAGCACTGCATGGTGTCTTGAGATAATATGTATATTTAGATGGTGTGGGCTGATTATGAAGTGAAGTATCGTCTGCGTAGCGAGTCGTCACGTATTAATATTGTCGTTGACGCCAAGTATTGTTCACTGATATTTTAGCGTTTACTATAGTTTTCTATCGCCTCTCGGGTCTTCTATGTATGTGTTATTTTTTGTTCTTCCCTTCATCTCCTTCCTCGCCAAGGGCCGAGTGATTCACGAGCTCACACACGCACCGAAACAGTTGAGACGCGGTTTGAACCAGTGAGCAATTACCCAATAATCAGACGAGCTGTTCACCCACTCCTTCACTTTCATGCACACTTTTGACTAGATATAACAGGGGGAGAGTAGATGTGGTTTATCGTATAAGAGTACTTAGGTGTATTTGCGTCGGAATGGGAAGGAAAATTGAGGTGAATCACTCTTGTCTTGGTGTGCGGCGCGGATCAGTCTATCTTCCGCCTGGCTCCGCGCACCTTCATGACTCACGTGACCGGGGTAGCCAAGGTGTGCTGCATGTCATAAGTCATTATCTTTGTTTTATCATTACCTTCATAACTTTTTCGCAATGGGAAAAGAAGAAATAGCAAGGGAGGGAGGAATGGAAATGAGCCTTGGATAACGGATGTGTAACCTGATGACGGCAAACACTCTGCTGCTCAAGTCAATAATGGATCTGCATCAGCGGGGCCGCGGGTCAAGGGTGACGGAGGCAAACTTTTACGCGCATAAACCTCGTTATCTCCCCGCCAAGGCCAGGCCGTTGTGGGGTGATAAAGAGACACTGTTCAGGACTCTTCATGCCGTCACTCATTATTACTTGTTGATAAAAAAAGGAAGAAATAGTGGATGAAAGCACATGAAGAGGTTACGTCACGTTGCCTCACGACTTGCCCCCCCCCCCTCCATCTGCCTCTCCCTCCCTTCCCCACCCCCCTGACGCTCTCCGGCACGCCCCCATCTCCCGTGGTCCTTCTCGGGGCTCTGGCGGTGCGAGTCATCAGTCAGTACCCCACATCAAGGTGCCGAGGCCGGGGCGCGCGGCGTGGCTATGGGTAAGCATGCTACTGACGCTGCGTGGGGTGCCCGGAGGGGATGCAGGGCAGGGCGGCGCGGCGGCAGGACCCCCGACACCAGATAGCATGGCAGGAGGCTTGACCCTTCGCCCGGTGAATCACTTAGCGAGGGAAGAGGTGCGCTAGTTTCACCACCACGACAGATGTGTATGATCTTAACTGCTCACTCGTTTAAGCCGGCTTGTCTCGCTTTGCTACAGGGCTGTCCGTGTGTGTGTGTCAGTGTGTTCGTGCGTGCATCGGTAGCAGCCTGGGATCGTGTTTACAAGGGTTCGCGGAGTCCACTTAAGATAAAGGGATTAACTAGCAACAGGTGGGTCGCCGCAGAGCTTGTGGAATGTTGGCTGTGTGTCGGATTAAAGCGATGAAGCCAGGTTGATGGACAAGCTCACAGGGTCGCGGCGGGAGAGGGAGGGAGGGAGGGAGACGACAGACAGACAGAGGTTGTCCTTGATCATTCAGTCACTTGATCATTCACTTTTTGTCGTTGTGTATCTTATATCAGCATAATGGCAAAGCAGGTCAGATGGGAAACTCATGTCGTCAGTATCTTGCTATATATAGATCCTGGCGTGCTTCATACAGAAGGGAAAAACCGGCAGGATGTTAAGGTTTGGAGGATGCGTGAATCAAGCCAACAGAGTTATATACTAGAGGGTTCAACTCCAGTCTCTCGCCACGGTGAGAGGTGAAGCCACTGCTCATGCCTTTAACTCTGTGGTCGGCCGCCATAGGGTGACGGATTGGCGACCTTCCCATGATTCCACATGTTTACACTTAACCACTATTAGCTAGCCACCATTATGATATTTTGGAAAACTGAGCCGATCATCGTGTTGATGCGATATTGCTGCATATCATGATCACAGGTTTATTGCACTTAGGTGTACCTACAATAAAATAATGAGAAAAAAATTATGGTAGTGCATAAACATTTTTGTTCACCTTTTTGGATTCAACTCCTTGTCATTCATATACTTTTTATTGCATTAAATTTTCGTTTACAGTTTCAAATTCAGCACATTTTTCCGATTCAGATGGCATATGACATGTACCAATGTAACAATAATCAGTGGGTAGAAAATGGACAAGAAAATAACAAGTCTATCTGACAGAGGATCGCCGAGGCGCTAGTAACCTGATAATAGCAGTAGCAGACATAACTATGTGATATTAAAATTCTCTCTGTCTCGCCATCCGTCACCCTAAGATGGCTGCCAGTTGCTTCAAAATCCAGGCTCTGGGAACCCTCTATGTATACAACTCTGTGGTCAAACCTCGTCCTGTAGTACTCCCCATAGAGTAGATGACCCTTTGAGAGAGAGAGAGAGAGAGAGAGAGAGAGAGAGAGAGAGAGAGAGAGAGAGAGAGAGAGAGAGAGAGAGAGAGAGAGAGAGAGAGAGAGAGAGAGAGAGAGAGAGAGAGATACATACATATTTACATACATACATACACGCACCACTAAACTTATTTTCCACTTTCAGAACCGTCTGCGTCAGCTCGGGCTCTTGAGGAACATGAAAACCACGCTGCGCCCCGCCTCCCCTTCCGCCCCCCACCGCAATACACTTTCCGACGCCCCCTTAATACGCCTCGCTGACGGGGGCGGGTCGAGCTGAAAGAAAACGAGACTCCGGCGTCGCTCGTGCATGTGGTGCCGGGGACGGGAGGAGGCGAGGGCCGGACGTCCAGACAGACAGGCCGGCGTGGTGATGTGTGTTGGTGTCGCCGCGGCGGTGTAGTGATGATCAAGTGTCCTGTGTGTTGGTAGAGGCCGGGAGTCTGTCCTCAGCATGGCGGGGCGTCGCGCTGCCCTTCCCCTCGCCTCCCGCCTCCTGCTGGTGCTCGTGATGACAAGGCCCGTTCTCGCGTGCTGGCCGGACTACGTGGAGCAGGGCGCGGAGCAGGCCGACGTGGTGGTCATGGCGAAGGTCATCCACGTGGGGTCAACTCGCGGTCACGGACTCAATAGTTTTTATAATCTAGTGCGAATACAAGTGAAAACGTTCCTGAAGGGCGAGGAAACGTGTCGGAAACATGTGCAAAGACCGGAGTGGGAGGAGGAGGCCACGTTTGTCGAGGTGCCTGACCCTCCTTCCTCCCCGCCCACGGATCCGCCCCTGGGTGTGGACGGCGTGTCGGCCCGGGGCACCTGCAGCGGGCGGGTGCGGTCGGGGACATCATGATCTTCTTCCTCCGCCCTAAGATCTAAACCGAGGTCAGGGAAGGTCGTAGTGCCGCGGCGACCTTCCTCGTGACCTCGCAGCCCATCAAGCTCAACCTTCAGCTCCTGAGGTACACCCAGACTGCAGTGCAAGGTGAGTACCCGCTGGTGCTGTGTTGGTGCTGTGCTGTACTTATTTTGTTGTGATGTGTTGTACCGTTCTATGCTGTGCTGTATCGTGTTGTCCTGGAGGGTTGTGCTTTTTTATGCTCTCCCGGTGTGTTGTGCTTTTTTATGCTGTCCTGGTGAGTTGTGCTTTTTTATGCTGTTCTGGTGTATTGTGCCTTTTTTATGCTGTCCTGGTGTATTGTGCCTTTTTTATGCTGTCCTGGAGTGTTGTGTCTTTTCTTATGCTGTTCTGGAGTGTTGTGCTTTTTTATGCTGTCGTGGTGTGTTGTGCTTTTTTTAATGCTGTTCTGGTGTGTTGTGCTTTTTTATGCTGTTCTGGTGTGTTGTGCTTTTTTTATGCTGTTCTGGTGTGTTGTGCTTTTTTTATGCTGTTCTGGTGTGTTGTGCTTTTTTTATGCTGTTCTGGTGTGTTGTGCTTTTTTTATGCTGTTCTGAAGTGTTGTGTCTTTTGTGTCACTTTCTCTCCTCCTCATCTTCCTCGTCCTTCTTCCTTCTTCACCTTTTCCTCCATCTCAGCCTCCTCCAACCTCTCCTCATATCCTTCCTCCTTGCTAATAATCAGTCCTTCATCCCAATGATTCCTACTGCACCCTCACTCCCTCCTTCCTTCCTCCTCTTATATATCCTTTTTCCTCCTCCAATCCCCATCTCAACATGACCAAATCTCTTTCATACCTCCTCAGTCTTTCCTCTTTCTACTCATGTATCCTTCAACCTCACGCTCCCTCCTCCTCCTTCTCCTCTCCCTCTCCCATTGCCGTGCCACGACCGTCTCTCCCACGCCTCTATCCTCCTTGCACGTCTGTCAGCATCCTCTTGTGTCAGTGTGGTCCGAGCTGGGTGACAGAAGGACTGGGAAGGGAAGGGGAAGGAAGTGGGAGGTGTGAGTGTCGGTAGAGGATGCCAGTAGGACAAGAGGGTGTGACAAGGTTGTTAGTAAAGGGATGAAGAGCTGGTTGTTAGTGTTAGTGATTAGTGATTAGTGGTTGGGGAGTGAAGGGGGTTATATAAAGGGGAAAAAGGAGGAAGGGAAGAAGGATAAGTGTAGATGGGAAAAAGGGAGGAAGAAGACTGGGAAGGAAGAGAGTATTATAGTAGGATATCAATGTATTATTATTATTATTTAATATCACCACGAATTAGGCATACAATTGTCAGTGGAAAAAACCCACGACAGATAGATCACGCCACCTTATAGGAATGTCGTCCGTCAGTGTTTACCGTCTCAGTTTTGTATACTTCGCACTCCGATGGTGCGCAGAGGTCACCCTGACGTACGTGACAAATTGTAACAATTATTTTCCAACCTGTAACTCGTCACTCCTTCACGAGAGTCCGACTGACACACAACGACAGTCGCTCTCGCTCCGACGCTTCTTGTACATAAAGGCTACGAATATAATTCGCCTTAAGGAGGCTGAAGTCTTAATCAACACCCTTTAAACGCCCCCCGACAAGCCCGTTACAAGAGGAAGGGGAGTGAAGGAACTCATAGAAGAAGAAGAAAGGAGGAGGAAGAGAAGAAAAGAATTAAGGGTAAATAGGAAAAAGTGAGGAAGAAGGAAGGAAGGAGTTAAAGATGGGGAGTGTTTGTGGTTGGAGAGAAATTAGAAGGGAGGAGGAAGGAGGAAAACTAAAAGGGCGGAGAGGAAGAAGGTTAGGGCAGGAGGAAGAAGGGAGGGGAAGAGATGTGATATATACTGTTGATGCGCTAATATTTACATACGGCAGTACACACACACACACACACACACACACACACACACACACACACACACACACACACACACACACACACACACATCTCAGGGCTCGAGTACTGTGCGTGAAGGACATTGAAATCGGTTTGTCTATGTTTGTCAGTGCTTGTGTTTGTTAGTTTGTTTGTGTGTGTAAGAGAGAGAGAGAGAGAGAGAGAGAGAGAGAGAGAGAGAGAGAGAGAGAGAGAGAGAGAGAGAGAGAGAGAGAGAGAGAGAGAGAGAGAGAGAGAGAGAGAGAGAGAGAGAGAGAGAGAGAGAGAGAGAGAGAGAGAGAGAGAGAGAGACTATACATTGGTTTCAGCCGGGAGCGTCTTCAAACATACGAGCTTTCTCCTCCTCCTCCTCCTCCTCCTCCTCCAATCCACTGTTACCATGTTCCTCTTCTAAGCATCTCCTCCATCTACTCCTCCTCCCATGTCATTCCCTTCCCTCTATGTCCTTTTCTCTCCCCCTCCTCCCTCCCTCCCTTTTCTCCACCCCTCCACCCCCGCAGCCCTATCTCTCCCGCCCTTCGCCCATCCCTCCGTCACCCCTACAACCCAAGATCACAAACCGTCGACATAAAAAAGGGAACAGAATTTGACTCCACCTAACTTTGGAAAGACACTCTCTCTCTCTCTCTCTCTCTCTCTCTCTCTCTCTCTCGGTAATGCAAACTAAAAGAAGTGCGAGAAAAGAGAATGGATGGAAAAGTTGTTTGTGTTAGAAATTTAACGAAAGGAAAAGAAAACGAGAAACAATTTTTTTTTTTTTAATATTTGCTTTTTTTAGTTGAGATAATTTTAATATAATCGTTTGGAACAATTCATCATCGGAAGGGTTTGTTTTTTCTTATTAACTGATGACGTGATAAGAGAGAGAGAGAGAGAGAGAGAGAGAGAGAGAGAGAGAGAGAGAGAGAGAGAGAGAGCGGAGTTTGTTTTAGTTTCTTTTTTCTCCCTTTTCTTCTTCCTTATTTGGCTTACTCCTCTTCCTCCTTCGTTCTTTTCCACCTTTCATTCTCCATTTATGCCTTCTCTTCTTATCTTCTCTCTTATCTTCTTTCCTTTCCTCCTCTCTCCTCACCTCACCTCTCCGCTTCTCTTCACTCTTTTCCTCTTCCTCCTTTTCTATTTACCATCCTCCTCTTTCACCTCCTCTTCCTTTTCTTATCTCTTTTCCACTCCTCCATTTTCAATTTTACATTCTCCTCTTTCACATCCTCCTTCCCCTCCTTTGCCTCCTCCTCCTCCTCCTCCTCTTACCTTCACCTACCTTTCCCTCGTGCTCCTCCCTACCTGATCAGTCTTGGGGCAGGTTTTTGCAGGTAGTTTTGGACCCCCGATCACCACCTGTGTTGTTTAGTGCTTAATTAATTACCTGTGGGTCACCTGGTCTGTGCTTTACGTCCAGGTGAGATTATATACCTGTGCTTACCTGGCGGGATGAGTGGGTGCTATTTTTTGTGTGTTTTTTCGTTGTTGGAGTTTTTGGGGTGTGGGAGGGAGGAGGGTGTGTGTGTGTGTGTTTGGACAGTAAACGGAGCCAGTACCAGAGAAATGCAATCCGTACCTACGAAAACTACTTACACACACACACACACACACACACACACACACACACACACACACACACACACACACACACACACACACACACACACACACACACACACACACACACACACACACACACACACACACACATTATCTCGCACAAACATGGCAGAGTAAATGTATGTCAGTAGATCGGCTTACTTCATCCTATTATTCCTTGCTAGTCATGTTCCTCCTCCTTTTCCCCCTCCCCCCTTCGTCCTCCTCCTCTTCTTCCCTCTCTCTCTCCTCTCCCCTTCGTCTCCCTGCCTCTTCTTCAGTCTCTTCCCGCCTCTCCGCTTCCTTTCGCCTCTCCTCTTCCTCTCCTAGCCTTCCTCCATTCTTCTTTTTTATTCTTTAATGTCCCTTATTGTTCATTCCTTCCTTTTTAATTCTTCTTTCCTTCCTCATTTCCTTCCTCGTCCTTTTATTCCTCCCATTTCTTTCTTTCTCTCTTTCCACCCTTCCGAATTTCCTGAGTTATTTTTACTTTCCTCTTTTCTCTCTCTATCATTTATTTAACACTCGTTTCGCGTTTTATTCCTATACATCCTTCCTCTTCGTTCTTTATTCTTCCTCCTTTTATATTGCCCCACATTCCATCCTTCCTTTCTTTCTTTCTCATTCTCTCTGTATTATTATCGTGTATTATATACGTTCTCTCTCCTCTCACACATTATCTTTCTTTATCTCTCTTTCTTTGCGGTGCTTGAGTCCACAGTCATTCAACAACAGTGCAAATATAGCTCTTCCTCCTCCTCCTCCTCCTCCTCCTCTTCCTCCTCCTGGGTCCCTCGCAAGTCCGGAGGCGTAAAGGACGTTTTCGCTAATTGCTCTAAATGGGATTACGAGTCTTAATGGAGTGGGGCTTACTTCCTTAGTCCCCCCTCCAGCCTCCCCTGTAGTGTGTGGGGAGGGAAGGGGTTGGGGGTCTGTGTGTGTTGGTATTTTTTCTTTTATTGTTTTTTTTTTTGCTTGTCTTTTCTCTTGCTTTTTTTCTTGGCATGTTTGTTTGTTTTTTTCTTTGTTTCTTTCTTATTGTTTTTTTTTTATTTGACGTGTGTATATATTAGTTTAGCATCTTCTTTGTTTTCCGTTCATTCATTATTTATCTTTTTTTTTTGTTTCCTCGCTCAGCCTTTTTCATTTTATTCCTTGCTCTTCTTCCTGAATTCATTGTATCTTTCGCCCTTCCTTCCTTATTTATTTTCTTTATTCCATCCATTCTTACCTTCTTTCTTCCTCTCTTCCTTGATTCCGCCCATTAGTCTCTGTTTGCTCTATTTTTTATCCTTCCTTACTCATTCTGTGTTTGTATGCTTGCTTGATTCTTTCTTTTGACATCTTCTACTATCATTCACTCTCTCCCCGCTCTCCTCCTCCTCCTCCTCCTCCTCCTCCTCCTCAGTGTCACGTGCCGCGGCCGCAGATTGTTAATGAGTTTGTGGAGTCGAGAAGTGAAGTTAATCCAAATGTTAAGTGGGTGCAATTTGTTTTCTGTGTGAGAGAGAGAGAGAGAGAGAGAGAGAGAGAGAGAGAGAGAGAGAGAGAGAGAGAGAGAGAGAGAGAGAGAGAGAGAGAGAGAGAGAGAGAGAGAGAGAGAGTATGTGCTTTAGTATTCTTTTTCTCTTTTAGTGGAATGTTTAAGAAACCGACGTAAGAAGACGTAAAAAAGAGAAAAATGTGCTTGCTTATCAAAAGGTTCTGCTCACTTTAATGTTTTCTTGGTGTTTGTAGTGATGCATTATTTTCTCTCTCTCTTAATGGGTTGGTTAAAAAAAAAGGCTAGTGGTCCGAACATTAAGAAGATGCGGAGATACAGAGAACGAGAGGGTAAAATTTCTCATTCTTCCGATAATACCACCTTCATCTTTTTCCATTTGTTTGTTCGTTAAAATTCATGGGCCGGAGTTTATAGTGTCACTTGTTCTTTCCTTTTTCATTCTTCCTTCCTTCCTCATTGCATTCCTCCTCCTTTGATTCCATTTATTTATTTCTCTTTCCTCCCTCCATCGCTTTTTGGGTTATTTTTTTCAACATTTCTGCGCCCCAAAACACACATTTCTTAATAATTCCTTTCTTCCATTCTTCCTTCCTTCTATTCTTCCTTCCTTCATTCATTCATTCCTTTCGTATTGTCTTTTATCCTTGTTACCATCCTTCTTTACTAATTCCTTATTTGTATATCTATTTGCTTGTTTCATTTGACATCTCTCTCTCTCTCTCTCTCTCTCTCTCTCTCTCTCTCTCTCTCTCACACTTTCTTAGGCTTTCGTTCGAGTTTTAAGCACTTCCAGGGGTAGTTTTATGACCCTGGTAGTAGTAGTTTGACCCTTCCTTACCATGAACGTGAAGAAACACTCATGAGAACTCGTTTGATCTCCTTTTCGACCTTTGGAAATCGTTGTTGTGAGAGGCGAAAGCCTGTGAGACTACCGACCTATATATTTGATTAGCGTCGTGATGGCAGGCCAGTGGTTAATGCTTCAAGGCTAAGTAATATTTTCTTGCGTCAGTCGTAAGGCCTAATATTAGAGTATCGGCCTATCGCGGACTTTCTCTCCTCCGGTGTATCGTATGTTCTCTCTCTCCTCCTCTCTATCTATCTATCTTTGGTTGTCGTACTTTCTCTCCCTGATTACCGTACTTTCACCCGAGACTCATCCAGCTATGTCCGTGAGGCGAAGAATTCGTGTTCTGTACTTGTTAATTTATGATGGAGGTCGATTTTTAACTTCTTAGACTAACGGTAACAATGAAAAAGCAACAGTACTAAAGATGATAATAGAAAAAGTGAAGGATGAGGACGACTAAGTTAACGAGGAGGAGGAAACATGGAAACATGGACTAGCAGGCAGCAGAAAGCCTGTTGGCTCATTACTAGGCTGCCTGCGTTCAGTGATTTAATCAATCCGTTTGCCATAGGAGTGGCTTGCAGGGAAGGATTAAAGCACTTGTGTACCTACTCTTGGGAACGTTCAGTTCACACCAGTTGCAGCAAAGTGGCGATCAATGCGTTTCTTGAAGGAGTTGATGGTCTCTGCGCTAACCACTTCTGCAGGAAGGCTGTTCCAGTGGCGAACAACTCTATTTGAGAAATATCTCCTGCCGATGTCGGTATTGCATCGCTTTGCTTGAATTGTTTTTCCGTTGTTTCTTGTTCTCAGGTTAGTTTGTAGCGTGAAGAGTTTGGAGTGATCAACGATGCTGAGCTTGTTCAGGTACTTAAAGACTTGTATCATGGAGAAGGAGGAGGAGGAGGAGGAAGAGGAGAAGGAGAAGGAGGAGGGGGAAGAAGAAGATGAAGATGAAGAAGAAGAAGAAGAAGAAGAAGAAGAAGAAGAAGAAGAAGAAGAAGAAGAAGAAGAAGAAGAAGAAGAAGAAAATGAAGATAAAGAATAATAATAATAAGAAGAAAAAGAAGAAAAAAAGAAGAAAATGAAGAAGATGAAGATGAAGAAGAAGAAGAAGAAGAAGAAGAAGAAAGAGGTAGAGAAAGAGGAAGAGCAGTAGTAGTAAAAGGAGAAGGAGGCCAAGATGAAGGCTAAGGAGGAGGAGGCTGGTGGGTCCTCTCGGGTACGCGGAGGACAGTGAGCCGCGTGAGCCACTCGCCTCTTGTCCTCAGATTAATCGTCCCCTGTGATGGTAATTAAATCCAGGTGAACCCTCATTAACCTGGGCTGACGGCTCTGACGGTGCTGAGCCGCAGACCCTGACCACCACCACCACCACTACCGCTGCTGACGAGGAGGAGGAGACGTTGCAGGAGACCCAAGGCATGACAAAGGTCCGAAATCAAGCAGAGGACGCATTCTGACTTCAGCGTAGTAACATCCCCAAGACTATTCGTTCTGTGTGGCGCCATTCGATGCGTCCAAGATTAGAGGGCAGAGAGTTATTATCTGTTCACCAATTCACTTCTTTTCACGCCTCTCGATGCTCATCTTAACAGCCAGAAGGTCGCAAGTGCAGAGCGTTTAAAAGGTCTCTTAACGCCTCCGGTTCTTAATCTCACCCTCACAGAAATCGTAAATGCAGCGTTAAGACATGTCATTCCTGTCTTATTCACGCCTTCCGATGTTTATTCTCACTCTCACACTCAGATCGTAAATGCAGTAGTAAGTCTTCAGTCATTCCTCACTCTTTATGCCTCTTGTTGCTACCCTTCGCCGTCACATAGATCGTAAGAGCCGTAAAACATGCCTTCTGTTGCTATCCTTCCCCCTCACAAAGATCGTAAGTGCAGCAAGGCGTCTATCATTCCTCTCCTCACGCCTCCTGTTGCTACCCTTCATCCTTACAATGCTCGCAAGTGTAAGCCGTTCAGACGTCAATCCCTCCTCTCTCCTCACGCCGCCCGCTGCTCCTCCTCACGGCCTTGAGTGCGGAGATTGTTCCCCGCACTGCCTAAGGACCGAGGGAACGCGGCGCCGGCTCTGGGAACGCCCCATTCAAGAGCCCAATTAATCGAGGCCCCTTCCCCGTCCGTCCCCGCCCACCGCCCGCCGAACAGAGGCGTCCTGTGTGGGATTGTGGCCGAATCACTGTTTATTCTGGCGAGCCCTTAGTCGAGCACGAGATCTCATTAGACGGGAATGTGACTGATTGGATCTGGGTGAAGTACTGGGAGTGAATGATTATCTGACTGGCTGGCTGGCTGGCTGGGTGGGTCGATGGCTGGTTGGCTGGCTGAGTGACTGACTGACTTAACTCTGTGCCTCGCTAATTTATAACTAAGTACTTTGAGTGAATGATTATGTATATCTAACTGACTGACTGAAATGTTGGCTGGCTGGCTGGCTGATTAGTTGACAGGCTGACTGAGTGACTGACTGATTGACTCGACTTACTGAGTAGTTAACTAATTCATAAGTAAGTACTGTGAGTGATTGACTATCTGACTGACTGGTTGACTGGTTGACTGACTGGTTGGCTGACGTGCTGGCTGACTGACTGTCCTAATTTGCTCGATATATTATAGTAGCTGATTAATAACTAACTGACTAACTGACTGACTAGCTAACCAACAGTGTAACCGATAGACGTGCTAGCTAAATCACTGACTGGCCTACTGACTGACTGACACACTGACTGACTGATGGGTTGAGCATGTCGACATAATGCTTCGTTAAAACAGACCGAAGCAAAAGAGAAAGGCAAACACAAGACAGTAAAAGACAGTCATTCAGCGTCTATCCGTCATTTTTTTAGCTGTGCGGCAATGAGAAAGACTTCCAATCATATCGTCCAAGTTAGGCGATGAGAGAGAGAGAGGGAGAGAGAGGGAGCAAGAGACACACCAAACAAGAAAGCAACCACACAAGCATTCCGCATTCATTTGTCACTTTTTTCCCCTTACTCCATTCTTTTTTTCTTTTTTTCTTCACACTTGTCTCTCTCGCCTTTCACCGCCACTTCCATCTTTGGGGCGCGAGGCTTGACAAACGGAGAGCCACAGTGCTATTATTACCCGCGGACACAAGACAACTTCCCACCTTCATGCCTGGCCCACCGCCGCTACCCGTTGTAATCTGCTCGCTTTTTCCGACTCACCTGGCGACCCACTGCAATTACCTGTGCCGCCGCGGGTCCTCCAGAACTCGTAACTTAGGCAGGTGTGTTCGACCGTACTAATTGAGGGCTGTTACCTGTGTGACTTGCGGGAACTCGAGATGTGATGCTGGGTTCCTCCTCCTCCTCCTCCTCCTCCTCCTCCTCTGGTGTTGCTTTCTTGCTTGCTGTCTTGTTTGTTTGTCTGCCTGTCTGTCTGTGTTTGAGTTTAGGTTTCTCTCGTTCTGTCCTATTTTCTCTGTCTCTTTTGTTGTCGTTGTTGTTGTTGTTGTTGTTGTTGTTGTTGTTGTTGTTGTTGTGATAGTTTTTTATTTTTTAAGGTATGCATTGTAAGGAAACCAATGACAGATGTATTTTTTTTATAGTTGAAAGATACTGAACTCTAATCATAGAAAGACATTTATCTATTATATAGGGTAATGTATTTGTTTAGGCAATGTTCGTCCACATACCTACTTCTGTCCCTCTCTCTCTCTCTCCCTCCCTCCTCTTTCTTGTCCCTTCTTTCTCTCCTGTTCCTTCCTTCTTCATTACCATCGTCCTCATTTATATCATCATTATCTTCTTTCCCTTTATCTTCTTCTTCCTCCTCCTCCTCCTCCTCCTCCTCACTACCCTCTCATTACTCCCCATCACTCCTTGCTCTGTGTCTACTCCGTCAATCATTCCTGTACTCCTTGTTATCTCGAGTTCCTTACCGTATATGTGTAGAGATACGTTTATCCTACCTTCCCTTCCCTCCCCTCTCCCCTTCCCCTTCCCCTTCCCCTTGCCTTCCCCCATGACTTCTTCCTTTCCTCGTTCCTCCTTCTAGTTTCGTCTTCTGATTTTCCTCTCCCTCTTCTCCTTCCTCGTCTATCCTCACTCGCTTCCTTCCCCCTTCCCCTTTCTTTTCTCCTTCCCCCTCACTTTTTTTTATCCCTCTTCTTCCTCCTCCTCCATCCACGGCCTTCTTATTTTCTTTATCCTCGCCTTGTATAGGCAAACCGGCCTCTTGTAGACTCCTTACGTTCTTATGTTCCTCTTTCCTTCATTCTATTTTTCGTCCTTCTGCCACCTTTTCTCTTTCCCTCCTCCTTGTCCTCCTTCGTCAGTTTCCTTTTCATCCTTCTCGTCTTTATCTTCCTCGTTCTTGCTGTTGCTTGATTCATTTTCACTCTCGTTTATTGCTATTTATCATTCTCTTGTTCTAATACTTCTCCTTTAGTTATCTTTCTCATTTCTCTTTACATTTACTTCCTCCTTTCATCTACCTTACTCTCCTTTTTCATTTTCATATCTTCTTCCATTATTTCCCTCATCATCATCTTTCTCATATTCATCAGTTTCCCTCCTCCTCCTCTACCTTCCCCTCCTCCTCTTATTCATCTCCACCGCATCATCTCCCTCACACCCTCTCCTATCTCCCTGTCTTCCTATCTTCCTCCCCTGATCAGTGTCGATGCCGGAAAGATAAGGGAAAGGGACGGCAGAGTAAAGTGCTGGGGATGGGACGGGATGAAGGAGCGGGGGTCGGGAAGATAGGCTGGATAAGAGATCGATAAACGGAAAGTACAGGGCAGAAAGAAGATAATACAAGGGTGGTGTAAAGAGTCAATTTTGTGAAACGGTTGAGTATGTGGTGGTTGGTGTTATTTATTTTATTTTTACTACAAAGATGTCATGGGATAAAGTTAAGTATTTTTCAGTCTTGTCCTATAAATATAAAAGGATTCTGTTATCTTATTTTGCTGGAAATGTAACAAAAAAAATAGGAAAAAAAAATTTGACACGTGCTGGAGTAAGATTCACATGGACGCAAACAAACGGAAAGGATGGAAGTGGGAAAAGGAGAAGAAAGGAGTAGGAAAGGAAGGGAAAACTTGCAGTACCAGCCTCCTTTTGTCTTTCTCTCTCTGCTTGCATCTCCACCCATCTTCCTCATCTCTCTCATCTCCTACGCATTTGAGCATCATTACCCAGCATCCATCTAGCTTTTCCACTCTCCCTCCCTTCGGCTCCTCCCCTCCACCCTTTCCCTTTCACTACCAACTCTCACCCCCTCCCTACTCAGTTTCCCTTTCCACTCCCCTTTCTCCTTCCCTTAACCCTTTCCTCTTTACCCAGTTATCCCTTTACCCCTCCGTTCACTCTCCTTACCTCACGTTCTTTCCTTCACCTATTTTCCTTGTACCCTCTCTCTGTCCTTTTCCTCTCCTCCTCCTCCTCCAGCCCTCCCCCCTTCACTACACCTCCTTTCCCATCCCCTACCTCCTTTCCCCCTTCTACATACCTCATTATCCCCTTCATCTTCAGGGCCTCATCTCGTTCCTCTTGATGGGCTTGTCGTTAATGATGGTTCTCCGCTTGTTATCACCCAGCAAAGCACCCGTTTGTTGTTTATCATCTTTACGGGGGGTGGGGGGGGGGCGGCGGCGTCATCTACCCCCTCCCCTACCTCTCCTTCCTCTCCCCCTTTTCCTCCCCTCCTTCCCTCTGATGTATTACCAATTAAGGCAGTAAAATGGATCCCCGAAGCAGGTGGTTATGTTGTTAATTTCTCTATTGAGGGCGCCGCGTGGAGGGAAGGAGGGACAGAAGGGGCGAAAGGGAGGAAGGGAAGGAGAGGGAGAGAGAGAGAGAGACGAGGGTATGTCTGAAAGGTAGATTAATTAGTGTTTGGAATGCTGTTTGTTGATTATGATGATGATAATGTTCATAGTTCTGTTTTGTCTGTTTTAGGTTCAGTACGGTTTACATAATGCAGGTTGTGCTGAACGAAAGCGGATATTAGCTTGAAAGAACGTAGAAAAAGAAAAAAATGAGTTTGGGTATAAGAGAAGGTGTTAAATAAGAGAGTTTGGACTAAAAGAGAAGGAATACCAGCTTGAATGAACGTAGGAAATGAAATAAATGAGATTGGGTTTAAGATAAGGTGTTTAATAAGATAGTTTGGACGTAAAGAGAAGGAATAGTAGCTTGAAAGAACGTAAGAAAGAAAAAATGAGTTTGGGTAAAAGAGAAGGTGTTAAATAAGAGAGTTTGGACTGAAAGAGAATGAATATCAGCTTGAAAGAACGTAGAAAAAGAAGAAAAAAAAGAGTTTGGGTATAAGAGAAGGTGTTAAATAAGACAGTTTGGACTGAAAGAGAAGGAATACTAGCTTGTAAGAACGTAGGAAAAGAAATAAATGAGTTCGGGATAAGAATTGAAACAGGTGGGGCTACTAGAAAAGGGTTTACAGTAGACCGTTTGTGCTGAAAAAAAGGAAAAGTAGATTAAAAAAAACATAAAAAAGAAGAAATGAGTTTGAGCTATAAATGGAAGAGTTTGAACTATAAGGGAAAGTTTACGTGAGACAATTTGAGCTGGAAAAAAAAAGATTAGTTCGAAGAGAAATGAAACGAAGAAATAAGTTTGGGGTTTAAAAGGAAAGAGTTTGGGCTAGAGAGAAGTCTATTTGGGCTTGGAGAGGAGAGTCTTGTTGGGGTGACTGGCTGGCTGATCTGACGGACGGGGGATTGAAGCCTATAAGGAAGGTTGATCAAGCTGGAAGGACGAGAGTAGGTTTGCCAGAGGGTTTGGTTTATAATAAAGGCCAATGTTGTTTCATTTCTTATCATTATCTAATCTATCTCAAGCCCTTTTTTCTTTTCTCTCATATTATGGTAAAGGGAAAAAACTTGTTAGCTTGAAAGAGGTTTGATTCTTGTACCCATTTTTCTATCTTCCTCCTCCTCCTCCTCCTCCTCCTCCTCCTCCTCTACTATAGTACCCAATTCCACATCATCACATCTCCATATCCTAATCGTACTATTGTTCCCTTCTCCTCCTCCTCCTCCTCCTCTTCCTCCTGCTATTCTCCTCTTCCTCCTCCTTCTCTTCATACTCCTCAGTCTTGCACCCTTCCTCCTCCTCATCCTCCTGCTCTTCCTCCTTACCTTCTCCTGCTCCTCCTCCTCCTATCCTTCTCTTCACCTCCTTCGCTGTCTATCCTTTCCATCGAGTACTTTCCTCCATCTGCTCTCTCTCTCTCTCTCTCTCTCTCTCTCTCTCTCTCTCTCTCTCTCTCTCTCTCTCTCTCTCTCTCTCTCTCTCTCTCTCTCTCTCTCTCTCTCTCTCTCTCTCTCTCTCTCTCTCTCTCTCTCTCTCTCTCTCTCTCACACTCTCTCTCACTCTCTCACACACACACACACACACACACACACACACACACACACACACACACACACACACATCTCCACGTGAATCTCCTAGGAGTGACTCGTCTTCGTAATCTTGCCGGAGCACAGCTGTTTCCTCCTCCATTAAACACTATTGTTGCAAGGCTAGCGGAGGAGGAGGAGGAGATAGGGAACGAACGGATAAGGACGATTTGGAAGGCGAATGGAATGTTGTTTGTAGCGAGTGGATAAAGGTGATAAAATTGACACGTTAAGAATTGATAGTATTTTCTTTTGTTGTTCTTCTTTGGCACTTTGTCTAGTAATAGTGATGATGATGATGATTAAAAAAATAATTGAAAGAAAACTGGACGAAAAGGCTACTAATCAAAGTTCCAAAAATCATTGAGGCTGAAAGTTAGTAAGATGGATTTGAAGTGGAAAGAATAACTATATGAAGGAATATGAGGATTGTAGAAACACGAAGTGAAAGTGAATTAGAGGATTGTGGGAAATAGAAGAAGGAAAAAAGAGAGAGGAGGAAGGATGCAGGATGACTGTCGTGTGTGTGTGTGTGTGTGTGTGTGTGTGTGTGTGTGTGTGTGTGTGTGTGTGTGTGTGTGTGTGTGTGTGTGTGTGTGTGTGTGTGTGTGTGTGTGTGCGCGCGCAAGTCGCCGTCACTCCTACGTACACATACACATGAAATATGGCCGGTGGTAAATCTATCAACGTACACACACACACACACACACACACACACACACACACTAAAATGGTCATGACCGCCTGTGACCATGATTGAGAGAGATTCTTTTCTATAATCCTCATATTCCTTCATATAGTGCTGCATCGATGCCATGCTGTGAATTTGAGGTTTGACGTGATTTTTGACCCCAAGTCTTTTGACGCATTAAACGCTTTTCTTGAGTTTAACGTCGTGTACGGTATTCGAACCCTTATTCCTCGTTCCAACTGAAGGACCTGGCACTTGTTCACGTTAAAGGGCCTCCCATTCATCTGGACTGTTGAATTTGTGCAACTCTTTTGAGGCTTCCTTTGCTCGTCTTCGTCAGTGAGAACCGAGTTACCAATCTTGTGTCATCGTTCTGCAAAATCACTAATGCGGTTATTGAGTCCAACATCCACGTCGTTGATGTAAATAATGAAGAGCACCAATAAGGATCGAGCTCCCTGAGGACGCCAATAGTGACAGGTGCCCACTTCTGAGCAAATCCGGTCAATCACTACTCTTTTGTTGTCTGTTGCTCAACCAATTCATGCGATCCATTGGTTTACTTGACCGTCAATACCTATTTGCTTCTTTTGTTTGTAAAGTAATTTATGATGGACTTTATCAAACGCTTTCTGAAATCAAGATAGACTACGTCCAGTGACGGTTACGTCATAAACAGTGAAGAGGTCGTTATAAAGGTTAATAGGTTGATAGGCAGGATCTTTTGCTCGGAAGCCATGCTAGAGTCCCCAGTCAATGAGTGCTTCAAGGTACTACAATTTGTCTCTAATTATGCCCTCAAGTAGCTTACCTACAACCGAAGTTAGACTACGGGCCTGTAATTACCTGGTACTTTTTTACCTTTCTTGAAAATCGGTGTCACGTTAGCCTTTTTCCAATCTGAAGGACGATGCTCTGTCGCAAGGACATATTGAATACGGTTGTGAGGAGGAGAGATTTCAGTTCTTCGTTTTTCTAGCAGAGTTGACATACTTGTCAGTCCAGGACTTTTATTTGTTTTAAGTGAATGGAGAGTTTTTAAGGACTTCATCGGTTATTTCAAAATTAGGCAGCATGCTCGAGATTTACAATAGTACTGGTGTTGGTGGTAGCGAGAGGAAGACTGTTAGCATTAAAACACCGAGGAAAAGTAATTGTTTAAGAGGTTTGCAATGTGTTGGCTGTCAGTCACTAGTGCAACGTCGCTGTTTGTTAAAGGTCCAGTACCACTTTTTGATCGCCTTTCTGTTGTTTTATGTAACTGAAGAAAGATTTCGGATTATTTTGTTAGTTGGCTGCAATATTTTCTTCATATCTACAGCTTTGCCTTTCCGACCTACTAGTCTTTTTACTCGTCGCCTGGCACTTCATTATAAAGTCTTCCAATGTTCTCAAGGTATTGTTCTTCTTCTTTTAACCTGTAAAACAATTTTCTCTCATTGACTGATTGTTTAATTTCGGGCTATTAAACCACGGTGGGCTTTTTATTAGTGTTAATTGCTCGCACAAGGGGACGAATGTTCTGCTGAGGAGTAAGTGATTTTAAGGCTTAGCCAGGCTTCCTCTACGTTGCCGTCATCTGATAGTTGGCTTGTTAGTTTTGTCGGATTTAGTTGCTTCCTTTTGGAATTGGGGCACCTTTACTTATTTTCAGTCACTGATGATTGAGCTTAATGTCGACGCGCAACGAATTCTATGATCGCAAGAACCGAGGTGTTCTCCTACCGCATTACTCACTGACAAGCATATTCGGTCGTTATAACAAGGTCGAGTATATTATTTTGTCGAGTTGGCTCTGAAAACCATTTGCTTAGATAATTTTCTTTCTTCTAGAAATTCGATCAATTTATGTGACTCTGCCTTCGTACTGACAGGCCCAGTCGATATGGGGGAGGTTAGCATCCTAACATCAGGGAGTCGCTGTTATTAAGGACTGCCTAAGACGCTGTACAAGGTCGGGGTCATCGAGTGATTGCCTGGGAGGTCTGTAGGTGATGATATATTTAAATTGACTTTTTGCAATGTTTACTGCACGCACAAATGTTCAACGTTACTGTTTCCGGTGTTTTGTCAGTGGGGTTGCAAATAGCTTTTTGATATAAAGTAAGACGCCAACGCTCTATTTGGTTTTCATACCGATCTTTGCTGAAGAGTCTGTGAGTCATCTGCGTTGTATTCGGAACTTAAATCAATATTTGTGGTGTCGATAAATGTTTCGGTTATAGTAATTATGTCAAAATTTTGTTGTAAAGCAAGACATCTCTGTCATCAAATTTGTTTTAGGCTACGCGCATTGAAACTAAGGATTTTGGGTTATCTAGAGGCTTGTAATAGAGGTAGGTACTTGTGGGATCATTGTTACGGGTTTGTTAGTGATGCATTTGCACCATTTACACGGGCGGGGGTGGAGGACGTATGTGACTCGTTTTTTGCTCGACGACACGCACTGCTTGTTGGAGGAGCTCTCTGAGTCTGCTGCCCCGATGGGAGAAAGGTGCAACTGTCCCGTGAAGAGCTTCATTTTGTCCATAGAAATTGTTCCATGCGTGTTAGAACTCCACGTCAAGCTCCCCAGTAAGCCTGTAGTGGTTGTTTAGGCTGAAGGTCTTACTGAAAAAGTCGCCTCCGCCCAAGTCCGTGGGTAGAACCCTGAAATCAAAATGTTAGGGATTTAGTCCATACTGCTGGATGAGCCAACGGCTTCCAGGAGTTCTCAGACCGGGTCGTGGGGACGTCGTTCGTAAATTTCGTGTGAATAACAAATGCGAATCATTATAGCCTGGGGAGATCTCCTCAAGAGCAGCAGTTGCGTCGTCGATCCCAGCACCAGGATAGCAGTTCTGTCTTCGACGAGGAACTTGCTGCAGAACTCAATGACCTGGGTTGGCGAATCGCGGAGTCACCCACCAGGAAGTGCCTCCTACGCCTGTCCTCCCTCCCTCCAGAATGGCAACCCATAGCTAATGAACAGGATAATTGCTTGTCTGGCTGGTTTGCCCTCCATTCACGACGGTGGCTTACTTCATGGTCGAGCACTAGCATCCTCCTGTTGTGTGGTGTTGTCCGTTGGTGTCGACGGTACTGCTGAGGGCAAGGGGCGGTTGGAGAAGGGTTTGCACCACAGCAACGAGAGAGAGAGAGAGAGAGAGAGAGAGAGAGAGAGAGAGAGAGAGAGAGAGAGAGAGAGAGAGAGAGAGAGAGATGAGAGAGAGAGAGAGAGAGAGAGGAGAGAGAGAGAGAGAGAGAGAGAGAGAGAGAGAGAGAAGAAGAAGATAGAAT
>NC_066510.1:16664077-16749077 GCF_024679095.1 Eriocheir sinensis
GAGATTGAGAATGAAGGAAGGAAAACGAGGGAGAAAGAGAAGTAGTAGAATCTAGTAGTAGAAGTAGTAGATGAGGTAGTAGCGTTGTAGAGTAGTAGTAGTAGTAGTAATAGTAGTAGTAGTAATATGAGCAGGTAGGAGTAGTGGTTGTTATCCATGAAAGGAAACATTTTAAAACACTTTCAAATAGTAAAATCAAATAATCTTGAATATCTGTTTAAAAAAAAAAAAAAGGTGGGTGACTCTAGTTGAATTTGACTTGAATAGTGATCTTAATTCTGATGTTTCCCCATCCTTCTCCTTCCCCCTCCCTCCTTATTAAGCAAGGCCAAAGGAGGGGAAAAAAGGTGGGAGGGGACTGGGCGTTGGTCTTCATATTTACAAGAGGAAGGGGAAGATGATGAAGGCAAGATGAAGAGGAGGAGGAGGAGTTAGTTCTTGGACCGGAAATATGATTCACCCCCCCCTATCGCTTCCCCCCATTCTTCTCCCCTTCCCTCCCTCTCCCCCATTAAGCAAGGGCCAAAGGAGGGGAAAGGAAAGGAGGGGATCATGTTGGTCATATTTAAGTGGGTGAGGAAGGGAAGATGATGAATAAAAGGGATGAAGAAGAGGAGGAGGAGGAGGAGGAGGATTTCGGACTGGAATAGCGATCTTACCCCCCCTTACATCAAGCCTCATCCTCTTCTCCCCTTCCTCCCTCTCCCCCATTACAAGGCCAAAGGAGGGGAAAGGAAAGGGGAGGGGACTAGTTGCCCCTGTATATTTATGTTAGTGAAGGGGAAGATGATGAAGGCAAGTGGCAGGAGGAGGAGGAGGAGGAGGAGGCAGGAGGAATGAGTAGATGAGGTCCTCGTGGGGATGGTAAAGGGTTAATTATACCCAATGATTGGAATATTTTCAGCCTGCTTCTTTATTTTCCTCTCCTCCACCTTCTTTTCTTGTTCTTGTTCTTCTTCCTGTTCATAATAATTCTTCCTTTTGTTTTCTTTTTTGTCTGTATGTTCATTTATTTTCCTCTTGTTCTATTATTTTTGGTTCTTTTTGTTCTTTCTTTTCATTTTATTTCAGATCTGTTTTCCTCTATTACCATTATTATTGTTACATATTATTATTATTATTATTATTATTATTATTATTATTATTATCACCACAGAATATAAGAACATAAGAACTTAAGAGTCTGTGTAAAGAGGCCGGGTTGGCTCTATCTACTGAGAGGGCGGGGAGAGCAAGGACGGGGTGGGTCGTGCTGCGGGTGCTGAGTGTGAGGGGGGAAAGCGGCAAAGAGGGAAGGGGAAGGTGGCAGGAGGTCAGCTGGTGAGCGCGCGGTCGGTGATCGTGGTCAAATCGTATCTTTACCGTAACCTATTGGATTCAAATCTGAGGATAATCGTAGCGATATATCAGTACTTTCGTAGTGCTTCGTAGTGCTTGGACCCATGGAATCCCTATATTTCTTACTCTCTCCTCCCTCTCTTTACTCCACTCTTTATTTCTCTCCTTTCCCGCACAAAAGATTAAACCCATTCCCCCGCCTGACCTCCAGTGAATAATGTGGCGTTTCGGTATACAGCAATAGCAGCAGAAGAGGAGGTTCGTTCAGTATTCGGGGACGCCTGTCAGAGCTTCATGCATTAATGAACGGAGACAGGGTGGCGAGACGCACCAAAGCTTACTCGTGGCTTTCACATTTGTGGTGGATTACTGAACTGAAGTAGACCAGGGTTATGCATGTATAGGTCTTCCTTTTGAGCTATGCTAACGTAAACGGAATTCCTGGATTGGGTATTGACTGGACGTGAATTTAAGCACAAGTAGACAAAACGTGGTTTACGTGTAGATTTATATTACCTCCAAAAATTAGCAGACTTTTGGAACTGGATACGACGTTAATCAAGTGTGAAACAAAACGATACCCGTTTACTTGTTTTATATTTGTGGTGGTTTACTGAGCTGAGGCAGACCTGAGGTTATGTATGCAGGTCTTCCTTAAAATCTGGCTCTCCTAAACGTAAAACAGGTGCAGAAATTAACTGAGTGTGGCTTTAGTATACATGGAGACAGATCAATTACATATATATTATCTTTGAAAAAATGGCCTTTAAATTGGATGGCGTTAATAGGTCCGGATTAATATATAAAAATAGACTGACATTCTGTATATATATTGTATTAAAAATGGCTATTTGACACTTGATGCGACGTTACCAGGGCCTGGATTCATACATGAAAAATAGACAGACTGGCATCATGTATATCTTACCTTTAAAAAAATTGCTCTTGATGACTTGATGGCACTAACTCCGGCGTGGCAATGATGCATGGAGACAGGCTGAAATTTTATACATGTTGCTCTTAAATAACGGCCCTTGAATCTGGGTGCTGGTGTGGTAACTATATAGGTAAGAGGGTCTACGGCCCAGGGTCGTCGGAACCTTTGGCACGAGTGCCAGACTCTGAAGCACGCAGAGTGCTTGCCTATGGCACGCCACGTGATTCAAAGAAGCAAAGAAAAGGTTAAAATACAGAATAATGAGAGAGAGAGAGAGAGAGAGAGAGAGAGAGAGAGAGAGAGAGAGAGAGAGAGAGAGAGAGAGAGAGAGAGAGAGAGAGAGAGAGAGAGAGAGAGAGAGAGAGAGAGAGAGAGAGAGAATGTGAATTGCACATCCTTACTTTTATCACAGTTTAAATCTTCGAACAATTTTAAATCATTCTTTCCTATGATACATTGAATTAAAAGGAAAATGTTTCGTACCCGCGATGAGGAATACGTGAGTACAACGAGATGTAAACGAGTATGAGACACGTTGCCCCAGCCGTTGCTGACGCATCAGTCACGCAGCGGCAGCGTTGCTTTTTCTGCTTCAGTGACTATTTAGCCGCCGTGAGTGACACTCTTTCTAGTTACTGTCGCCATGGCTACTGCGAAAAGTCAAGCTTGATGTCCGATCATTTCAGCCATCATGGACAAATGACTTTGGATTTATTCAGCAGAATGATCGTGCTGTGTGCTCTCTGCTGCGAGAATGTCGTGTGCCGCACATCGAGTGTTAAAAGACACTGAAACAAGACACGAGAAGACTTTAAGGACAGTACAGACAAGGCTGAAGGATTAAGAAAGCAGTATCGCGCTAAGGAGAAACAAAGTAATGTGTTTAAGAACCTGAGTGCTAGTAAAACAATGCACCTGAGGCCAGTTACAAACTAGCTCTGTGTATTGCAAAAGCATGGAAACCCTTTACTGATGGAGATTTTATAAAAGCAGCTTTCTAGAGTGCTCTGAGGTGTTATTTGATGGCATATCAAACAAAACACATGATCATCTCAGGGATAAAAGACATGCCTGTCTCAGCTAGGACCGTGGAGACGTATTTCTGAAATGGCTGCTAATGTAAGTGAGCAGCAAACTGTTGCTTTTAACAACTACACCTGTGTTCAGTGTGGCCCTGGATGAAAGCGTGATATAAATGACATTCCCTGCTTGGCTGTTTTGCCAGGTATAGTGACACAGAGATACACGAGGAGCTGTGCTGTCTTAAACCTGTGTGTGGCACTACCAAGGAGAGGACATACCAAGACATTCACTGATCATTTTGAGGACAGAGGGGTTGACATAAGAAAGATTTTGCAGTTATAACGGATGGTGCCCCTGCCATGGTGGTAGGAAAAACAAGGGTTTTACTAAGATGGGTGACGATGAAATTTGGCACCCCATTCTGAAATTGCCCGGCATAATTCATCCAGAAAATGTATGTGCCAAGATCTCGAGCTCGGATCTCAACAAAGTGATGGCTACTGTTACAAAAGTATTTAATTTTCTTGTTGCACACTATTCTCTTAAGAAAAGTCAGTTTAAATCTTTCCTTGAAGATGTGGACATTGCATACAAATATATCCCCTAGCACAGCATTGTAAGATTGTTAAGCTGTGGGAAGGTATTGGAGGTTGTGGAATGCTTGATGAAATAAAGATTATCTTATCAGAAAAGGCCAAGACTATCCTGAGCTGGAGGACAGAGACTGACTGTGAAACTTATGTTTCTCTCAGACATCACCAAACATCTAAATGACCTCAATCTTATCTTTGCAAGGTGCAGGAAAAGTGATGGATTTGTATGACATTTGAAGGCATTTGTTGCAAAGCTTGCAGTTTACTCATCAGATATCAAAACTGGTTCTTCTGTTACTTCAAAACTTGAAGAACTTATCTGCAATTCATCCTGTCAACACTACTGATCTTCAGGTGTACATGCAAGAATTAAATTCTGAGTTCTCAATCAGATTTCAAGATTTCCAACACATTGGCCCAGTGTTTTCGTTTTTAATCAGACCAGACACCTTTAAATACAGTGAGTTGGACGAGTCTGTCTTTGAGTGGATGGAAACTGAGTTGAAATGCAGTTGATTGACCTTCAGGCCTCATCATTGTGGTCAGCTAAATTTAAAGATCTTCGAGAAATATTGGAAACTAGTATGAATGATCATGCAGCCTCCATATTAAGTTCCTGGACCTCACTGCCTGATAAATTCAATTGCATGAAGAAAGTAGCTTTGCATTGCTATCAGCATTTGGATCTACATATCAATGTGAGCAGATATTTTCACATGAGGCACATCCTCAACCCCCATCGTAGCAAGCTTACAACGGATCATTCTGAGGGTTGTGTGAAGCTCAAGGTGTCCAGATACTCACCTGAAATTTCAACTTTGGCCAAAGGGAAGCAAGGGCAAGGATCGCATTAATATTGTGAGTATAAATTTCAAATAAAAATAATATATTTTTAGTTACAAAAAATGCTAATTGCTACAAAAATGTAACATTTATGTTATACATGTGCAGTAAAATACACTTTACTTTAGTTATAGTGGTCACTACATACTCTATGTCTATGATTATGATCTCAATTTCCATAGGACATACGCTTTATAATGTGGGAAAAAATAACACCTGGCACGCAACGTAGTAAAAGAAAAGGCATTAATTAGACTTGGCACTCTATGTTCAAAAGGTTGTTGACCCTTCTACGCTATAGTAGCGCGTGGCCTCAGTGCTCACTGTGGTAAAATGTTAACTAAGATCGCCACTAAATGCTGTAATACTCAAGGTCGGAGACAAACCGGCATTGTGTGTGTACACTCTTAAAAGAAACATAACTCTCTCGAATCTAAACCGGGGCCGCAATCACCGTGTTCATAAGTGACATATTTGAATGGTTCACGGTCTCCCAACTTCTTCAACATTTATTTTGATTTTGATTTTTTTCAACGAAATTGATAAGAGAAACAGCAACACATTATCACTACTCTGTTGTCATTTCCTTCAATACAACAGCAGCAATTCTTTCAATTAATTTTTCTGGTACCACCAAAATGGTCCTAAACGAGTCACAAGTACAAACTTTCCTTCTCCTAATCTTTTTAACAACCTTCGGTGGCGTCACAGCAGCTTCCCGTGAAGGTAGTTTTTCTTCTTTCTCTTTTACTACAACTTCATTCGTTTTATCTGAAAAGAAAGGACACACACACACACACACACACACACACACACACACACACACACACACACACACACACACACACGACAGCAAGGAATTATAATGTCAAGTCTGGTGCGTGTGTGTGTGTGTGTGTGTGTGTGTGTGTGTCTTAAGGGGGATGCGAAGCTCAAGGGGTCCGTTACAAGGATGGTTAACGTCGCTTCACTTGGAACTTCCCCCTTTCCCCTTCTCGCTTCATCATTGCATATCTCTCTCTCTCTCATGTTCGCTTCATTAGAAGTTGATTCTAAATAAAAGAAAGAGAAGTAAAAAATAAGTTCCTAGATATTGATATTGTGTCTTTGTGTGTGTGTGTGTGTGTGTGTGTGTGTGTGTGTGTGTGTGTGTGTGTGTGTGTGTGTGTGTGTGTGTGTGTGTTTAATTAAAAAAAATTACACTGAAAATATTTTTTTTTTTACATTTTTTTCTTCTTTTCATTCTATATTTGGTCTGACATTAATTTTTTCTCTGACATGGCTTATTATCCTTGCTTTCTCCTTTCATTCCTTTTTTTACCTTTCTTTACTATCACTGTATCACTATATTGCAATGTACCGTATTGTATTTCATTATTATTGTATCTAACTTTATTATCCGTCTCTTTCATTCCCTTAATTAGGTTTTCTATCTCATTCTCCTTTGCGAGCCAGCCAGTCAGCCAGCCAGTCAGTCAGGGTGTTAGTGTTAAGGTCGGAGGAGGAATGGGAGCGAGGGATGGCGTGGTGATGGGGTTGTCATGGGGAGGCGTGGCGTTGGGGACTGTCAGTGTTCATCTCCTTCCCTGTTAGGTTGATGGGGAGGGTTGGAAGGGTGGGGAGGTAAAGGTGGGTGGGAGGAAGGGACAGTATGGAATGGAAGGATTGAGAGTAGGTGGGAGAGGAGATAGGATGGGGGATGTGGAGGGGTTGGGATAAATGAGAGGGGGGAAGGTGAAGGGGGGGAATAAGACAGCAGGAGAGGAAGAAAAGAAAGCAGATGTAAGGGAAATAAATAAGTGAAAAGTTAAATAGATTAATGAAGAAAGTATAACGAAGAAATACAAACGAGAACAAACTCAGGAAGGAAATGATTGAAGAGGAGAGATAAAAAATAAAAAAGTAAAAGAAAGAAAATAATTGAATGGAAGAAAACCCAATAATTAAGAAAAGGAAAAGAAAACGGATAGTACGGATAATATAGAAAAGAAAATGATAGATAAACAGATAGATAAGAGAAAACCTGAGGAAAATAAAATAGTAGAAAAAAGAAAAAAAACTGAACTAACAACCCCATTCAAACTTAACAAATGAGGCTGAAACGCTGATAATTACTCCCGTGAACTATGGACAAGGAAGGAAACGAAGGGAACAAAATACCTCCCTTAAGGCATTTACAAGCTTCCTCCCTTAACCCTCGCCTTCCTTACACCCCCTTACCCTACTCCTCCTTGAACCTCCATCCTCCCCATCCTTCGTGTGTCCTGGCTGTCCATATTCTCCGGTGGGTCCTATGGGTGTCCTGATGGCCTCTGATAGTGTAATGAGTAGGACCCTCCCTCCCCTCCTCCCCCTTCCCCTTTTACCTGGTTCAATTATCCTGCGAACACCTTCTTCGTCTATGTGTTCTTTATTTTCCTTCACCTTTTCACTTTTTTTCACTTTTCCTTTTTTTCCTTGAAGGTTTAGTTGTGTGCAAGGTGTATTAAATCATGGGACCTTACCTTAATTGCGTTTTCTGACCACCTGGCGCTCGTTCTTCTTCCTTTCTCCCTTCCTTCGTTCCATCGTTCGTGCCCTTCAGTTTGTCCTCCCTTCCTTCCTCCCTTCTTTCCTTTCACCCTGTCGAGTAGTATGGTGGGTGGTCAGTAGGGTTGTGATATATATACCCTGTTGTTCATCTTCTTCCTCCTTTTCCTCTTCTTCTTTTTCTTCCTCTTCCTCTTCCTCCTATTCACACGACCTCAAAAATTCTTCACTTCCTCTCTGATTTTACCTTCACACAACATTAGGTCTGCTTCTCCTCCCCTACTCGCCCCTCCCCCCTCCCTCCTTTCCACAACCCCCCACCCCCACAACACTCATCCCTCAACTCAAACAACAACAACAATCAAAGGTCATCCAATAATCAAGGTCACAGGGGTTACGGAAGTGATTGACCCGCACGCGTGACCTTATTTGGGGTCACGCCGGGGGTCAGGGGTCAGGGCAGTGGGGGTGGGGTGAGCACGTGACCTGTGGGGGAGGGGAAAAGAAGCAGGTGTGGGCGTGCGGGCGTGCAGGCGCGTCCAGGTGTGGCGTGGGCGTGGGCGAGGTTTGGGTGTAGCTGAAGACCCCCGTGAACCCGTCCTGACCCACCACCACCACCACTGCCACCACCACCACCACATTCACCATTACCACCCACGCCTTCCACTTAGTCCAGGTTAATATAATTTCCTCCTAACGCATAACGAACACGATTACCTTCATTAATTAGATTCTTCATACCCGCCTTAATTGGATCCCGCCACCATTAGACTCACACTCCCCTGGTGGCGAGCCTACAGGTGTAATGGACGAGTTTTCCCGCCGTCATAATCTGGCTCCTCAAGTTTATGGCGGTACTGCGAGACATACGAGGATGAAATGGAGGGAGAGAGGGATGATGGAAGAAATATAAAATAGTTAATATAAATGTTAAAGGAAGAAAGAGGACGCGATGATAATGATAGAAAACATGGGGAGAGGGGAAAGGCTTGGAAGATAAAGGTTAAGAAGAGCTGGATTTTAATGTATTAGACAAAATATCTTAGAAGTGAAAAAAAAAAGAATGAATGGTTTATGATGAAGAATGAAGGGGAAGAGAGAAACTAAGATAAGTTAAACGAAAGAAGAAAAAAACTTGGTAAGAGTAACGGACATAAAGAATAAATAGGGGAGGAGAGAGGAATGAAGGGAAATAAAGAGAGAAAGAGGAGGTAGGAGCGAACAGGATGAGGTATATGGGACCTGCTTCATAACTAACATGTTGACGAGGGGGTTACCTGAGCAGGTGTATAGAGAGGGAGGGAGGGAGGGAGAGGGAGAAGAGGAATTTGGGCCAGTTTAGATTTTCGATATTGATGAGAAGGGGGGAGAAGGGGAGGAGGAGGTAAGGAGGGGGGGAAACCTCCTCCCTCCCTGTGTGTGTGTGTGTGTGTGTGTGTTTTCGTCCGCCTTCTTGTCTGTCTGTCTACCTGTCTGCTCGTTTGTTTATTTTTGTTTGTCTTGTCTGTTTTTCTGCCTGTCTGTCTGTCTGTCTGAATTTCTTTCATGCGTTCAATGATGAGTGTGTAATCTTATCTTAATACCTCCTACGTGTGTGTGTGTGTGTGTGTGTGTGTGTGTGTGTGTGTGTGTGTGTGTGTGTGTGTGTTTTAATTTTGTTTTATAGTCACGTTCTACTCGTTTTTCTAAGGCTCGTTTATCTTAAGAAACACGTAAGACCACATTATATTTTATCGTTAGTGTATTTTTTTTTTTTGCTTTAACTTATAAATAATTGCGTTTCTTTAGTCTTTATTATCTTATCTATATCTTCCTTTTTTCATCACTTCCTTATCACGTTAATTCTTCTCTACATTTCCTCCCTTCAAACTTATTCTTATCTTCTTTATCATTATTTTTATCTTTCCTCTCTCCATCGTTCTTGTTCTCTATCTCACTCATTTATCACGTTAATTTATATGTATTTATCGCCCTAACGCACTTCTTCCCATCTCTTTATCAGCTTTTTATCTTTTCTTCCTTCGCTCGTTCTCCCTTATCTCCCTCGTTTATCTACACATAAGCACCCCCTTTGTCACACCCTCAGCAGCCTCCATGACAGCTCTCCCCTCTCTCTCCCTCTCTCCCTCTCCCTGCCTCCTCCTCCTCCTCCTCCTCCACATCCCTCTCGCCGGCCTTCTCGTCCTTATTAAGAAGTCGTTTGCGTCCTGTTGATAATTATGTGATGGAGAGTCGCCGCCGCATGTGTTAATTAACGATGTATCTCTCAAGCATGAAATATTATTATGGTTTGTAAAGGTAATGATAAAAATGGTATATTATTATTATTATTATTATTATTATTATTATTATTATTATTATTATTATTATTATTATTATTATTATTATTATTATTATTATTATTATTACTACTACTACTGATTCTGGTGGTGGTGGTGTTGCTGCTACTACTACTACTACTACTACTACTACTACTACTACTACAAGAAAAAGAAGAACAAGAGCAACAAGAACAGTAAAAAGAAAACATTTATTTATAAAGAAAAAAACGGATACCCAAGTTATTCCAAACACGAAAAAATATTATAAGATGAAGAAAGAGCCATCCATGAAAAAAAAGAAAAGGGTAAAGAGAAAGTGTGAAAACAGAGAGAGGAGAGAGCAAAAAAAAAAAAAAAAAGAATAGGGGACAGGACAGACATATTATGCATCCCTCCTTCCCCCCCTTCCCCCCCCCACCCCCGAAAAAAAAGAGGACAACTGGGACACAACTCTTGCATTATCTCAACCCTTTCCTCCCCACCCTCACCCCCCTCCCCCCCAAAAAAAGAAGAACGAAGAGGATCGAACACCACATAAGGAACGCCCGAGACACACAACACACACACGCAGAAAGAAACAGCTGCCACAGAACGAGGAGGAGGCGGATCAGGACAGCGAAATGAACTCAAAATCCCTAAATTACCTGGTTGTTTAGCGTCTGTTTGTCCCGGGGTCGCTGGGGCGTTCCCAAGGGCGGAAATGCATCGGTGGGTGGGGAGGCCACCGCCCTTACCGCCGCCCAGCCCGACCTCGGCGAACATTTGGCCGTGAGCTGCAGAGAGACCGTATAAGGAAGGTGGAGGGCGTGGCAGGTGTGTGTGTGTGTGTGTGTGTGTGTGTGTGTGTGTGTGTGTGTGTGTGTGTGTGTGTGTGTGTGTGTTTCTAATTTGAGCTTTTGAGTTTGAGTTCCTCAGTTTTTTTTTTTTTGTATTGATTTCTTTGGTTTATTAATGGTGTTTTGTTTTGAGGGGGTGTGTGTGTTTGTGTGTTTCACTAGAATGGGAACTGAATGAATGGGTAGGTAAGGCTGTCAGTGGTATGTTTTGTAAGGGCGTGGACTGTTTGAACGGATAGGGATGGGGGAGGATAGGTGGGAATGTGTATGTTGGGGGGAGGGGGGGGCTGAGGTCACTTGCTACACTGACACACACACACACACACACACACACACACAGACAGACAGAGAGACAGACAGACACAGACAGACGGGCCAACTAGCCATACGCAGACCAAATGTGTCGATGGAATGCACGCGAGGAAAAGAAAAAAAAAAGAGCGAAAAAAAGCTTGTGTACATTTGCTCTGAGATCTTAAATGACAGTTCTCGATTGCGGTTTGTTGTGCGAGACCTGATTTACGGGGTCGAAGAGAGAGAGAGAGAGAGAGAGAGAGAGAGAGAGAGAGAGAGAGAGAGAGAGAGAGAGAGAGAGAGAGAGAGAGAGAGAGAGAGAGAGAGAGAGAGAGAGAGAGAGAGAGAGAGAGAGAGAGAGAGAGAGAGAGAGAGAGAGAGAGAGAGAGAGAGAGAGAGAGAGAGAGAGAGAGAGAGTTGCGTTCATATTTTCTTAGATTATAATATGACAGTTTTGGATTATGTTTGTTTGTCTGCCTTGTGCTCGAGATAGACGAAGAAGAAAAAGAAAAATAGGAGAAGAAGAAGAAGAAGAAGAAGAAGAAGAAGAAGAAGAAGAAGAAGAAGAAGAAGAAGAAACTGACCTTGAAAAAATAAAATATGAAAGAACAAGAACCCACTAACCGACATCTTTAAGATGTCGGTAAATACTGGCTATGTGCCGAGCCTATGGAAAGTAGCTAATGTGACGCCGATTTTTAAAAAGGGGGACAGGTCAGTTGCTTCAAACTATCGCCCAATTAGCTTAACATCGGTTATAGGCAAGATGCTGGAGTCCATAATAGCCAGGAACATTCGGGAGCATTTAGAGAAACATAGCTTAATTCACGACTTGCAGCATGGGTTCACAAAAGGTAGGTCATGCCTCACCAATCTCTTGTCCTTCTACAATATAGTATTTGAGGCGGTTGCCAGAGATGAAAATTATGATGTAATCTATCTTGATTTTAGTAAAGCGTTTGACAAAGCTCCTCACCAACGACTGTTGCTTAAATTACAGGCTCACGGAGTAGAGGGTAAAGTTTTGAACTGGGTCAAGGCGTGGCTTAGCAATAGGAAGCAAAGAGTGCAAATCAATGGTAAAAGATCTGACTGGGGATGTGTTACGAGTGGGGTCCCACAAGGCTCGGTATTAGGTCCACTTTTGTTTATTATTTATATCAATGACTTAGATACAGGAATTAGTAGTGATGTTAGTAAATTTGCAGATGATACCAAGATCGGTAGAGTAATTGAGTCGGATCAGGACGCTAGTATTCTCCAAGGTGAACTCAACAGATTGTATGATTGTATGTAGGGAAGTGCAGTATTCTGAGTGTAGGAAGGAACAACCCCTCACATAACTATTGCTTAAATGACACTCTCATTAGCAGGTCAGGGTGCGAGTGGGATTTAGGGTCTTAGTGAGCTCTGATCTCTGTCCAAGGGCACAATGCATTCAAGCTAGAAATCGAGCAAATAGGGTACAGGGATTTATTTCAAGGAGCGTAAGCAACAGAAGCCCCGAAGTCTTCCTCAAACTATATTTAGCATTAGTTAGACCTCATCTTGACTATGCGGTTCAGTTCTGGTCACCTTACTATAGAATGGATATCAAAATGTTAGAATCGGTGCAGAGGAGGATGACTAAGATGATTCAGGGGTTGAGAAACTTGCCATACGAGGAAAGACTCAAACAGTTAAACTTGCATTCTCTAGAAAGGCGAAGGGTGTGGAGACATGATCGAGGTTTTTAATTGGATTAAGGGCTTTAATTAAGGAGACATTCATAAGGTTTTGTTGGTAAGAGAACCGGGTAGGACACGAAGTAATGGGTTTAAACTGGATAAATTCAGATTCAACAGGGACATAGGCAAAATTGGTTTACTAACAGGGTGGTGGATGAGTGGAATAGGCTTAGCAGTCATGTGGTGAGTGCCAATACAATTGTCACATTCAAAAATAGACTAGATAAATTCATGGACAGCGATATTAGGTGGGGTTAGATACACGGAGCTTAGGGTCAAAGGAGCTGTTTTGTACAGGCCTACTGGCCTCTTGTAGACTCCTGCGTTCTTATGTTCTATGTTCTTATGTAAGAAGAACAAGAAGGCGAAGACGACGAAAAAAAAAAAGTAAGAGGAGGAAACGAGCGAGAAAAACAAGAAGAACAAGAAAAAGTGTAAGAAGAAGATAAGAAAAGAGGAAGAGAAAGACGCAAAAGAAGGAGCAGAACAAGAATATTAAGAAGGAAAAAGAAGCAAAACATAAAAAAAAAAGAGAGAGAAACCGTTGCCTTCTACTCCCTCAAGCTTTTTCATATGACAGCTCCAGATTACACAGGGAAGTCTCACCTTCTACCTGTGGCTATTTAAGGGCTGGTACCTGCGGCATCCTTCACACCTGCGACGCTAATTGCTGCATGAATTTTGGGTGGGGGCGGGGTAAGGGGTGGGGGGCCTTGCTGGAGTAGGGACGGTGGGGGGGCGTAAATGACCAGGTGAATCTGTGACTTTATTACACGCCTCATCTTTATTATTCGGCTCTGCGCGGTTTTCAGTTTGGTTAAGGAGAATTGGTTTGTATTTTTGGTTTGTTTATCTCTCTCTCTCTCTCTCTCTCTCCTCATTAATTTACCTCTTAATCCAGCAACCGGCCTGCTCACCTGTGCTTTCTTAAATTACCTTTACCTGAATCACACTGGAGGAGAAAGAGCATTTACACTAATTAATCCACGTCTCAGGTGTAACAAATCATTCACTTACGCTTCCACCCAGTCATACGAATACTATTTTTACTTACTTTCTCTGTACCACACATTTGCTTAACCCCACACGAAACTGACCTCTTCTGCCTTCTCGTTCTGTTTTCTAGTTGGAGCAGCGTCTGGATGGTCTTTGTGTACCTGGTTTTGTTTTTTCCCTTGCCCTGCCTTCCTTACTGCAAAAAATGCCGGTGTACACGAGCAAGGAGGAGGTTGTCATCTAAGGTATTCTTCATTGAGTAAGTTAGTGCAGAAAAGAAGAAACCGGTGTAGGAAAAATGTTAAGGAAATCGAAAATACTTGAGAATAAGATAGACTGATGGTGTAGTGAAAGAAGGCAAGAGATGGAGGAAAGAGGATAATGGGTAATGTAGGGAAGGAGAGACAAAATAGAGCATATGGCGAGGACAAGAAAGGCATACAAAGGAAGAAAAGAAGAGGAGGAAGGAGAGTTGAAGGAGAAAGATAAGCCAAAGTGGGTGGCAGGAGAGGAGGAGGAAGAAGAGGAGGGTAGAATGAAGGCATGGAGAAGAAGAGGGTACGAGTGCTAGGGGGGAAAGGGGTTAGTGGGGGGGAGAGGGGAGCGCTAATCATAAGAAGGAGATGGGTCGTACTGAGGAGTTATGGACCTGGAGATGGAATGCGGGATGTGATGAAGAGGGAATGAGAGAATGTGGATAAGGAACGAAAGGGAGAAAAGGGATATGAAGAAGGAATGAAGGAATGAAGGAACGAAAGGAGAAAAGGGATATGAAGAAGGAAAGAAGGGATGAAGGAAGGGATATGAAGGAAGGAAAGGAGAAAAGGGATATGAAGAAGGAATGAAGGAAGGGATATGAAGGAATGAAAGGAGAAAAGCGATATGAAGAAGGAATGAAGGAAGGGATATGAAGGAAGGAAAGGAGAAAAGGGATATGAAGAAGGAAGGAAGGAAGGAGGAAAGGAGAAAAGGGATATGAAGAAGGAATGAAGGAAGGGATATGAAGGAATGAAAGGAGAAAAGGGATATGAATGAATGAATGAAGGAAGGAAGGGATATGAAGGAATGAAAGAAGAAAAGGGATATGAAGAAGGAAGGAAGGGAGGAAAGGAGAAAAGGGATGTGAAGAAGGAATGAAGGAATGGATATGAAGGAAGGAAAGGAGAAAATGGATATGAAAAAGGAAAGAAGGGATGAAGGAATAATGGAAGGAAAGAAGAAAAGGGACATAAAGAAGGAATGTGAGAAGGTTGTGAAGAGTATGGGAAAAGAAGTAACAGAAGATGAAGTTAAGAGGAAAGTTGCAAGATAGAAATAATAGATAAATTGTGAGGTACACACACACACACACACACACACACACACACACACACACACACACACACACACACACACACACACACACACACACACACACACACCTGCTTCTCCTGGGCAGTCTACAGGTGTTGGTTTCTTGATTAATTACCTACTAGCCGCCTCTCGTAAATGCCAGGCGGGCTAAGCTAATCAACAGGTGGGGGAGCATTGCAAAGGTGAGCGTGGGCTAATCAAGTCGTCACAGGTGAGGCAGAACGCACGAACGAACAGACAAACTCATCTCCGGACCATAATTGTTGTTGTTCGCTAAATTTACGGTTTTCGTAATATGTTTTTGCAGAATTGATTATGTTTTCATTTGTGATTTTCTTTTAATTTACTTTTTTACGTTAGGGTTCCGTAGTTGTTTTTAATTGGCCGTCCTAAAGTAGCGATATTGAATTTGTTTTCCTACATAGATTTTTGTTCGTTTCCTCTCGAATTATTATTTTCTTCAGAATTGGTATATTATTAATTTCTTTTTATTTTCTATATTTTTTATTTCTCGATTGTGATTTGGTGCCGCTGTTTTTTACTTGGCTTCTTAAAATACTTCTTTCCTTCCTACTGCTACGATTTCCTTGATCCATCTTCATTTCTTCCTTTCTCTATCTTCTTTTTTCTTATTCTCGGGTCATATACTCCAGCATCTTCCTTTTCATCAGCATCCCTAAATAGTGCATCGTTATTTAACACAAGACTAAGCATATCATATATTAAGATGATTTTAACCTAATGAAAATACACATGATAGACGCATAAGACAGCTGCCGATAAATATAATTGGCAAAAATCACAGGTAAAAACTATTGGCTGTGTATCTAATTGTTTTTATTGATGCAGAACCTCATTACCGTAAAGGCGTCGAGAAATATTATGGTTAGAATAAAATTGCGCATAAACGATCGGGTTAAAAGGTTAATGATATAGATAAGACGTTAATGCCGGGGTAGAAGGGCAGGCAGGTAGGCAGGTAAGTGGGGAGGTGCAGGTATAGAGTGGCCAGGTGAAAGGGGGGGGGAGGTAGAGAAGGGAGAGGGAGGGAGAGGACAAAAAAAAAGAGATACAGGGTTATAAAGTTTATGGTGTGTTGTTAGCGGGACTGATCGACGTGTTATCATCGAAGGGGAACAAAGTGGTTGGGTTCTCGCTCAAGGGGATTCGAACGTGTGTCCTATGGTCGGTTTTATGTACGTTAGGGCCACCAGAGGGCGCCCCGAGAGGAGTTATACGGATAGCTGGTGACGTTTGTGGGAGTTTTGTGGTAGGTGTGACTTTTTTTGCCAGCTGTTTTTTTTGTTTTTAGGTGACGGGTACGATAGTGAATAGGTGCGTACGGTAATGAATAGGGAGATACGGTAATGAGTTGATGTGCGATGTTCTACGTAGTGCGATGTTTGTCCTTGGGGTGGCCGTCGTTAAGTGCGTAGTTCGTAGAGCACTATTTTTGTTTTTGTTTTAGACAGTCTTTTTTTCCGTTGTCAGAGTTGATAGTTGTAAATAGGTGCGAAATGTAATAACACCTGGGATGATTGAGTTTGTGGACCCACCCCCAAATTTTCTTTATAGTTGTTTTATTGTTGGGATAGGTTAGTTTAGGTTAGGCTAGGTTAGGTGAGGTTAGGTGAGGTTACGTTAGATTAGGTTAAGGCAGGTTATGTTATACTAGATTAGGTTAGGTTAGATTAGGTTAGGTGAGTTCAAGTAAGGTTAGGTAAGGTTATTTGCTACATCCACATGCTAACCTGAATATTAGAGTGTGGAAAGAGTATCCTGAACACACACACACACACACACACACACACACACACACACACACACACACACACACACACACACACACAGCCTGTAACTCTTCCCACCCTATCCTTTTCTCAAGTGGAATAGCCCCATTTACATCCATCCCACTTAAGTTATTTGCTTCTCCCACCTTTTCTCCTCCCTTCCTCTCCCTTTGCAACCACCCTTCCTTCCCCCTTCTCCTCCTCCTTACCTCCCTTCGTAACCATCCTTCCCTCCTCCTCCCTCAGTAACCCTCCTCCTTGTGTAATGCATATTCACAGTCATCTCTCCTGCCATCTTTTTCTCCTCTGCCCTCAGCCTCCATACCTGTCTCCTCTCACCTTCCTCTCCCATCCCTTTCCCATATCTCACCTGCCTCTCTCACTCTGTCTCCCCTTCTCTCTCTTCCCTGTCCATCTTTATCTCTTTCCCTACTCTCTAACTCTTTCACCACCTCCTACTCTTTCTCCTCTCCCAGCCTCCCTCAGCATCCTTCTCTCGTAGCTATCATGAAAAGCACCTCCCGACACTATGCCTTTCCAATGGTTCCTCTGTTGATCCAAATCATTATCGTATGCTACAAATTACCGGTGGACACCCGAGTCGTGGGTGAGGAAAGTGAGGTTAGCGGGGGACAGTGTGTGGGTGAGGTAATGGGAAGGAGATGGGTGAGAGCGAGGGGCTGAGGGAGAGAGAGGAAAGATGCAAAAGTATCAGTGAGGAAAAGGAAAAGGAAAGTGGATGAGAGAGAAGAGAAGCGGAGAGCAGTAAATGTGAACTAAGAGAAGGAGAAGGAGAAGGAGTAATTGTAAGAAAAGGAACAAGAAAAGAGCGAAAAAGAGGAGTAGGAGGAGGAGGAAGAGGAGGAGGAGGAGGAGAGGAGGAGGGTAGGGAGGTGATGGAGAGTTACCTGTCTGTGCTTTACCTGTGTGTTGATGTTAACGCTCATATGCAACACCTGAGTTAAGAGAAGGATGAGGAGGAGGAGAAGGAGGAGGAGGAGGAGGAGGAGGAGGAGGAGGAAGGGGAAGACGAAGAGGAGGAGGAGGGGGAAGACGAAGAGGAGGTGAAGGGTTAGTTTTTTCGTCTTGTTGATTGCGTTTACCTGTGTGTAGAAGGGACAGGTAAGTACAGGTGGGAGTGGGCTCATCCATATTCCACGCAACTCGCCTTACCTCCTCCTACACCTCCTTGGTCCCGTGTTGTGTGTGTGGTTCCCTGTAGGTCATTTCTTAGGGTGCTGTTGTGAGGAGGTGCGAGGGAGGGCTGGGTTAGGTTAGGTTAGGCTAGGTTTGGTTATGTTACTGAAAGGGAGGAATTGTGACGGAGGGTTAGGCTAGGTTAGGTTAGGTTAGGTTAGGTTGTGTGATACGTGTGTGGTGAGTGGGTGGATGGGTGTTGCTATTGAGGAAGATGTGTTGCTTGTTGCGTTGTTCTTGAGTGTTGCGATGGTTGAAAGCTTGATTGTATAGTTTTCTTGGGTATTAATCACTGTTATAGTGGAGTGAGTTTAAGGGTTATGTTTGTTCAATTAAGTGTCGCTGAATGATATAATATAAATAAGAATTACATTGAAGTTATTTATATCGAGTGAAAAAAAAGATAGAATTAAGAAAAGAATTTAATATAGTTCTAGAGCTGTGTTGTAAGGTAAATGATGGTGAGAGACAGGCAGACATACATACAGACAGACAGACAGATAGTACAGAAGGGAGAGAAGAAAAAATCATCATATAAGTGTTTAAGGAAGTCTCAGTGAACAATTTTTATCTCATTATACATCCATTAATTCCTTTCGTATGATGACCTCACCCTTTGCCTTCCTCCTCTCCTCCCTTCCCCTTCTTTTCATCATTTTTTTCATTCTCATAATTCATCCCTCATTATTTTTTTTCTTCTCACTTATTTTTTTCGACTCATTGGCAAACAGATCATCATTTACTCTCTCTCTCTCATTTTTGTCTATTTATCTCCTGGATCGGTCTAGTATATTTATTTTAAGAATTTGCATGAAACCTGAATCTGTACCTAACCTAATATCAACACACACACACAGAGAGAGAGAGAGAGAGAGAGAGAGAGAGAGAGAGAGAGAGAGAGAGAGAGAGAGAGAGAGAGAGAGAGAGAGAGAGAGAGAGAGAGAGAGAGAGAGAGAGAGAGAGAGAGAGAGAGAGAGAGAGAGAGAGAGAGAGAGAGAGAGAGAGAGAGAGAGAGAGAGAGAGAGAGAGAGAGAGAGAGAGAGAGAGAGAGAGAGAGAGAGAGAGAGAGAGAGATGATGCTATAGAGAGATAATCAGCAGCCTGGAGATAACTGTTCTATTGGGATTCAAGAGGATTAATTTGGCGTGGTTAGTATTGGATCCCTTTGCCGTGTAAGCTGAAGGAGGATTAAGGTGACAGGTATACAGTAAGGTGAGGGAGGAGGAGAATTGAGATCCGAATTGGGAAGTGGATTTCGAGTTTATGGAGGAGAAAGGGGTTCGAGGTGGGAGAAAGAGGATCGAAATTGATATATATGCATGAATGTAGATAGTATGGGTTTGATATGGGAGAAAGGGGATTGAATTATGTATGTATGTATGTATCTATGAAAAACCTGTATTGAAAAGAGGGATAATGAAGTTTTTAGTGATATATAAGGAATGAAGTCTGTTGTGGTATAAAAATAGACTCATAAAATGCATATAAGAGTGAAACATCATATACAAGGGATCGGATTCTAAGGCAAACACTTATAAATAGGGTTTGGCTGATGCTGTACTCTTGGGATCAGAAATCTTATGGGTATCATTTCATAAACAAAGTGTATTTCTTCTTTACTTTATTTTGTAGTTTCTGTTCTTCCTATTCCCTTTTGTTTTCTGTTTTTCCCTATCAATATCCGCTAATGGTGTTCGTGTGTGTATGTGCTAGATAGATAAATAGAGATAGATAGATAGGGTGATAGAAAGTAATGCGATGGAACACTACCTAGGGTGATATACTAAACAAGTGTCTTCTTTTCCACCCTAAATGAAAGTTGTGAAAGGAGAGATTGATGGGTGAAGGTGTTAGGTGCTGGGGAGTTGGGTGATGGATGAGGAAGATGGGGAGATGGATGAGCCTACCACCGAGTAAATATTGGTGTGAGGTGGAGTGATCAGGAGGGAGGTGGAGGAAGAGGAGGAGGAGAAGGAGGAGGAGGAGGAAGGTTGGGAATGGGTGGAAGGAATCAGTGTCTTAGTAAAGGTGTAAATGATTTGTTTATTTGTTTATCAGCTTGTTTGTTTGTTTATTTGTTTATGATGGTGTTGTTTTAAGATTATTGCCTCTCACTCGTTTAGATTATTGTTCTTTTTTTCTTCTTTTTCTCTTTCTTGTTCTTCCCCCTCTTCTTCTTTCTCCTCTTGTTTTTGTTTTCGTTCTTGTTCTTGTCCTTGTTTTTCTTGTTTTTCGTTCTTCTTTTCGCTCACCTTGTTTTTGTTTTCGTTCTTGTTCTTGTCCTTGTTTTTCTTTGCTCTTTCATTCTTATTTTTCTTCTTGTTTTATTCTTCTTTACACCCACCCCACAAATGCAAACACACAAGACCTTTCCAATCACACAACCCAAAGCATTACTCTCACATCCGAAAACCAAACGCGAATTCAATATAAAACGTACCATCAAACCAAGCGCATATATGCCCGGATTTATGCTGACGGCCGATCAACTGGAGCCGTGTTGGTTCCCGATAGGTGATGTCACAAACAGATGGCGGTGTAGATGCAAGGCTGGTGCTGTGGGGTGTTGATGGTGTTGATGGTGATGGTGGTGATAAGAGTGGTGCTGAGCTGCGTGTTAGCAGAGAAGGGGAGGGGGAGAATGAAGGAGGAGGAAGGGGAAAATGGGAGGAGAGAGGAGGAAGGAGATATATGTAGAATGACAGAGGTAGGAAAGGAATGATAGACGGATGATTGAGAGAGATTTTACTTACTACTACTACTACTACTACTACTACTACTACTACTATCTATAATTTCATGGTCTTTCTATTATCTGATCGCACCTGCCCCTTCCCCCTTCTCTCCTCTTCTCTTTCCATGTTCTCCTCTCCTTCCTCCCTTCCTACCTTCCTTCCTTCCTTCCTTCATACACAGCACCCAAACCATCCTGAAGGCTACATGTGTGTGTGTGTGTGTGTGTGTGTGTGTGTGTGTGTGTCGTGGAGGTCTTCTTGATTCTCTTCTTCACAACTTTCTTCCATACACTTCTCTTTCATATTATTCTTTCTGGTTATTCATCTCTCGTTTTCCTTTCACCTTTCCTTCCTCCCCTCTACATCCTCCTCTTTTCCTCCTTTCCTTTCTTGCATCATCGGGGTTCGTGTGAATGACTCTCCCTCGTCTACCTTCGCGGGGCAGGTGTTATGGGTAGTGGGCCTAGATAGCGGACACACGGGGTCAAGGGGTGCGCGGCCTATAAGCTTTGAAGAGGGTCACGGAGGCCTATGAGCGGCTCACGAGGGTGTAAAATATGCCTACCTGCGATGGCCTCTGATACCCTTTACCTGGTTTACGAGGGGCCAGGTGCAGCCTTGAGAGTGCTGCGGCAGGTGTTGGGATGTGAGTTACCTGCATGTTTTGGGGTTAATTAGCGGCTTATTGGCTTGATGAATGGGAGTGTTGTTATGGTCTGCGGTTCGTCTGCATGATGTGATTGACTAGTGTTGTAATTGTTCTTTTCATATGATTGACTTGTAAGGAAACTGATGGCTATTTATGTCGTTAATTCTTTTTTGTTTTGGCAGAGGTGATTGTATATGTTGTTATTGTTTGTTTTATATATGTTACCTGTGTCACGTAGTTAATTAATTAGTGTTTCTTTGACAGATGAATAATACACATTTGGCTTCATTTAGATACCTGTTGTTCCAGTAGAGATTAATGGGTTTTTTTCGGTAAAGAAGACAAGCTTAGAATAAAAAAAAAAAATAGATTGCTCTAACACCCTCCTCCATATAAATGAAGACAAAAAAAGATATGAAAATTAAGCCATTCTTCAAATTCAGTGCCAGAGGTGTTTGAGATTCTCCTTGCGCTTATAAAGTGTTGTTGTTTTTTAGTTGTTATCATAAACTCGTATTTCAATATTCTTTTCTCTTTCCAGGTGTCAGACTTCGTAGACGTATATAAGGTAAGATAGCAGAAACTCACCCTTCGTACGTGGTACCTCTCTCCTTGCTACACACCTTGCTCGTCCAGTCAGTCCACCTGCGTTGGCGTAATCAACAGGTGCATCTTAACAGTACACCTCCACCTGTCTTGCTGTTGTAATTCCACCTTGTGTCAGATCCCACCCATCACTCCCTTCCGCTTGACGTCCGTTCCTTTCCTTACCTTTCTATTCCACCCACTTCCTTCAACCTAACATCATTCCTTTTTACTCTCCTTCCCATCCCACCCAGCCTATCCCTTCCACCTGCCAACCGCTCCCTTCCCCTCCCTTCCTATCCCATCCTCTTCCACTTAATACCCTTCCGATCCGATTCACATCCTTCGGGACCTAATATCCACTCCCGCATCCTCGTGCGCCCCATCCCACCCAACCCATCCCTTGGGCTTCCACAAGTCTTCCATTATTTTTCCTCCCTTCCCATTCCACCCAGCCTTCTTCCCACCCGCCAAAATCTTGGGGTATCTACCTCCCTTCCTTCCCACCCAGGCTGCCCCCATCTCTTCAGACATCCACTCCCTTTGCAACCGTCCTCATCCCACCCAGCCTTCTCCCTTTCACCTGTCTTCCACTTCCTCTGCTTTCTCCTTCCCCTTCATGTTGATTTAATCTCATCCTTCACCTCTGTCATTCCCATCTCGTAGCCACCACATGCTTTTTTTGTTGTGTGTGTGTGTGTGTGTCGTGGAGGTTCGTCTTGATTCTCTTTCTTCACAACTTTCTTCCATACACTTTCTTTCATATTATTCTTTTTCTGGTTATTCATCTCTCGTTTTCCCTTTCACCTTTCCTTCCTCCTCTACATCCTCCTTTCCTTCCTCCTTTTCCTTTCTTGCATCATCGGGTCTTCGTGTGAATGACTCTCCTCTCGTCTACCTTTCGCGGGCAGCTGTTAAGGTGCAGCGGGCTGCAGATAGTGGACACGGGGTCACGCGGGCCCAAGGGGTGCCTAGTATGAGGGTCTCACGGAGGCGTAATTTGTGCCTATGAGTGGCTCTCACGAGGGTGTAAAATATGCCTACCTGCGATGGCCTCTGATACTCCTTACCTGGTTTACGAGGGGGCCAGGTGCAGCCTTGAGAGTGCTGCGGCAGGTGTTGATGTGAGTTACCTGTATGTTTTGGGGTTAATTAGCGGCTTATTGGCTTGGATGAATGGGGAGTGCATGTTATGGTCTGCGGTTCGTCTGCATGATGTGATTGACTAGTGTTGTAATTGTTCTTTTTTCATATGATTGACTTGTAAGGAAACTGATGCATATTTATGTCGTTAATTTCTTTTGTTTTGGCAGAGGTGATTGTATATGTTGTTATTGTTTGTTTTATATATGTTACCTGTGTCACGTAGTTAATTAATTAGTGTTTCTTGGACAGATGAATAATACACATTTGGCTTCATTTAGATACCTGTTGTTCCAGTAGAGATTAATGGGTTTTTTCGGTAAAGAAGACAAGCTTTAGAATAAATAAAAATAGATTGGTCTAACACCCTCCACATATAAATGAAGACAAAAAGATATGAAAATTAAGCCATTCTTCAAATTCAGTGCCAGAGGTGTTTTGAGATTCTCTCTGCGCTTATAAAGTGTTGTTGTTTTTAGTTGTTATCATAAACTCGTGTTTCAATATTCTTTTCTCTCTTTCCAGGTGTTTAGACTCCTGTAGACGTATAAGGTAAGACAGCAGAAACCTACCCTTCGTACGTACTCTCTCTCCTTGCTACACACCTTGCTCTGTCCAGTCAGTCCACCTGTCGGCGTAATCAACAGGTGCATCTTAACAGTACACCTCCCACCTGTCTTGCTGTGTACCCACCTTGTGTCAGATCCCACCCACTCACTCCCTTCCGCTTGACGTCCGTTCCCTTTCCTTACCTTTCTATTCCACCCACTTCCTTCAACCTAACATCATTCCCTTTACTCTCCTTCCCATCCCACCCAGCCTATCCCTTCCACCTGCCAACCGCTCCCTTCCCCTCCCTTCCTATCCCATCCTCTTCCACTTAATACCCTTCCGATCCGATTCACATCCTTCGACCTAATATCCACTCCCATTCTCGTGTTTCCCATCCCACCCAACCTATCCCTAGCTTCCACAAGTCTTCCATTACTTTTTCCTCCCTTCCCATTCCACCCAGCCTCTTCTTCCCACCTGCCAACCACTTCATCTACCTCCCTTCCCTTCCCACCCAGGCTCCCCATCTCTTCAGACATCCACTCCCTTTGGCAACCGTCCCCATCCCACCCAGCCTCTCCCTTTCACCTGTCTTCCACTTCCTCTTATCCACTACTCTCCCTTCCTCTGCTTTCCTTCCCCCTTCATGTTGATTTAATCTCATCCTTCACCTTCTGTCATTCCCATCTCGTACCACCACATGCTTTTTTTGTTGTTGTTCTTTATCTCCCGTTCTCCCCTTCACTCCTCATTGCTTGTCTACCTCCTCCTTCTCTTCCTCCTTTTCCTTTTCGTATTCTTGCCGCCTCCACACGCATTCGTCAAATCTCTCTTCTACATCTTCCTTTTTCTTTATTTTCCTCTCATTCTTTATTTAATTTTTATTCTTTACTTTTATTTTGATTCTTCTCTATTTCGTGATGATCTAGGTTTCTCTCTCTCTCTCTTATTTAAGAACATAAGAACATAAGAACGCAGGAGTCGGCAAGAGGCCGGTAGGCCTGTACGAGGCAGCCTTGACCTCTAAGCTCCCTGTGTATCTAACCCCACCTAATATCGTCCATGAATTTATCATTAGAGAGAGAGAGAGAGAGAGAGAGAGAGAGAGAGAGAGAGAGAGAGAGAGAGAGAGAGAGAGAGAGAGAGAGAGAGAGAGAGAGAGAGAGAGAGAGAGAGAGAGAGAGAGAGAGAGAGAGAGAGAGAGAGAAGGGGAAGCGTGTTACATAAATTCTAGTCAAACACGGACGGAAACGGAGAGATAAAAGATACAAAAGTAATGTGAGGAGAAAGTAATGTGTTCTTGGCGCCATAAATGGGTTAGAGAGAGAGAGAGAGAGAGAGAGAGAGAGAGAGAGAGAGAGAGAGAGAGAGAGAGAGAGAGAGAGAGAGAGAGAGAGAGAGAGAGAGAGAGAGAGAGAGAGAGAGAGAGAGAGAGAGAGAGAGAGAGAGAGATAATAATGTGTGTTAATGAGAAATTTGCTTTCATTTTTCACAACTAATCAAATTTACTGAGTGTACATTTTTATTTGCCTGCTTGTGTGTGTGTGTGTGTGTGTGTGTGTGTGTGTGTGTGTGTGTGTGTGTGTGTGTGTGTGTGTGTGTCTTAGAGAGCGGATTTTCGCAAAATTAGTAGGTGCACAGAAGCTCATGAGTTTGTGTGTGTACATGTGTGTTTGTGTGTGTGTGTGTGTGTGTGTGTGTGTGTGTGTGTCTACATGTACACACGAACACACATACGTACATTGTTTTCAGAAGCAACAGACTAATGGCTCTACCACACTAGTGAAAAAGAGAGAGAGAGAGAGAGAGAGAGAGAGAGAGAGAGAGAGAGAGAGAGAGAGAGAGAGAGAGAGAGAGAGAGAGAGAGAGAGAGAGAGAGAGAGAGAGAGAATCTGTCAGACCCACCGTAAAAAAGAAAGATATTATGCCCACATCCAAGCTTGCTCAGTATACTCACCTCATCAAACACGAGATCCCGGTGAAACAGTCCTGTCCTCTCCTTAGTGTTTCAAGGAAGTTCAATTACCCTCCTGTTTGTCTGTGTGTGTCTGACATGCGTGGACTGTAAATACGTGCTTTCCTTCGCCTCTCTCTGCTCACTCCTGGCCCTCATCCTCGTCTGTATTTCTTCTTGCTTCCTATGACTTGAACGCTTCTGAGTGGGGAGTATCAATTGCCTCTCTTAGCTCTGTCCCTTACTTTCGTCTGCATTTTTTCCTCTTTCCTACGACTTAAACGCTTCTAAAATGGGGAGCATCAATCGCCTCTCTTAACCCTCTCTACCTCATTTTCGTCTGCATTTCTTTCTCTTTCCTACGACTTAAACGCTTCTAAAATGGGGGAGTATCAATCGCCTCTCTTAGCTAGCTCTCTGTCTCTCATCCTCGTCTGCATTTCTTCCTCTTTCCTACGACTTGAACGCCTCTAAAATGGGAGGTATCAATCGCCTCTTTTAACCCACTCCCTCATTTTTGTCTGTATTTCTTCCTCCTTCCTATGACTTGAACGCTTCTAAAATGGAGAGCAACAGTCGCCTCTCTTAACTCTGTCCCTCATTTTTGTTTGTATTTCTTCCTCCTTCCTATGACTTGAACGTTTCTAAAATGGGGAGTATCCATCGCCTCTCTTAGCTCTCTGTCCCTCATTTTTGTCTGTATTTCTTCCTCCTTCCTATGACTTGAACGCTTCTACAGTGGGGAGTATTAATTGCCTCTCTTAGCTCTCTGTCCCTCATTTTTGTCTGCTTTTCTTCCTCCTTCCTATGACTTGAACGCTTTTAAGTGGGGAGTATAGAGACGCCTCTGTAGCATATATGTTTATTTTTGTGTTCGTATATTTCCTTGGCTACTTACTTTCCTATAACAAGTTGAAATAGTGAAAAGTAAATAAGTGAATAAGTAATAAATGAACACTAAATGCTAAGAAAATAATGTGGTTCTTGTGGTTAACTATATGTACACTTCATGCATCCAGACATTAACCCTTAGCTAATGAGTTACTTTTTGTCTGTCAGTTTCAGTCTCATCCTTGTCAGTACTGTTGCATCACCTCGTTACTTAGCTCTTCTTCCTCCTCCTCCTCCTCCTCCTCCCCCTCCTCCTCCTCCTTCTTTTTCTCCTCTTGACCGCATATATGAGTTACTTTTTGTCTGTCAGTTTCAGTCTTTCATCCTTGTCAATACTGTTGCATCACCTAGTTCCTTTGCTCTTCTTCCTCCTTCTCCTCTTCTTCTTCCTCCTCCTCCTCCTCCTTCTCCTCCTTCTCCCCATGACCTCTTATACGTGATTCCAATGACCTCTACTTTGCCGGAATGTCTTAAACTCCTTCACTGTGCCGAAAAAATATATTCCCGGGTTTGTTTATTCAATACTTTTCTTGTTATTTTTCCATCTGCCGGCGAGGCGGGAAAGAGAGAGAATATACAAGTGGATAATCACATAGGAAGGGAAGGTGCCACACACACACACACACACACACACACACACACACACACACACACACACACACGCACACGCACACACACATTAGCAGGTTCTTCGGCTTTCGCGCCTTTTAAGAAGCGATTCGTAACACCTAATTAGTTCTCGCCCCAAGTGTGAATTAGAAAACTACACACACAGACGCTGGTCCTCACACCCGCTACTCTAGGCCTGACCTCTGACCCTCCTCACACCCAATGCCTTAGTCCTCGTCATCATCGTAAACATCATCAGCATCATCAGCTTCGTCGTCGTCATTCCTCGCCTTGTCTTCATCCTTTTGTTTTTACTTTGTTGATCTATTTTTTTCTTTCACGTTCTCTTCTTTTTTTTAGTTTTTCTTTGCAGCTTCTTTATCTCTGTATTTTTTTACGCTGTCTGTATCTCTTCCAGTTCTTTTTCTCTCTGTCTTTATCTCCTGTCTCCCTTCACCTTACCAGTTTTCCTGTTTTACCACCATCTATAGTTTTTCTCTCTCCCTTCTTATTTTTTATTGTACCACTTCAGTTCTGTCCCGGTTTTCCCCTCTTTTCCTATTCCTTAGTTTCTCTCCCTTCTTTCTTTTCTTTCTCCCTTCTCCTTTAGTATCATTCCCACTCCTTCCCATCTTTCCTCTAATACTCTCTCCCTTAGTTTATCACCCTCCTCTCTTCTCTTTCTACCATCTCCCTTAATCCCTAAAGTACCACTCTTCCACTTTTCCCGTTTTCCTCATTTACCCTCTTCCTTAGTTTGTCTCCTTTCTCTTTTCCCTTATCCCCTACAGCTCCTCTCTGCTCACCTGCCTTACCTGCCACCTTCGCTTCATTACCATAGCGGCAGGTGACGCCCCTCACGACCTAACCAGACCCGTATATAGTGGCGCCGTGACCCACCTTGACGCAACCCTGACCCACAGTCCCGAATCAGTCCTGACCCTCACTTGACCCATTCCTGACCGCCTCGTGTTGTTGTTTGTTTGTTTTTGTTTAGTCTTGCCTCGGAGGTGTGGCTGAGACCTTACCTTTGGCGTTGAGGTTGATTGTTTTTCTTTCAGGTGTGATTTTTTTTTTTTTTTTTTTTTACAACAGCCAAAAGAAAGTGTAGAAAAAAAAAGCATGATAATTGTTGTTTCTTTTAGTTGTTGTTGTTTTTGAGGTGGACTAGCGTGTTGGGACCTTTTCCTTTTTGCTCTCTCTTTGTCGAATGTGCCGCAAAACGAACCCCCCCCAAAAAAGCTTCGTGTGGGTTATCGTTAGGTTAGTCCAGCGTTACTTTCACGGACAAGGACATAGAAAGCATTAGGGAGCGTGATGAAAGTACTATAGTGGTTTCTTTCTTCCCCTTTATCTGTTTTCCTCGTTCTCTGGTCGTCTGTGTCTTTACTCTGAGTCAGATGTGTGTTTTCCTTGGTTGAATTTCCTTTCGTCTGGCGTTTTAGATTTAGCTTTAATTGGCACAAAGATGATTATTTAGATTTTCCTTATGTGGTAGAGTAGAAGGTGAAGGAGGAGTAGGAAAAGGACGAGAAGGAAGAGAAAGGATAAGGGACAAAAGAGGAAGAGGAAGAGGAAGACAAAGAGGAGGGAGGATGAGGAGGAAGAGAAAGAATAAGGGACGAAGAAGGAAAAGGAGGAAGAGAAATAATTAAATACGAAGTAAGAAAAGGAGGAGAAGAAGGAGGAGGAGGAGGAGGGAGAAATTACGGTATCCCTTAAGTAGAAAGTGAAGGAGGAGGAGAAGGACGAGAAGGAAGAGAAAGAATAAGAGACGAAGGAAGAAGAGGAGGAGGAAGAAGAGGAAAAGGAAAGGAGGAAGGAGGGAAAAATTACGGTTCTCCTAAAGACACCTGATTTTCTACCTGCCCCTCACCTGCCCGGGTCGAATTAGCCTTACCTGTAATCAAGTCCGCCGGTTCTTCTTATTAGGCAGAAAGACTATCATTGTGGCAGCGTTATTGGGCGTATGGTAACCCCCCAAGCCCCTTTTTCTCTCTCTCGCTCTCTTTCTCTCTCTCACCTTTGTTTACAGGTTAATTAAGGTGTCTCCTGTTATCAAGGCGCCGCGTGATAAGGTGTTGGGTTACCTGGAAGCTTGTAGTCCCCACGTTACCTGTCCCGGGAAACCTGTGTCGCGGCTGTGTTATGGGGGTGTATTTTGGGGTGTAGGTGGGTACAGGTGAAGTTCTTGATAATGTGTCCCTTCTTAATTTCTATGCAGCAAAGGAAGCAGTTCAAGGGCAAAGACATTAAAGAAAAAAAAAAGACAGTCAAATTCTACTCCCGCGAAAGAAAGCAGAATGAGTGGTGTTTCATATTTATTTCCTCTTCTGTTTTATTATTTTTTGCTTTATTTCTACATCTTTCTGTGCGTGTTTGTGTTGTGTGTGTGTGTGTGTGTGTGTGTGTGTGTGTGTGTGTGTGTGTGTGTGTGTGTGTGTGTGTGTGTGTTTGACTTCTCTTTTTCGTTTCTTCTTCGTCCTTTGTTTGCTCTTTCATTCCTCTCCTTCCTCTTCTCTACTACTATTTTTCTTGTTCTTCTTTAGCATGTTCTCTTTCATTCGCTTTTTCTCTTTTCCTATTCATTATTTTGTTTCTCCATTCCTCCTATTCTTCTAGTTATCGTCTTCTCGTTCCTCCATCCTTCTCTTCTTCGTCGTCATTCCCTTTCCCTCCCACACACAGCAAGATACGTTTTATTTTTGCGTGTCTTTTTTTTATCTCATCCATTAGCAAAACCACAACAAAGTAAGCCTCGACCACAAGGCTCTAAACACGTTCTTCCTGCTCCGCCAAGTCGCTGGTTTTGTCACACGTCTCGTCCCGGCGGCGCTGAACTCGTTTGTTTCTCCGTCTGTCTGTCTGTCTGTCTCCTTGGGTGCATGTGTTTGTGAAGCTTAGGTATTTATGTGACAGTCCACTTCTTGTTCTTGTGGGCGATGGCTGCAATGTCGTTATCTGGTTCTTGTTGTGGGTTTTCTAGTTTTTCTTGTTCTTCTTGTTTTGTTGATTATCTTTTTTTTTTTTTATCTTGTTGGTGCATTTGTTTCTCTCTTTTTCTCTTATTCCTCCTGCTCCTCCTCCATTTTTGCATCTTTATTTACCTTTTTCCTCATATTATTCGATTTTCACTACCATAATTACGACATTTTATTTGTTTTTCCCCGTTTTCATTTTTTTTCGTAATAAAACACACACACACACACACACACAAAAAAAAAAAAAAATAAATAAATAAATAAATAAATAAAAATAAATAAATAAATAAATAAAAAAATACCATCCCCAAGCCGACAAGAAACACGTCACCCACACACCTTCACGACCAGAACAATGACATGCCTCACCTGTTAGCCCTGGAGGAGACGAAGGAGGAAGGGGAGAAGGAGGAGAAGGAGGAGGAGGAGGAGAATAGGTAGCGTTGATCGTCTCGTTAGCGGCAGGTGCGTGGGACGAGGCGGACAGGTGACCAGGTGACATCAAATCGTTCTCCTTCTCATTAGTGGCTCACCTGAATCGGTTCCCCTTTGTATGGCTGACTAAATTTGGGCAATGATTTAGTCTCTCTCTCTCTCTCTCTCTCTCTCTCGTGACAGTTTTTCCTTTTTTGCACTCTTTTTCCCGTTTGTACCGCTCTGTCAGTAGCTGGGGCGTGTGTCGGCGCTGCGGGGGGCGGGGCGGGGCGAGGGCAGCGTGTTGGCGGGACGTGGAGGCTGCGGGGGGCGTGTTTCTGCGGCAGGGGCTCGGGCTCACCCCACAGATAAGCATCGCGTCGCTCCGTGATATGACAGCGAGAGAGCGACGCCGGGCACGCTTTGCAGGGCACGGAGGCGCGGGCAGGCGAAGCACTTGAGACTGGTTTCTCCTGGTGACTGGCGGGCGTGTTTGTTGGGGCGGTGTTCCTGTTTGCTGTTTGCTAATGTTGTTCTGCCTGAATTGGATATGTATGTGTAGTATGATAATAGTTGCAATGTTGATGATAAAAATACTATTCATATCTTTACTTTTACATTTGTTATTACTAGTTTTTATTTATTTTATTTTAAGTTGTAATCGTACTACTAATAATAATAAAAAATGGTAATACAGGTACTTATAATAATAATAATAATAATAATAATAATAATAATAATAATAATAATAATAATAATAATAATAATAATAATAATAATAATAATAATAATAATAATAATAATAATAATAATAATAATAATAATAATAATAATAACAATGCACTATTACTACTACCATCATAATCATTAGCATCATTAGAGTTGTTGTTGTTTATGGACCTTGCTAATTATTCACTGATAAATGCAAGGGTTTATCCCCGAGGAGCAGAAACCATTTACCCTCCAATCCTTTTAGTCAATCTCAACAATCAATACCGGTTCCAAGTCCCTAAGAAGAGAACGCAAGCCCAGACCCATTCTCCCTTTTACAATGCCTTCATGCCTCGCCATCGCCATCGTAACACACAACTCGCATTCTCGCCGATAACCATAAAATCCATTACATCCACAACCCGGCGCTGTGTACCTTACGAACCATGCCTTACCACCAGCCGTCCCTCCGTGCCGTCCTTCCTCTTATGGCGCGAGTATTACTAATGAAGAGGCGGCCGCTTGATGCCCTTAGCGATGGGGGGACGGCGGCAAGCACTGGGCGAGGGACATGACGAGGGGCAGGGGTTGATCGAAAGGGGGGTAAGGTGCGGTACAAGTCTGGTGGCACGTTACTTTGCCAACACTATACAGGCTTATCACGTGACCCTGAGGCGGCCTGTGCACTGTTAAGGGATAGAAGGGAGAGGAGGAGGAGGTGGAGGAGGAGGAAATGGAGATGATAGTGTTAGTGGACAAGGCAAGGAGAGGCAGAGGATGAGTAAGGGGTGAGAAAAAAAATATTGGAGTTGGAGAAGGAAAGGAGGAAGGAGAGGAAGTAGAAAAGATGAGGCCCTAGGACGAGGATTAAGAGGAGGAGGAGGAGGAGGAGGAGGAGGAGGAGGTAAAGGAGGAAGTGATAGAAAAAAGGATCAAAAGAAGATATTATAGATTAAAAAAAGGCCCGTTATGATTTGGTTAACTTTTTTCCTTTTCTTTTTAATTATCTTTTTTTTTCATGCCAGAAGCTGATCAGTTAGCTGCAAAATATCACCCTCTTCCTCTTTATATCCTCTCTCATATCTTCTCGCTTATTGTTAACACACCAAATGCTTTCCATATTAAGAACCGAGCAGTTTGTCCATGAAGTATGTCAAGCCCCACAATCCCAGTAGCCAACCGTGCCATCCCCAAACCAGCGGGAAAAACACCCACAAGAAGGGCCAGATTATTAAGGGTACATCAGTCGCGGTTGTTAACAAGGGTTTGCGGCGAGGCTGGACGGCGCGAGGTTAATGTGTCCTAATGTGCGGCTGGACGGCAGGAAGGCTAAGGCATAAGTCTGGGGGCGGATTCTGAGAAGGGCCGTAAGTTAAGGCCCGCGCTGCCTTAACTTCACTAAGGCGCCGTTGGCAACGGCCGCGCTACGGCGCCGTATCTCTGCATTCCTTTCACATACTCAAAACTTTTTAAGGCCGCCGTAAGGGGACCTTAGGGCGCGCGCCGCTGCAAGGCGGCCGCGTCTCGGTGGCCAATCAGGGGCAAGTTCTAGTCGGCAAATAGGAAGCGTCGACCAATCGCGGGATGTAAACACAAATTAGCTGTTGTGCGAACGTTCCCGCGGTGCCCACCCTCTCACGACAATGGAGCCTCTCTCCTCACCCCCTACGAAGAAAAGGAGGCCGAACTTTTCGGAAGAGGAGCTATTAATGCTAATAGCACTGACACAAACCTAACCTACCTTTGTTCATAACCTCAGACATTCAGACTATGCCATATTCTATATGCAAGCTATAACACTATTTTTGTGAAAAGTTACCTTCAACATTTATCAGCACTATGGTATATATACAACACTTGCAACACAGTGATGTCCCTGCTCACCCACGCGTGCAAGATACTACGTTGCGAAGGATGGGGGGTGCATCCCCAAGTCTGTAGGATTTAGGAAGGCAAATATGAGGAAAATGGTGTCGTGCGCGTATACTGCATGCATATATATTTACTCCGTCTTCAATTGTGATGCTGTCCATAAAGTATGAGTGCATAGGAACATGGCAACATACCTATCTACTTACTAGTTCTTTGCAACTCCGCATAATAAAAAATGTATCATTGCAAGAGGCAGCGGGAAGCCCTCTCACAAGTTTTCACCAAACTTCCTAGTTACTGTATTACTAAACATCTTACTGGTAGTTCATTCACTTCTTACAGTTGTATAAGTAGTATAACTACGTAAACATCGTTTATATGCACTTCATACCTGTATGAAGGCTGTATGTTCCACTTCTAGCAGCGAAGGCGTGCAGGGAGAGGCCGTAACTCACTTAGGGCGGCCCACACCCGCCTTAACCTGCGGCGCCGTAACTCTCCTTAAAATGGCCGCGCCGATGTTTTGAGTATACCAGCGGAAGCGCTACGGCCAGACTTGCGGCGCCTTAAGCAGATACGACGCCGTAGCCTCGTTTCAGAATCCGCCCCCTGGTGTCAACGGTTATCTCGGCAGCCGTCGCCCCCAACCATGCTTGTCGCTGTCCCGGGCCGCCATGAATAGACGACTAATGAATTTATTCCGTGGGTGTCATCGCTCACAACAGTCCTCGTGCCGCCCAGTTAGTCATGTTGTCAGGAGGGAAGCGACTTGGGTATAAACAGCAACACTACCGCCACGCCATCTGTAGAGCGTCGTCAGGGACACCGACACAAACTATAGGCCTTAGAAATCAGACATCACCACACCACTTCATCCATCTACAGAGACTCGCCATATGCAGCAACACAAATTATAGGCCTTAGAAGTCAGATATCAACACACTACATGACATCATCTATAGAGCCGCACCGTGAGTACTAATACAAACTGCAGCTAATACTTAGATGCCTTTATTTTCTTGTCAGTTTCTCATTTTCGTACCTCAGTTTTTTTTTACAGTAGAGGAAACAGTTCAAGGGCAAAAGAAAGGAAACAATAATGAAAAAAAGCCCGCTACTCAAGCTTAATATCTCAGAGAAGGCTTTGGTTCCTGTGGGTACTAAATGCATAGATGGACACACATTAATGAACAAGAGATACACGCCTCAACATGTAACACGGATGAGCCTTTGCAGGAAACCCAGGCACAGCTAAACAGACTCCATCGTTGCTCATCTAAATAGCCAGGCACATGAAGTCAACAAACACTGGAGGATAAGTACATCATCTGCGTGGTGGAAAGATCGTTTTTATACATCAGGGGCCAGCGCAAGAGGCCAAGATAAGCTTTTGGAGAGATGGGGAAGAGCGTGAAATCACCCCTTCCCCTTCTCTTTTGCCCCCCTCCTCCCCATTCCCCTTCACCCCAGCACTCATAGCTAGCAATCCCAGCATCAGGATCATTTTTACACCTATGCAAAGTTCCAAGATAAACTTTTGAACAGTTAGGGAGAGCGTTGAATCGCCCCTCTCCTCTCCCCTCGTCTCCCTTTCCCAACGCACGCACACCAACGTACAAATATCATTCCCAACATCAAGATATTTTTTTACACACCAGAAGCTAATGCAAAGTCCCAAGATAAGCTTTTGAAGAGATGGGGACAGCGTAAAATCACCCCTCTCCCCTCCTCCTCCTCCTCCTCCTCTCCCTCTGCACTGACACATCACCCCAGCATCAAAAGCAAAGTAAGGCTGCCACACTCCCCTTGACAAGCCTGAGTTACGCACGTCTTTTCCTGTTTACTCAAGGCCGTCGTCCTCTTGTGTACCTGCCTGCCTACTTGGCCCGGCCTCTCCCTGGCGCCACTCACCACCGCAGACACGCATCAACAACGAACTCAGAGAAGCAATTGAGCGCCACACCCTCGGCTATTTACTGCTTATGACCCTTGCTGAGAGACATGACGAGGAGACGAGAAGAAATATAGGAGGACGAGGAGGAGGATGGGGGTGGAGGAGCAGGAGGAGGAGGAAGAGGAGGAGGCAAGTTATGAGTCTTGGTGAGATACATGAGGAGGAGGCGGGGAAAAAAGTAGGAGGTGAGGACAAGGACGAAGAGGAGAAGGAGGAAAAGGAGGGGGAAAGTTTTTGCCGGCCTATCATTGTTATATTCTGTCCTAGTTCAAAACGGTGGATAAGAAAGAAGTTGACCAAGATACTGTTCTTATGACATATCTTTCAACAGTTGTTCCTTTTCTTTTCATGATTTATTCCCAGAAAACTTTGATGGCGAGGCGTTCAATATTCCTGTTCGTTTGTGTTATTTATTTGTGGCTAACAGTATTAAACTATTGCAAAATATATTCGATCCAAATTTGTGATATTGGCTCCCGTACCCTGAATCCCGTGTCACGTTCACTAGACAGTGAATACACCTGTCTAACTCACGGACCAGAGCGGCGGCGGCACCTGTCCCTACTAATTAAGACCCCATCACCGGCGCTCACCCGTAATTATCGCAGTACTGTCGCAAAGAGCCCGGGCCAGGGAAAAAACGGCGCCGGAAGAAAGGTGCGCCGAGTACAGCCACAAAAAAAGAGAAGAAAAGTTGATAATTCTTGGGTAAACTTCTTGTCGCCTTGTCCCGTTGGAATGGCGAGACTGCTAAGAGAAAGAAGAGAAAGAGAGTGAGTTACAGACGAGGAGTATAAGAAAACAGCGTTGGCTTTGTCCCCTTAGCGGCAGCCTGTCACGAAAAAGCACAAAATTATACAGTGGAAGCTTATAAAAAAATGTTTAATTGACATGAAGCGTCCGTGTGTGTTGCGGTGTGTGAGCCTCAGGTATTGCTTGGTTCTCGAAGGGAGTGTTGGTGGGGAGGAGTGTGTGTTGGGTAGTGAGGGGAGGAGAGTTAGAAGTAAGAGAAAGGAGCAGGGTTGAATTATGTAAAAAGTTAGAAAACAGGAGAGATAATACACATGTGGAAGGAAGTGTATGTTGCTTGGTTCTCGGGGAGTGTTGGTGGGGAGGAGTGTGTTGGGTAGTGAGGGGAGGAGAATTAGAAGTAAGAGAAAGGAGCAGGGTTGAATAAGGTAAAAAGTTAGAAAGCAGGAGAGATAATACACATGTGGAAGGAAGTATATGTCAGTGTAGTGGTTGTTGACGTGGAGAAAGTATGTTTGGAAGGCACAGAAGTGAAAGCGCATAAGGAGCTGAGAGACAGGTAGATAGGAAAATAAATAGGTAGATAGATACAGATTGATAAGTAGATAGAGGAAAGTAAGAAAGACTATAGATGTTGGGTGCCAGTTGTGGATGCTCTCTTTCTCCTTCAGTCTTTCTTTTCCTTTCTCTTTTCATATTTCCTCACCCTTTCTCTCTTCACCTTTCTCTTTCCTTTCTTTTTTTATCTTTCCTTATCCTTTCTCTCTTCGCCTTGCTTTTTCCTTCTCTTTTCATCTTTCCTTATCCTTTCTCTTCTTCACCTTTCTTTTCCCTTCTCTTCCATATTCACCCCTTGCAATTTTCTCCACTTTCCCTCCTGTTTCTCTCTTCTTCACCTGTCCTTCACACCTGAGGACAAGGGAGAAAGGAGAGCACAGCAGGTAACCGTCAAATCACTCCCTTCCGCTCCTCTCCCCCGTTCTCCCTTCGCCTTTCCTCCCACCACGCCTCCTTTCTCCCTTCCCATCAGGCCCCCATCACCCATTACATCAGGCCCATTACCTATTACCCGCTGTACTGTAACGCAAGAGATTATAAACATCCCCCTCCTATATTTTAGTTCGATGCAGGTAATGGGTGGGGAAGGAGATGATAAATGGGGGAGGCTCGTTTAGCATAATGAGGGAAGGGGAAGGAATGGGACGTATCGGTAATGGAGAGTGAGGAAAGGGAGAGTGGGTTGAGGGGTGGGGGGAACCTTGCATTTTGTTTACGTAATGAAGGGAATGAAAAGGGAGAGAGGGAGAAGGAGAGAGGGAGGGGGAGAGAGGGACCCATGCATATTATATAGTCAGGAAACACAAAATTAAATGGTTCAGTAAAATTTATGTATCTTTTTTTTGCATCTATGGCGCTTAATCTAGATAGGTTTAAGATATTTGGGTAACCTCTCAACAAATGCAGTATCTTTTGCGTGTTATGAACGTTATATCTGGCGCCCGGAGCGACAACCACGTAAGCGCCAAAACAACAAAAACGAGAAAAATAGCTTTGAAGTTGCGGAACATGCAATTGTGTGTCATTTAAAAGCTAATAATGCCATGTGCATGATTCATTGAGTCAGTAGAGAATAGTAGGTTGTCCGTCTATGGCATACGTTGCCAACGTAAAATATTGAATATTTAATGGCTATAAAGAAGCCTACTACTACTACTACTACTACTACTACTACTGCTGCTGCTGCTGCTGCTGCTGCTACTACTACTACTATAGACTACTACTACTACCCACCCATCTCTTCACCACTTCCCTACCAGTATTAATAAATTTTCGCATCACAGTCATGCTAGGTATACTCAGTATTATGTGACTGTCTTGATAATACCAGGTGAAAGAATAATACAGTCGGCGGCTTGGCGCCAAGGACCGAAGACGTAGCATTATGCGGCGATTATACTATGCGATGGAGTGTAGGTATACTCGTAGATGTCTCATGGCTAATACGCTCATAAAACACTGCATTACTAACTACTTCAAACTTACCAATGCATTAATATTTTGTTATGTTTGTTTGGTGACGCCCGAGATGTTTTGTAGCGCCATTGTATCTGATCAAGATAGTCATCACAGAAATGTCGCCGCAAGTACTGCTCTATAAAGTCAGCTCAACAAATCACTTTTATTTCCCTTAAATTCTTTTGCTTCCAAGCAAGGATTATTACCAGTATGTCTTTACTTAATGTGCTGAGTGCGGGTGTACAATACACACGTGTGCAAGTGTGTATAGGCGGCATACCAAGACAAGACACTTCTTATGGTTGAGCATGATCAGCGCTTCACCCAGCCTTGCAGTTCACAGTTTTATTGCTTGTGGGTGGATCTCGAAAATATTCCCGTGCACTGCCACCAACACAACCGACAAGTGAACACTGAGTGAGTCATGATTGATGGCTGGGATTTCAAGGCCGCGGCGTCCTACATCTCGATTGTTGCCAGTTGCAGTTTTTTTTTCTTTAACCCAACCAATCAACATAGGCTCGACGCCTCACACATCATCTTCTTTGGCGCTCAACAGTTACATAAGTAGCTAATCCTGCTTCATATAATTATTCATAAACCTTGCAGTTACTCTGTTACGTGGTCATTAACCAGGATGTCATAATTATGAGGAAAAAACAAATACAACTTAGTAACCGAGTTTTATTAGAAAATCTCTTGGCACCTCTTATAGTCACAGGCGGAAAAATAGTAATAATTGATGAAACTATAAAGATTTTAATATCAGTAGTAAGACCCGAGAACTGAATACAAAAATAAATTCGAGAAAATAAATAATAGTAATATTAATAATAATAAGTCAGTGTCTCAACATCAGTCAATGATCAGTGAAAAAAAAATACCTATCAACTGAGAGAGAGAGAGAGAGAGAGAGAGAGAGAGAGAGAGAGAGAGAGAGAGAGAGAGAGAGAGAGAGAGAGAGAGAGAGAGAGAGAGAGAGAGAGAGAGAGAGAGAGAGAGAGAGAGAGAGAGGTACTGCCCAAATAGTAGCCCTTCTCGCCGAGAGAGAGAGAGAGAGAGAGAGAGAGAGAGAGAGAGAGAGAGGCTGAGAGAGAGAGAGAGAGAGAGAGAGAGAGAGAGAGAGAGAGAGAGAGAGAGAGAGAGAGAGAGAGAGAGAGAGAGAGAGAGAGAGAGAGAGAGAGAGAGACTCAAAAGTTCGTTATTCCCCTGTACGTGTGTGTGTGTGTGTGTGTGTGTGTAGAAAAAATAATTTACACCAGCATACACTTAAAATGCAGTCACATCGATTATTGCAATATATTTTAGCATAATAATTATTATTATGCTACAATATATTGCAATAATTTGTTTCCTCACATTGTGTTGCACTACTTTCTAGTATTATGAAAACAAAACCATACACAAATGTTTATTTTTATTCCTTATGGTAGTCCAGTGTGTAGTTGTCAACATGATCTTCATCGTTATTAGAGGCATCTATTTGATTATCTTCTTGATTCTGGAAGATGTTCTCATAAAACTGTTGTTCAGCAACACTCAGAAGTGGATACAGTGACCTGATATCTGCCACTTTATCCTGATCAAGTCTGAGAGGACGGTCATATTTGGGAGTCAACTGTATGGTACTGAGGTTGAAGTTGTTGGGACTGTATGGATCTCTTCCTGGCATGAGGCGCATTCTTGTGGCGTTGGTGAAGTTAGTGGCATCATAATCCTGCAGAAGAACATAACCCTCTTTGTACTCCGAGTTGAGAATGATCATCTTTGCGTTCTTGAATGTTGAAGCTGTAGCTCTCCTCCTCGTTACCATCGTCTTCAGCAGGTCTAAATTCAGGAACTTTGACTGGTCCATTTCTTCAACCGTGAAAGTAGAGGCAGCACTTTTCATAACACTGCAGTAATCACGAGGAAGCACCACATTGCCATGTCGTTTCAGGCGTTTTTCAATAAGCCCAAAGGACCTGTCACAACCCATGAATGTATGTCCTGGCACCAAAAAGATGTGTTTGATGTCCTGTATTCGCCCACAATGCAACTCATGGAGATAGTTGAGGACCATGTTTATGTTCTTATTTTGTCCTCCACAGTTATCAGAAAACACAACTAGTTTTTCAAAAGCACATCTAGCATATTCACGAAACACCCAGTCCTTTAAGCAACTAGCAATCTCCACAGAACCACGCTTAGCTACACTTTCATTCCACACATACATGGTTGATTTTTCTGTTTTCAAATTAAATATGCACAAGTTATAAGTCCACATTTTGCGTTTGTAGTAAGAGATTCCAGCTGACAAGCGAGGTGTTGGGAGAGTTTGTTGGAGGTCTACAGCAACTGCACGAACATCATCATCATCATTATTTTTCCATATTTTCATAAGGTTCTGTGCTTCGTCTGCTTCTGCCTTGTGTGCCTGTAAATTCATTTGATGTTCTGCTACCTTCTCCAGGTTTTCAGCATCATTCTTAATTGCAGCATTCAAAGTATCACAAGTGGTACAGGTGTCAGAATCAGGAGGTGCAAAGCAAATGTTGAATTCCTTGGTGAAGACATCACTGTAGTAGCTGAAGGTGACAAACGGTTCATTACTGTGTTCCTTTTCCATCCATTCTACGTATGAATCATAGAGTTTCTTGATGGTAAGGGACGAGTCTAGGTAGCGACGGTGTGGAGCCTTGAAGCGACTGTAGTGGCACGACATGGCAGGCAAAAGTTTGATGTGTTCTCTGACTCGATCCGCCTGCATCCCCACAATTTTGTTTTGAGGAACTCGCCTTCCGCGTTTATCTGCAATTAGGGTTCCGGTCAACGTCATTTTCTTGCTTGCACTTTCAACACGGCTAAAGCCACACTGACACTTGCACGACTTTGTGGCACGCATTGGCACGAACTCGGTCGTGCCAATGCGCAAACTAGTCGTAAACTCGCGTGAAGTGTTCGGAAACTCGTCGCGACTGCATCACATGTCGGGACGAAAATTTTGAAATGTTTTAAATTTTGGCACGACAAATTTTTCGTGACGGGTTCGTTAACTATGCGCAAACTGTTCGTGAACTTGTCGCGAACAGTGCGGGACAATGCAGGAGGATGCGCACCAGTGCGTGCCAGTGCGCGCCATGCCACGACATGCACGACCTGCCACGCATTGTTCACGAACTGTTCACGAACTGTTCACGACAAGTTTGCGACATGTTTACGCATTGGTGCGCGTCACAGCATGGTCGTGCGTTACCCCTGACACGGTCACGTGTACTTCACGCCTTGATGGCACGAACAGTTCACGACTAGTTCACGCACTTCACGAACAGTTTGCGCTTGGCACGAGCAGTTCACGACGAGTTTGCGAGTAGTTCACGACTATTGCGCAACTATTGCGCAACAGTGTCGCTCGCGTCAATGCGGGGGTATATAATAGCCACTTCTCGCCATTCCACAACTTGCCAGCAAGCAGACAACATGCCGAAGACGAAACAAATAGGTGGAAGAGCAAAGCAGAGAAGGCCACAAGCCGACAGGCCAGAAAATATTGGAGCAGATCCAGAGCCAGAGACCGCTGAGAGAGATAAGTCCCTCCAGTCATCCATATCAAGTGTCGATGGCATCCCTGAGACACAGCAGGATACACTTGACACCCAGAGACAGCCATCCAGTGAGGAAGAGGCTACCCGGCAGCAGAAGAAGCGGGTCCGGGTATCCAAGAAGGAAATCCCTGAGTACCGCTGGACAGATGAGGGGGAGAGGGGGTTGGCTGACCTCATCAAGGAATACCCCCAGCTGTATGACAAGAAGCAAAAGGAGTGGCTTAACGTGGCGACCAAGAACAGCCTGTGGAACCGAGTCGGAGAGCAGCTGAATCCCCCTGCCACTGGTCCCCAATGCAAGAAGCACTACGAGAACATGCGCACCAGGGTGGGGAAGATCTTGAAGAAGGAGAAGAAGAGTGGGGCAAGCCAGCCTGAGAGGAGTGCCCGTGACGACGAGATCATGGAGACTTGGAGTTTCTTAACACAGCACATCGTTCGGGGAAAGACAGTCCCCAGTGAGCAGTTTGCTGTCCCCGAGTCAGCCACAGTGACGAGCAGCGACGATGAGGATAATGATGTCCAGTCTACAGGGTCCCAGAGCCAGGCATTTACTACAACAGGCAAGGGCAAGGGGAAGCGGTCCAGGCCCACAACAACAGAGACAGCCACCACAACCGCCGTCACTACCACCACATCGGGGGTCACCCACATTGACCTCAGTGAAGCTGTCAGGCAGGTGAGAATCCCAATGTCACTAGTTGTAGATTGTATTCCAGTTTGTTCCATTTCTCTTGACATGACATGTGCAATATGATGCAATCAAATGCTGTACTAACTGGTGCCAATGTCTGTATGTTTCAGATCCTCTCCAAAGCAGACTCCCAGGGCGCCAGCCACTCCTACACCGGCCACCAGAAGATCGTCCATGATTTCGTGTGCCTGCTGGAAGGGCACATGCAGGGCATCCCGGAGGAATCCTGGCACGAGTTCCAGATTGACTGCCTCAACCTGGTCCACCGTTACAGGCAGCGGCGTCCGCTCTTCCAGCAATCACAGCAACAACCACCCATGATCTGGCAAGGCCCACAGCAGCAGCAACCCTGGCAGCCCCTTCAGCAGCAGCAGTTCTGGCACCCCCCTCAACCGGCCACCTGGCAGGCACCGCCACAGCAGCAGCAGCAGCAGCAGCAACCTCCAGCAAGTCAGCCAGCACCTCAACCCTTGTTGCCGCCCCAGCCACCACTGGCCTCCCAGTCTTAAGGCCAGTCGTCCTGGACACGGACCACTGAGTGGGAGCCACGGATGCCACCTGCCCCGTCAGCGACTCTTGTCCAGTCGCCATCACCAACCCCTTTAGTGTCGCCGTCAGTCATCTTAAAGACACCTGTGACATCACCCAGCTTCCCGGGCCTGACCCCAGGGTCGGTAGGCAGCATCCTAGAGAGGAGTTCACCCTCAACCCCCTTCACCTCCAAGGACCTTAACACCCCGAAAGTCCACCGTGTATCCCCAGGCAGCGGTCCCAGCATCAGCAAGGACACTGAGTGAGACACTTTGAAAATGTTGTTTGTTGTTTTCATGTTAATAAAGTTGACTACTTTAAAACACTTGTTTTCATTTTCACATTAAAATAAAGTTAGCCACAAATAAAAGAGACACCAAAAAGGAAAAGAAAAGAAAAATAAACGAGAAAGATTTTATTTCAATAGTGGTACAAATATAGATGCAGCTCATGGGGATACCATTCTTTCTTGCCAAGGGACGGCACCAGCAGGGGACATGTAGTAATGTGACAGGTAGTCTCGCTGATCCTTCGCCTCCCTCGCTGAATGGTGGCCTGGTAGAGGCATCAGCCCCAGCAGCTGCTGGTCGAGTCTCCATCTACCAGGGATCAGATCATATGTGTCCGGATCTTCGCGGTCCACTTCTGGAATTGCATGTGGGTATCTGATGAGGAGGAGGTTGTGTAGGACACAGGCGCACATGGTGATCAGGTTGATGTTGTCGGGGTGCTGCTGCATTGTTGTCAAGAAGCAACGGAACCTGTGAGACAAGATTCCAAAGGCATTCTCCACAACACGACGGGCACGAGACAATCTGTAGCTGTATATGCGTTCTCGATGGACCTGTGATCGGTGGGAGAATGGTTTCATCATCCAGGTTCGGAGTGCGAAGGAGTCATCCCCTACGAAGTGATAGGGCACTGGCTTATCATCATTAGGGAGCGGTTCTGGTTGAGGCACTCCAGCTCTGTGGTCTTCTACAGCATCATGCAGGGAGCAGTTACTCCATGTTCCTCCATCCGATGCACCACCCTCTGCCCCAACATCCACATACAGGAACTTGTAGCCAGCATCTGCCACTGCCATCAGTACAATGCTGTGGAAGCCCTTGTAGTTATGGTATTTTGAACCAGCATTGGGTGGCTTTTTCATGGCGATGTGCTTGCCGTCTACAGCTCCCAGACAGTTGTGGTAGTTCCATCTGGAGCTGAACTTGGCAGCAACTTCCTTCCACATCTTTTCAGTTTTGGGGCAGCGGAGCACTTCGTCCTTGTAGACCGCGATGATGGCTTGACACACCTTGGGTATAAACTTGCAGATTGTACTTGCTTCAACCCTGAAGCTGAACTGCAGACTTGGATAGGAATTTCCAGTGGCTAGGAAGCGGAGGGTGGCAGCCAGCTTGAGTCCAACTGGAAGCGGTTCCCTCATGAAGGTGGACTGTTTCTGGAGGCGAGGGTTAACTTCTCAACCATCTCTTGGAACAGGTCAGGTGTGATTCTGAGGTAATTCTTGTAGCCCCTTGGATCTTCCTTGTGGAGTTCAGTCAGTAGCGTGTCATACTGTCCAAACTCCTGTCTTCTGGCCAACCATTTCCTGACCCACACTTTCCTTGGTGTCCTTCTTCGAGGTGGGGTTGCCTTTTCTTCATCTTCTGCCTCTTGCACCCTTTTCTACTGCTCTTCAACAATGGCTAGAGCAGCCGCCAGGTATAGGCATCTTCTCTTCTCTGCTACGACGCTGTCTCTGGAATTCAGCATGTTGTCTCTTCCACAGGCAATCCAAAAATGACGCCAGGGGTGGGGAGGCCCCCTTTTTATATGGCGTGCCCAAATCGCCACGACGGCCTCCGAATAGCGCAAACTCGTCGGGCCAATGCGGGAAGTGCGTAAACTTTGCGCGAACAGTGCGTAAACTATGCGTAAATACGTCGTGCCAGTTCGTGTCAATGTGGGCACTATTGGGCGCGCATTCGTAACCTATGCGTGAATAGTGTGTGAAGTCGTCGTGAACAGTGCGGGAACAGTGCGGGAGCCTCCCGCTGCGTGCCACCAAAATGGCACGCATTGCCACGACACAGTTCGTGGCAATGCGTGCCACAAAGTCGTGCAAGTGTCAGTGTCACTTAAGACTAAGGCCATGCATACTGGCAAATCCTCTTTTGCAAACACTATGTGAGGCACCGTTAATCATCACACTGTAGAGAAAAGTATGGCTACGCCTGCTGACTTCTGCCAGTGTACGCTTTCGCTTGATGGGCACAGTCTTCACCAGTTTTTGAATATAGGCGTTTTGGAGTTCATAATCTCCTAGTGCCCAAAAAGCTTCAAATATGGCTCGAATTCCTTCACGTCCTACCCTGTCAAAACACCCGTCAGCACAAGGAGGGCCAATAGCACGGGCTGCTACATGTCTGTTTGTTTTCACACTGATGTAAGCCTCACCAACATTTCTCTTGTGTTTTGCAACATTTTTTTTCCACACTGCTGGATTCCTGGTGCGTTTTCTTCCACGGGAAGGTTCAGGCACGTCACCGTCACTATTGTCATCATGGCTGACGCGCTCGCCGCCAGCATCAACTTCAGCTGCCTCGTCAGACGACATCTTTGCACGTCAATAACCTGAGGAAAAATTTGTATGATAAATAAATTTTAAACAAACAACACACACACACACACACACACACACACACACACACACACATGGTTTATAGGTAACAATAATAAGGTTGACATCGCAACGTCGAATAACACAAAGGTTCATTAGTGGTGATGATCAGACACTGCATGTTTTTTTGTTTTGTTTTTTTTTTGTCATTGAAAAGGCGTTATAAGGTTAATTGGCATTGTAAGGATGATTTGAGCCCGTGAGGATGACAGATACTATGAACCTGACAAGTAGGCTACTGTCAGGTTTATTGGCACTGTGAGGGTACTGAGGTTGACATGATGTACATTGTACGGCTAACTGACACTATAAGGTAGATAGACATTCAGATACTCAGGTTGAATAACACTGAAGCATGAACTTGTAACAGACAGTGAGACAGACAAACATATACTTACTCAGGTCTGGCCGAGACATCGGTGGGGGAGTGGAGGCTGGAGACGCGTCGATGACTGATGGCGGCTGTTGATTGAATACGCCTAATTGTCAAGGTGCAACCTATTATTTTAGTGGTGAGGACGCAAAAGTAGCAATGTGATTTTTGTGCCCAAAATGGAATTTTCGATGCGTGATTTTGTGTTTTCTCGGACATATTCAAAGCTAAAATACTCGAAAAACTAGTAATGAGGAAATACCTCCATATGATAGAATTTAGTAAGAAGATGTGTTACTTAGTATTTGCTTGACAATTTCTAATAAATATTGAATATTAGTGTAACATTGTGTAATTTTGTGTAATTTTGTCACGTATCATCATCCCACGCCCACCTTCCCCACTCTCGTCTTCCCCCTAGAGGGGTTATAGTGGGTAGGAATAATGATGGATGATGATGAGTCATAGTGAGAAGATGTGATGCTGGATGATGACAGGATAGTGGTGATAAGTGGTGATGCATGATGTTGGGTAGGAACAGTGTTGGATGGTCATAGGTAATGTTTGGGAAAGTTGCTGAAATAATAATGATAATACTTAATAATAATAATGATAATAAAAATAATAATAATAATAATAATAATAATAATAATAATAATAATAATAATAATAATAATAATAATAATAGCCTAACAAAAGTAGGCTATGCGCAATAAAGCATAACAATTAATACTGAGTTAAAAAATCGTACTATGAATGATGATTTATGACAAAATAGCCTAATAAAATAAATATATGCACTGATATGCTATTTTATTGTTACAGATTATCGATAAATTTTTGAGTAACAGTTTCTATTCAAGTCAAAAGTGGCGCGAAATGTCTGAGATTTGCGCTCGTAGCTGTGTTCTACATGGAACCAAACTGATTTCATGTCATTATGCATAATTATTATTCATTTACGTATTGGCAGCAGTTGTTTGGTATTCACTTTCATATTTTTCATTCAGTTTTACACAACGCATTTACCCATATATGGATGAAACCATCTCGGGTTCCCTTCTAAATGTATAAATCTTTCGTCTTTAACTAAAAACTTTCGTGACTCGATGAGTCAAAGAATTGTTTAATGGCATTCAGTTGAAGTTACTCCTATCCGCAAGCAGTCTATCATCGTTCTTATATTATTATTAAGACAGATATCCTTCCTGTAGAGTGGTATTATAACTCCAATGTCCCTTCCTCATGATCTGTGCGAGGAGAGGCGGTGCTGAAAATGTGGGAGAAAATGTGTATGCGCTACTTTAATTATTGCTTCTTTTCATATATTTTTTCTCGCGTGATTATTTTATATTAGTGCTTATGTGATGCAGAATTTCCTTAGGAAGAAGATGGTGGTCCCCGTTTTTCATAATATTGTGTGATAGTGTCAGGACGTCCAGTGGGAGTGAGGTGTGTGAGTTGTCACATTTCGGCGCGGAGCCATGCCTCACATTCCTTTTTTAAAGAAAACGTAAGCACCGAGGACTCACTCAAGTTGTAGTTTCCGCCTGAGATACCCTTTTTTAAAATTGAAATTAGAGTATTTAGTTTATAGGAAACATGTAAATGCTAAACACCGCCAAATAGATCGAGAGTTGCTTTATTTCATTCGATCATTATCTCATTTTTGACCGCGATGTCGCTTACGTGGTTGTCGCTCTGAGCGCCACATATATAGATGTCATGTCATGGCGTGGAAGTGAAGTAGGTTAAAGAATGTTATTAACGGTATTTATTTACCTCGCTCGATTTCGATATGTTAAAAAATATAACTTTCAACATCGATTGCAGAAGCGTCTCCCTAATGCAGCATCCTTAAATTTTCTGCAAGATCAGCTCGTCTTCTTTAGATACGACGGTACGCTTGTCGTTGGGCATATCAATAATTTGTATGATGCTTTGAGTAAGTTAGGAAGCAATGTGATGGCGGTAATGTATGATGGGGACGTGAAGGGCAGTAGTATTGGGACATGGTAAGAAGGAAGTATCGTGTTAGAGGTGAATGTATGATTGGAAAGTGATGGGATGTGTCAGGTAAGAAGCATTCTGTTGGCGGTAAGGTATGGGAGGAAGTGCAGGACAGCGGTGATGGGACATGGTAGTTAGAAAGCATTGTGTTGGAGGTAATGTATGGGAGGAAGTGCAGGACAGCGGTGATGGGACATGGTGAGTTAGAAAGCATTGTGTTGGAGGTAATGTATGGGAGGAAGTTATGGGGAGCGGTGATGGGACATAGTAGGGAAGTATTGTATTTGGCTATAATGTATCGGAAGGAAGTGATGGGCAGGTAAGGCCATATTGAGAAGGAAGCATCGTGTTGGCGGTAATGTATGGAATAGAGTGAGGGGCAGCGGTGATGGGACTTAGGCAAATAACAGGCCTTTACGGACCCCTTCACCGTGAGATTTTGTACCATTACCCATTCCCATTATGCCTTATATACATTTTTCTCATTTGTAAGCTCATTTTCATTTTCTGCGGCATCTTGGTCAGGAAATTTGGTCAGTTTTTTTTGTTTGTTTGCTCCTACAATATTTTTTTTCCAATTACATGTATTTTTGCCTATTTCTATTACACTTAATATGCTTTTTCTTCTCATTCGTATTTTGATCTCGTTTTTTCTCCGGTGTATCTTCATTATGTAATTTTATTTTTTGTCCATGATGTTATTTTTCTGCATACATTATTTTTTCCTACATGTATTTTTGTTTTACTCAGCTCTCAACAACATTCTTCTTTATCTCTTAATACTACTTAAAACTATATATTTTTTCTATTCATTTCCTGTTTACACCATTTCTGCGTTTTCCTTTATCATGTAACTTAGCTCACAACATAATATCGCTTCTTTATATTTCTTAATAATGTTTCGACCGCAATATCAATCTCTACTACCTCATAAATCACACTCATTCATACAAACATACATACCCTCTACCCCCTCCAGCTGCCTGACCCATACACCTTTACACACCATTATACTCTTCCCCACCCCCTTATTACCTGCACGTAAGGCAAGGTAAGGTAAAGTAAAGTAAGGCGAGGTCAGGTCGCCCCACATGTAGCAGACAGGTAACGTTAACACGCCCTCCTGGAAACACGTCAATGTTTGCTGCAAATTCCCTGAAAACATTAACTTAGAAGGTAAACAGTTTTCTCCCTAGCCATTAGTATCTCCCTCTCCTCTCTCTCCCGACTGTTTCTCCCCTTTATCTTTCTCATCTCTTCCCTTCCCATCCTCCTTCGATTAATGGTCCCCCTTTTTCTTTCTTTTGTTGTTTTTTCTTCTTTCTTCCCTTTTCCTCTTCTCCCCTTTAACTTTTTTCTCTCTCATCTTTCTTACTTTTTCTTCCCATACTTCCCCCATCCTCTTCTCTTTACATTTAAGTGAGGGAAAAAAGGGATTTGGAGGAAGGAAGGGCGGTACAGTGGGTAAGGGAGGGAGGGAGGGAGGGCAGGGAAGGGAAGGTCAGGAAGGAAATTGACAGTCAAAAGTAAACCAATTTCTCCATTTTCTTTACCTTTAAGGGAGGGTAGGGATGAGTGGATAAGGGATTGAAGGAAATGGGGAGGGGAGAACGAGTGATAGGGAAGAGAAGAGAAGGAAAGGGAGAGGAAGGGGCGGCAAAATAAAGGAAGGGAAAGGAAGAGAAGGGAAGGAAGAGAAGGAAGGAAGGAAAAGGGAAGGATGAAAAAGGAAACTGCAGGGAAGAGAGAAGAGTGTCAGGGAAGGTAGGGGTAGTAGTGAGTGGGGAGAGAGTTTAAGGGTTGAAGAGGAAGGTAAATTGACAAGGGCTGGACACGAAGGTAACTCGACAAGGACTCGTATTCGACATCACGTGATTAGGCGATTCGCTGCGCCATTTCGGGTCCTTCGTGCCGTTCCTCTCCCCACACACACACAGACACACAAATAGACACTTCGACTCACCTGTCTTGGCACTGATTGTATTTAAAAGGTTCTTCTTAAGGGGAGGAGTGGGGTGGATAGGGGGGAGGAGGGGGAGGCGGCTGCGTGTAATGGACAGATAATGGAGAGGAAATCAAGGTGTGTACAGGTGCAAACACGATTGTAATGAAGGGCTTGATTGTAAATACCTGGCTTAGGGCGCGCACACACACGTACACACACACACACAAACACACACACACACCATCACCACCCCTGCCATCATAAACCACCCTAATATCCCCTCCCACAAAGCCCTTTCATTAGAGGCTCAATATTCACCCCTTCCCCTCTTCCCCTTCCTTTCTACCGCCTCTTAACCCTGTCATTCACCTCTCCTTCCCTCAGTGTGACGGAGATGAGCACCGAGGCCACGCGCAGCTTAAAACATGCCTTAAACTTTACCCTTATCTCTTACATTCCTTTTCCATGATCCTTCCCTTTCCATTCCTTTCCTTTCCTTCCCCTTCCCTTCCCTTCCCTTTCCTTCCTCTCCCTACTTCTTATTTCCCTTCCCCATACCCGTATATCCTTTCCCCTTATTTATCTTTATTTATTTTCTAGTTTCTGAAGAGTATCACCATAACTATCATTATTGTAGTAGTAGTAGTAGTAGTAGTAGGGGTAGTGGTAATAGCAGGTAGTCGCAGTTTAGGTTAGCCCCCCATAGAACACCCATCACGTCGTTTTCTTGACATGAACGATCGGCCGCAGATACCAAATTTTCACGTCGTAAAACTCTAAAAGGGCTTTGCATAATGACGTACTGACCGTCTCCCTTCTCCCTTCCCTTCCCTTCCTTACCTTACCCTATATCTCCTCCCCTTTCCCATACCCATACATTCCTCCCCTTTCTCTTCTTTTCCATTCCTTTCCCTTCTCTTCCTCTTCCCTTTCTCTCTTCCTCTCTGTTCCGTTCCCTTCCCTTCCTTACCTTACCCTATCTCCTCCCCTTTCTCTCTTTTCTTTATCATTCCTCTCCCTTCTCGTCCTCTTCCCTTTCTTTCTTCCTTTCTGTTTCGTTCCCTTCCCTTCCTTACCTTACCCTATATCTCCTCCCCTTTCTCATACCCATACGTTCCTCCTCTTTCTCTCTCTTCTTTTCCATTCCTCTCCCTTCTCGTCCTCTTCCCTTTCTCTCTTCCTTTCTGTTCCATTCCCTTCCCTTCCTTACCTTACCCTGTATCTCCTCCCATTTCCCATACCCATACATTCCTCCCCTTTCTCTCTCTTCCTTTCCATTCCTTTCCCTTTTCTTCTCCTTCCCTTCCTCTCTTCCTTTCTGTTCCGTTCCGTTCCCTTCCCTTCCCTTCCTTTCCACAGCATTCTCTCTCCCCTCCTTTTCCACACCAATAAATCCCACTCCTTTCTCTCCTTTCCCCTTCCTTCCATTCCCTCCACCTCCTCCTCTTCTCCCCTCCTCTCCTCTCTCTCAGGTTCATTATAAGTAGGAAAAGCGGCGAGATATATATCGTCGGAACCGTCCTGCAAAAGCCTATTAATTTTGAGTTTATGGCGGGCAGTGCAGGTGAATGGGGCCGCTAATTAGCTTACCTGAGGCGTCTAATATGGTGCCTCAACCCCATACATCACCCATTCCTCACTTTCACCCCATTCTTTCCTCTCCTCTTCCTCCTCCTCCTCTTCTTCTGCAGTGCCCCCTTTTCTCTCCCTTTCTCGTATACCTCTCTCTGTCTTCCTCCCTTTCTTCATTCCTCTTGTAACACCTGAGCTCCCTTTCTTCCTGACAGTGAGAGGGAGGAGGAGAGGGAGAGAGGGAGAGAGCCTTACAGGGATAGCAATTGAGGGTGAATAGAAGGGAGGTAAAGGGAGGAAGAAAGGAGGGAGAGAAGAAAGGCGGTTACATCAGGTTCTCTTTGTTGGGGTATAGCTTTTCTTGTCTTTGCTTGTTTTCATTCTTCGTTTTTTCTTCTTTGTTATTTTTTATGTGTGTGTGTTTGGTTCGTCTTTGTGTGAGGTTCCTATGCAGCGTGGATTGTATAAGTATTGTTTGATGGTGTCTCTGTATCCTCATTTTCCTATTGATTTTAGTTTTGTTTATTGTTTTTATTGTATTTCTGTTTTATTTATATTGCCTTTTATGTTACTTTTATTCAGGGAGAAGGACGAGGAGGAGGAGGAGGAGGAGGAGGAGGAAAAGAAGAATAACCCCTCCTCCTCCTCCTCTTCCTCCTCATCCTTCTTCCTTTTTTTCTCCTCTTTCTCTTCTTCCTTATCGTTCTTTACTTTTCTCCTCCTTTTCTTCCTCATCGTTCTTCCTTTTTTTCTCATCCTCCTCTTTCTCGTCTTCATTGTTTATATATTTACTACTTTATTTATTTATGATTTGTTTTCTATTTCTCCTACATATAAATGAGCAAACGTTTCTTTTATCATCATCTTTCTCTTCTTATTTAGTATTGCTTATATGATTTTAAGCTATTGAGAGTTGACTTTACGCCCATCTTTACGTCTATGCTTATTCACCTAACCAATTCAGCGTCAAACCTGTTTATTTCCATTCAAAAAGAAAGAAAATATATAAATTGTTGGAGTCTCCCAGAATAAGTCTACGTTTTCTTCTCTCCCCGAATCTCCAACCGGCTGCCTCACGTTCGATTCTGAATACATTATCGTACGGAAGAGAGAGAGAGAGAGAGAGAGAGAGAGAGAGAGAGAGAGAGAGAGAGAGAGAGGTCAAAGTATCGTTATATTCGTCTAGTGTGTGTGTGTGTCTCTGTGATATATCTTGAACGATTATATATTTTTTTCCTCCTTGTATTACTCTTGGTCTTAGTTGCGTTTTCTTTTGCGAGGAATAAACGTCACTCAAGAATTTTACGACTCGGTGATATTTTAGGATTTCATTTGTTTTCGTCTCATTTTCACTTACCTGCGACTTGGGTTTTATTTTACCTGAGTTCGTGTCTTACTGTGGTGGTCTTTTTTTGTTGCTGTTGTTGTTGTTGTTGGTGGTGGTGGTGGTGGTGTTTTTGTTCGTGTTGTTTTTGTTATTGTTGTTGTTGTTGTTCTTGCTTATTGTTGTCAGGGATCTCTCGCATTCAAACGCCCTTCCTTCCTTCCTTCCTTCCTTTCTTTCTTCTTTTCTTCGTCATTCTTTTCCATCTCCTTCTACTCCTCCTCTTCCACCTCCTACTCCATCTATATAAATGCTCTCCTTCTTTTACTCCTTTTTCTTTCTTTTCCCCTTCTTTCCCTCCTTCTCCTCCTCCTTAGCCTTCATCACCATCACCATCACCTCCATTTCCTTCTTTTCTTCCCCCCTCCTCCTCCTCCTCTTCTTCATCATCATCATCACCATTATCATCATCATCATCATCATCATCATTATAGTCTGTCCTCTCAATCTTCAGTTAACCATTCTTCCATCAGACATCCTTTAGACATCCTACGGTAAAGCATTCTTCAGTCAGACATCCTTCGATCAGTCATCCTTCGGTCAGACATCCTACAGACAGCCATCCTTCAGTTAGCCATCCTTCGGTCAGACATTCTTCCATCAGACATCCTACGGTCAGATATCCTACGGTCACATATTCTTCGCTTGCAGTGGCTTCGTGCGTCCAGGGAGGGAGTCTAACGTTAATGTTGGCGCGGTGGACTAAGTGTGTTTGAGTTTATCTTAACGACCACTAATTTACGAGATAATCCACCTGCCGTGTAAACTAATACTTCTCGATCCACCGCCAGAGGGCCACGGCTTGCTGCTTCCTCCTGCCTTCTTCCTCTTTCCTTCTTTATTTTTTTCTTTCCTCTTCTTTTTCCTGCATATCTATATTGTTCCTTCCTCTTTCCTCCTCTTATTCCTGCATTTCTGTTTACTTCCTTCATATGTTTCTTCTTGTCGCTGTTCTCCTTTTCCTCCTGCCTCTAAACTCTTTCTTTTCGTTGTCATTCTCCTTTTTCTCGTCCTTCTATCACCATTAACTGTTTCTCGTCTTCGCCGCCCTCATTCTCCTCCTCCTATACTTCTTCTCCCACCTCTTTCTCTTTCTCGTATGCATCTTCTCACTCTTCCTCTTCATCTCCATTTTTCTTTATACATTATTCACTTCCCCTCTTCCCTACCCCCTCTTCCCTCTAATCTCTTCTCCTCACTGACATACCTGTCCATCCTGCAACAACCCCATTCTCTTAATCTAGCAGTTTCTCTCCCATTCTCCCTCTACTTAGTTCTCCATTCCCTCTTCTCTTCCCCTATAAAACTATCTCCCGTGCCCCTCACTTAACTCTCCATCCTGCCTCCCCATCTTCCCTTCCCCCCTTCTTCACCCCACCTCAAGATATGCCAAAGTAGACATAATGAATCTGCGAGCCCTGCCACGCCCTCTGTCCGCCCCGGATACCTGATGGCCGCCCGATTACCTCGCCGGCGACGCTGACGTGTGTCGCCACCAAAGTTGCGGCGGCGGGGGGGCGATTGGGGGCGTGGGGGGCGGTATGGGAGGGGGGCGGGTGGAGAGGGTGAAGGTGACGCAGCCTCGCCCAGTAAGAAGAATATAGGATGGAAACGGTGGAAGAGAGATGTCCTCTTTCATTCTTTTATTCTTTTCTTTGTTTTTTTTTTGTAATAGCAGCAATAGTAACAGTGATAATAGTAATAGTAATAGCAATAATAGTAGTAACAGTAGTAGTAGTAATGCTTGTCAGGTTTAAGTGTGATGATGATTTGAAAAAAAAAATGCAATAAAAAAAGATTAATAAAGGCCAAGACTAAAGGCGACAGAATAAATCAGCAAGCACTTACTCCTTGATCCTCCGAGTCAATAAATAATGATCTTAAGAGTCCTTGATCCTGTTTAGCGAAGGACACCCGGCAGGAGGGGAGGTCCTTCATGATCCTGACAACCTCACCACCTCGCCCAATAAAAGCCTGACGGAGGAGCGTTATCAGGGTGGAGCAGGAGGAGGAGGAGGAGGAGGAGGAGGAGGAGGAGGAGGAGGAGGTGCTGGTACTGGTGATGAGTAGAATATGATAATGGTGATGAAGGAAAAGAAGAAAACGAAGAAGTAAAAGAAGAAGAAGAAGAAGAAAAAGAAGAAGAAAAAGAAAAGAAGAAATATAAAGAAAGGAATAGAGCGAAAATAAAACAAAGGAAGAAGATACAAAAGAGAAAGGAAAAATATGAAAGAAAAAAATAAAAAGGAAAAGAGAAAACATCAGGAAAAATGAAGAAAAATGAATATTGTTGACAAAAAGGAGCAATTACAAAAGGAAGAAAAAGAAGAGAGGAGAAAGAAGACAAGCAAAAGAAGCAGGGAACCACTTTTATATATCTCGCACCCGTTTTTTTTTTGTTTACATGTAACTTATTTTAATGCACTTTCTAATCTACTTAACGTGTGGCTTTTAAGTTTAAGAGGGCAGAGTGAGCAGCCTTGACAAACCCCTGGGCTAAGAAAACACTCGGAAGCAATAATCTTTTTATTTTCACATCTCTTTACATTTTCCTAATTTTCACTAGTTCCCTTTTATTTTTACAAACTTTCCTTTATATGGTTAGAAAGCCCATTGAGTTCTCCATATTTTCTTATTATTACCATTACCACACCTTTCTTCATTATTGAGCTATGGCCCCATGAATTAAGAAGACACATAGCAAAACATTCATTATTTCTAAACAGTAAGAAAAGTGGAGTTCTCTTAATATTTTTCTTTTATGGTTCTTCACCCAAACTCCTCCTCCTTCTCATTCTCATTCTTCTCCTCTTTTCTTTCTTTTCTTTTTGTCCTTGTTTTGTTTTGTTCTGTAAGTTAAGTGAAGATCCCATTATATTTATCTCTTTTATATTTCTTCATCAAAGCTCCTCCCTCTCTCTCTCTCTCTCTCCTCCTCTCTCTCTCCTCTCTCTCTCTCTCTCTCTCTCTCTCTCTCTCTCTCTCTCTCTCTCTCTCTCTCTCTCTCTCTCTCTCTCTCTCTCTCTCTCGCTCTCTCTCTCTCTCTCTCTCTCTCTCTCTCTCTCTCTCTCTCTCTCTCTCTCTCTCTCTCTCTCTCTCTCTCTCTCTCTCTCTCTCGCACGCACAGGTATCAATAACACGTGATTTACCTGAATTTACCTGAACTCTGCAACGCCAAGGTTCTTCTAAGGCTCCGACGACGCCAGTTTTCCTCTTCGCTTAAGGGGAGACTCACCTCTCGGAGCCTCAGTTTTAGATCTGAATTACAATAAAATGCTGGGCGTGCTTTGATTTAGGTAGCAAGAAGGGCCGTAAAGAAACATATACCTCCTTGGCTCAAAGAGAGAAAGAATTTTGAGGTCAGGGGGCGCGAGGGAGGGGACGGAAGGAGTAGGAAGGAGAGGGAGGGTCCTGAGGGGCGGGGAGGAGTCCTATAGATGAGCAGGATCCGCCCCGTCTGCATAAGGAAAGCTTAGGACCACAGACAAATCGGTTTAGTAGATCCGGGAGAGGGTTAGAAAGAAGGAAACGTCGGTGAAGTTAGTGATGGGGAAGGAAGGAAGAGGTGGAGGAGAATGTGGAGGTGGTGGTAGAGACTGTAAAGTTAGGGCAGGAGATGGTGGAGATGGAGAGGGAGGAGGAAGGAGGAGAAGAAGAAGGGGAAGAAGAAGAAGAAGAAGTGGAGGAGATGGAGAAGAAGTAGCAGAAGAAAAGAGGAGAAGAAGAAGAGGAAAAAGAAGACGGAGGAAAAAGAAGAGAGAAAAAAGAAGAAAAGACGAAGAAAATAGAAGATAAAAAAAAGAGGAGGAAAAAGACGGCGGAAGAAAAAGAAAAAACGAAAAGGAAACGACGAAGAAAAATAAAAAGAAAAGAGAAGGAGAGGAGTTTTGATAAAGCACATTAAAGAAAAACACTAAAAGGAAAAACAAATAAACCACAGGAAAAGTAAAAACAAATCAACCAAATCAAAATACAAGTGTCTGAAAATAATATGAAAGCTCCAATGACAAACGGATTAAAATTAACATGTTTTGAAATCCTGCTCACTCCCTTTATTGCCTCGTACGCCACGCATGAGAGAGGGAAGGCGTAAGATCTCTTGATAGCGTTACTGAGACTGACAAGGCGTGACCGAACCCGCGCTACCAGTCAGCCAGTCCACCAGCAAACCAGTCAGCCAGTCAAGTCCAGCGCGAGAGACTTGACTGGGGACTGCATCCGAACTGACTCCAAAACTGTTTTTCTTTTCTTACGCGGACGAAAAGAAGATGGCATTGAGCGATCTTTCTTTCTTATTTTCTTCGTTTTTTCCTTCCTTCCTTCATCCCTTCCTTCCTTTTTTCTTTCGTTTTCTTTCATTTTTTCTTTCCTCCCTCTTTCCTTCCTACGCTCCCTCCTTCCCTCCTTCCTTTCTTTCGTTCTCTTTTTTTTTTCTTTCTTCTTTCCTTTCTACTTTCCTTCCTACGTTCCCTCCCTCCTTCCTTCCTTCCTTCCTTTTTTCCTTAAGTTACCATTTCATTCATTCATACATTCTTCCTTTCTTTTCTCCTAGTCATTCCTTTTCACTTTCTTTCCTTCCTTCCTCACTTCATCTTTTCATATCGTTTTCCTGTTCATTCGTTTTCAGTTAATAGTTCACCCACACATTCATTCATTTTCATCCTTTCTTCCTTCCTTCCTCCCTTCCTTCCTTCCTTAACCTCCATTCATCCATTCCTCACCATCCACAAACCTTTCTTTCATTTCTTGAGGCATGAGGTGATGTCGAGGATGGGCACGTAGAGTAATCGTGCACCTCCACCCGTCAATCTCCTTTCCCATTCTCAACCCCCATCACTGTCACCCAACACTCCCGTCACCCCGCCCCTTCACCCTTCACCCATCACCCACAACCTCCCCTGCCCCTTCCCACCTACACCCACACACCTGTCGGAACCAAAGAGGGGGAGGGGGGGCGGCTTTCACGGCTATCAATTATAATTTCAGTCACCTGTGATCTCACGTTGGATTTACCTGGTGACGTAAGATGTGTAATTTTGTCCAGGTGAGATAGATAGATATAGATAGATATAGATAGATAGATAGTGATAGATAGATAGAGATAGATAGATAGAGATAGATAGATAGAGATATATAGATATAGATAGATAGATAGAGATATATAGATAGAGATAGATAGAGAGATAGATGGAGGGAGGATTGAGAGATTGAGAAATTGAGAGAGAGAGAGAGAGAGAGAGAGATGACCTCAGCTTCACCCCAGGACTCATTTACGGTTTTTGTTTATTGTTATTTTATTCCGTGTTGGGTGGAGAGAGAGAGAGAGAGAGAGAGAAAACAAGCACACACACAAACACACACACACACACACACACACACACACACACACACACACACACACACACACACACACCGGAAGGACTGTCTATCATTTGGTCCAATATCACGCATTTTACCTTACCTTACCTTACCTTACCTTAAATCGACACACTTTAATCAGGTGGGTCATGTTATCCTTTACCTGCCTCCACACGTGTCATACCTGGCCCTCCCCTTCCGCTTACCTCCCCCCCAACCCCTTCCTCCCTTGCCCAACCCCTCCCCTTCCTTTTACCTTTCACCTCTTGTCCCATACTTTTTCCCTTTTTTTTTTGCCTCCCTTCCTCTGTTCCTTCGTCCCCCCCCCCCCCCCCACACCCTCCCTTCTTATAACCTTTAAGCTCATTTTTTGTCTTAATTTTACCATATATGTTTATTCACCTTTCGCCCTGCAACTCCCATACCCATATCTGGCTATATTGACCCCTCTCCCTCTTTAATCTCTTTTATTTCATCCCTTCTTCCTTTTCTCTATCCTTCTCATGCACTAGTTTTATTTCCTTTGTTTTTAGACGATCATTCTACCTCTTCTTCCTTTTCTGTTATTCCCTGTCCTTCTTCTTCCCCTCTCACTCCATTTCTTTCACCCCCATTCCTCTATTGTTTCCTCACTACCCTTCCTTCACCTCCTATCCCCCTTTCCCCTTTCCCCTCTTTCACCTCTCCTCCTTTCCTATTGTATCTATTCCCCAGGTAACTTCCCCCCCTCTCCACTCTCTCCTTCTCTCTCCTGTATTCCCTTTTCATCTCAATTGTTCCCATTCCTATTCCTCTTCACCTTCCCCTATATTATCGTCTCCTCACTTTTTTACTTTTCTTTCTCAGTTTTTTTCACTCATTCCTCTTTTCCTTCCCCAGTATATATATCCCCTCTTCACCTTTCCCTTTCCATATCAATTCCATCCATTCCCATTCCTCTTTCCACTTTTCTATACTCCCCTCTTTATTTATCTCTATCCATATCCATTCCATCCTATTTTATTTCTCTATACCTTCCCCTATAAATCCCCTCTTCGCCTTTACCTCACTTTCACCCCCCACCTCCAGGTATGCAACAGGTAACGAGGAGCAGGTAACAGGTGGGGGTCAGGGGGTCGTGCAAGGGACACCACGACCCGACCCGCCCTCGCAATTAAGTAGCTTATGATGGGCGTGGGCGTGATGGGCGGGATAAGGTGATGGGTGCCCCCTCTATGGCCGGGCTTGGTGTGTGGAAACGGGCGAATAAGGAAAATGAGGGAGGGATATGGGAAGGGTAAGGGTGTCCGGTTGGTGAGGGAGAGATGGAGTGTGTGTGTGTTGTGGGTGAGGGGGATTTGTGAGGGAGAGGAGGGAGGGGAAGTGAGGAAGAGAAAGGGGGAAGGGAGATAAGTAAGGAAAGGAGTAAGAAGGGACAACAATGAGAAAAGGAAGTGGTGGAAGGGAGTGACAGGAGGTATGTGAGGGTAGGAGTAGGGATGGGAGGAAAAAGTGGAAATAATAAGGGAGGGAAATGATGTAAAGGAGTTATAGGGAGGTATAGGAAGGGAATTAAGGGTGAGGGAGAGAGAAAAGTGAGGAGAGGATGGAGAAGAGGAACGAGACAGAGAGGAAAGGAAACCGAGGAAAGGCCGCAGAGAAATTTGATTTGGAAAGAAGATGAAGAGAAGGGAGAAACCTGAACAAGAACAAAGCTAAGAAAGAAGAAAGATAAATGGAGAAAAGGTTGAAAAGCTTAAGGAAGAGGAGAGAGAGAAACGGGAAAGATAGAATGCTGAGAAAGACAAGATTAAGGAAGGAAGGAGGCAAGAATAAGGGGAAGGCAGGAAGTAGGAAGCGAGTATGCGGACTAGATGAGGGTGAGGAAGGGAAGATGTGAGGGAAAGTAAAGGCAAAAATATGTAAGGCAGGAAATGACGTTGTTGCATGGGGTGAGGGAGGGAGTTTTTGGGCAAGGGCGAATCGGCATTTTTTTAACCTGTTTCTCCTTGTTTCCTTTTATAGTGTCTTCCCATTTGTAACCTTTTGTCACCCTTTTTTTCCTTTCATTTCCTTTTTTTTTTTTTTGCTGTCTTTGTCCAGTGTTTTTTCGAAGCCGCGTCGCTCATTATATCTAAAGTTACGGCGACATTCATTTATAGTGTCTTCCCATTTTTAACCTTTTGTCACCCTTTTTTCCTTTCCTTTCCTTTTTTTCAGTCTTTGTCCAGTGTGTTTTCGAAGCCGTTGGTCATTATTTCTAAAGTTACTGCGACAGTCATGGACATCAAGCGTCATATTTGGGAGATACTCGAGCCTTCAGTGTGACTTTTGTTAATCTTACTTGTATTTATTAGCATTTTTATTCAGTGGCCTTAAGTTAGGTCAGACAAGCAGGAACCACAACAACTACCACCGCCATTGTATATATTTTCCTTCCGTACCTTTCTTGATTTGCTTGATCCGTGAACCATCTATTAACCAGGCAAAACAACCACTCTGCCTCCTCTCCTTCTCCTAGAACATCTCTATTTTATTAACCTCTTGCAGCATCTTTCAACTTTACTAACCAACCACCTTATATCTCCCCTCTTTCTTCTCCCAGCATCTTCACCTCCCAGGCTGCATCCTTTCCTCCCTGCATCTCTCTCGCTTCTTTTCCTACTAACCAACCACCTAATATCTCCCCTCTTTCTTCTCCCAGCATCTTCATCTCCCAGGCTGCATCCTTTCCTCCCTGCATCTCTCTCTCTTCTTTTCCTACTAACCAACCACCTAATATCTCCCCTCTTTCTTCTCCCAGCATCTTCATCTCCCAGGCTGCATCCTTTCTTCCCTGCATCTCTCTCTCTTCTTTTCCTACTAACCAACCACCTAATATCTCCCCTCTTTCTTCTCCCAGCATCTTCATCTCCCAGGCTGCATCCTTTCCTCCCTGCATCTCTCTATCACTTCTTTTCCTTTAACCTGTGAACCTTATGTCTGTATTGTCTTTTGAAGTTGATATACCGTCCATTACTATTAACCCCTTCACAGCAAACTCCTTATTATCATTTTTTTTTCCGTCTGTTGTACCCAAAAAAAAAGTAGCAATAAGTTTAACAGCAACCTCTTTTTTCTCCTTTCCGTCTGCTTGTGTTGCAAATAAACTGACCATTAGCAATAAGTCTTCAACAACATGCCACTTTTTTTTCTAAGGTCTGTTTTCCATTGTTGTCGATTAAACACCCATTACCACAAGCTACTCTTCAGCAAACCATTCCTTTTCCTCTTATGTCTGTCTCCTTGCCGACCATTATCACAAACTCCTGCAGCGAACAATTTCTTAAGGTCTGTTTTCTTCCTTTCCGTGCCGACCATCACCACCGGGTCCTCTACACAGTCTACAGCGCCCTTTTTCAGCCGATAAGGAAGCACCGTCGTGTTTGCGCCTCCTCCCCCTCATTGGAATATCAATAGAAGTGTTAAACGTTTGCCATAAAAACATTTAATTCTTTGTCAGGCGCATCTGCAGTGTTGGTCTTGCGCCCCTCCTCCTCCTCCTCCTCCCTCTTCCCTCCTTCGCTTTCTCCCTGCCTTCCCTTTATTCTTGCCTCCTTCCTTCCTTAATCTTGTCATTCTCAACATTCTGTCTTTCCCGTTTCTCTCTCTCTCGTCTTCCTCAAGCTTTTCATCCCTTTCTCCATTTATCTTACTTCTTTCTTAGCTTTGTTCTTATTCAGCTTTCTCCCTCCTCTTCCTCTTCCTTCCTAATCAAATTTCTTTATCATATCTTTTCTGCGTCTTTCTCTCTGTGTTCCCTTTTTCCTTTTCCCTTATTTTTTCATCTTGTCTTCTCCAGAGCTATATTTTCTCTCCGTCTACCTACAGTCCATTCCCTCTCACTCCTTCCACATCGCTCCATTCCAATCTTCCTTTACAAACATTCCCAGACTCCTCATCCACCCTCTCCATCAGGCCCTTCCTCCACTCCTTCCACCTCCCAGCCTGTCCTTCCACCCCGTCATCCTTACCCCTTCTCTTCTTCCTCCACCTCCCTGTCTGCCCTTCCACCCTCTCCATCATGCCCTCTCCCACTCTTATTAACATCTCAGCTGGCCGAGGAGTGTTTGCGTCCGGGCCTTGTACGGGGAGGTCCGGGCAGAGGTATTGTCTCAGGGTTGCATCGCGTCGCCGTAACTCCGCCTAATTCTCCGTTTAAGAGACCCGGAGTAGCGATAACCGACCCACTGACTCGCCCTCCTCTCTCCCTCGCCCACCCTCACGCCCGAAACCCTGAGTGACGCCGCCGACTGTGTGTTTCTCCTCTTCCTCTTCTTCCTTCGGTGTCGGCGTCAGCGTTGTCTCCTGCGTTGCTGTTTCTTGTTGCGTTGTTTTGTTTTATGTGTTTCCTTTTGTTTGTGTGTGTTTGTCTTCGTGTTTTTTTTGTGTGTTGTCTCGTTTTCTTCCTGTCTTCTGTTTGTGTCTCTTTCTTCTTTTTCTGTCTTTTCTTTTTCTCGTTTTCTTTTTTTTCCTGTTTGCGGTCTTTCCTCGGTTTCTTTTCCTCTCTGTCTCGTTCCTCTTCTCTATCCTCCTCCTCCTCCTCCTCCTCTTCCTCCCCCTCCTCCTCCTCCTCCTCCTCCTCCTCCTCCTCCTCCTCCAGATAGCAAGAGGAGGCTTATACTTGTCTCAGCGCAGCAACATCAGATATGCTTCTTAGATTCACTTTACAGGCGTCTGGGAGAGAGAGAGAGAGAGAGAGAGAGAGAGAGAGAGAGAGAGAGAGAGAGAGAGAGAGTTCTTTAATTATGATACTGCTAAAGAAGTCAAACACATCCTCCTTCTCTCCATCTCCCCCCAGTCTCTCGATCCCTCCCCTTCTCCCTCATCTCCCCCCTTTCCTACTTTCCTCCCTCTATTCTTCATCTACCTTTCATCTACATCCTCTCCTCCCTCATCCTCCTTCTTAGCAACCTCTCTCCTCTTCCTCCTCCTCCTTCAATCCAGATCTCCCTATCTCTCATACAATATCTTCTTTCCCAGCATCCTTTCTTTCATATCTGCGTTTATCTCACCCTCCTTCCCAGCATCCTATCTTCTTCATCCTCCTCTTTTTATACACATCCCTTCATCTCTCATCCTCTGTCTCATTTCCCAGCATCCTTTCTTTCACATCGTCCACTCTCTCATCTTCCTCCCCAGCATCCCTTCGTCCTCAGTCTCCTTCCTTCCTCCTTCTCCTAACCCCAATATTTTTCTCTGTACAGTCAGTCAAGAAAACACAATTCTTATAACATTACCTTCATCAACTCTCCTTACCTGAATCTAATTGCATTCTGCCTCACACAGTCCCTTGTAGTTTTGCTTCCTCTAACACCTTCAACGCCATTCTCATGCTTATATTTCCTACTCTGACTCTCCTAGCCACACGTCTTAAGCCATCTCGTCGTCACTGCACAAGACTTTCCACTCCAGCTGATGTCCATTACGCCCGTTTCGCTGATTGTTAAAAGTTGCGTGTTATCTTTATTCCTTCATCCCCTGCAGTAGAGAGGTCCGTCTGAAGCTGCTTGCCCTCACCTCACCTTCGCTTTTTCCTGCTTCACCGTCTTTGAGGAGAGGCGTGTAAAAGATACCCGTGGAAGTAGATTTGCATATATACCTGTTTGAGTGTACGTTGTTATTGTCCATTGTAAAGACTGTAGTACGTTGATTATATTTTAATTATCTTGACTATTCTTAATCAACGAAGGTTATATTTGGCTCATTAAAAGCAATAATGTACCAGAGTTATTCATTAAGTAAATAAACACTTTTGTATGCCTGTTTAAAGGTCTGTAACTTGGTACATTAGGTCTTTGTATATTTTATCCTCCTCCTTCTCCTCCTCCTTCTCCTCCTCCTCCGAGTGTTTGTTCTTTTTCCTCTTTCTGTTTTCTTATTCTCCTTTTCTTCCCGCTCTTTATCCACTTTTCATCTGACTTCTTTGTTTTCCTCATCCTTCGTCTCCTCTTTCATTTATTTTCCGACTCCTTATCATTTTTCCTCCTCTTCTTCCTTGTCCTCCCCTTGTACGTTTTCCTCTTTCCTGTGTAATTTTTCCTCCTCCTCCTCCTCCTCTTCCTCATCTTCTTCCTTGTCCTCCTTTTCTACCATTTCTTCTTCCATCTCTCATCATTTCTCCATCACTTATTCTTATCCAACGCAACCTTTTCCTCCTCCTTGCCTTATCTTCCTCCTCCTCACGCTCTATCCTCCTCCTCCTCCTCCTCCTCCTCCTCCTCCTCCTCCTCCACTCCACCTTCTCCTTTTACTCCCGTTTCCCATTTCCATCCCAGTGTTTTTTTTTTTCCATCTCAATAAGAACACACAAAAAAACTGGACACACACACTTAAGAGAATCCAGAGTCGTCATAAAGTGTAAGACCTATTCTGCCTCCCTTATTTCGTTGTGAAGGGAAAAAAAAGGATCGCCATTAGAGAGGGTCATATGAAGGGTGGAAGGGGTTGGAGGGGGGCATAGGGGGAAGGGGGCGGGGGGTGAACCTTAGACCGATGGCTGGAGGTGATAACAGGTGACGCCACGATGCTCTTCCTTCTGCCTCTTCCTTACCTGACGGAGAGGAGGAGGAGGAGGAATAAGAAAAAAAATATTATATCGATGACTGTAATGGAAGAAAATGCAGAACTAGAAGAAGAAAAAAGTTAATTAGAAGAAGAAGAAAATCAATAAAAAGAAGGACGTTAGAAAAATGGAATAAGCTGATGAAAAAGGAGAAGAAAAAGTGAGAAAAAAAAACGCAACAAAAATAAACAGTAATGATAAAGAAGACAAGAAAAGTAAGGGCAAGAAGGATCAAGCAACAATAAATAGATATAAATAAATAAAAGAAGCAGAACGAAAGCATTGGATCCTATTAAGAGCATTGGATCGTATTACCTTCCCCTACACTCCCCCCTCCCCCCTCCACATCCCCTCCCCTTACCTGTCCTTGATCCCGTCCACCTTTCCTTCTGCCAAATAAGTCCTTGTATTCAATAAAGCCCAACCTGATGCCAGTCTTCCCCTCATTACTCCATTAGAAGAACCTCCATTAATTTACGTGGAGAAGGAGGAGAAGGAGGAAACATGGAAGCATGGACTAGCAGGCGGCAGAAAGCCTGTTGGCTCATTACTAGGCTGCCTGCTTTCAGTGATTTAATCAATCCGTTTGCCATAGGAGTGGCTTGCAGGGAAGGATTAAAGCACTTGTGCACCTACTCTTGGATATGTTCAGTTCTCTCCCGTTGCAGCAAAGTGGCAATCAATGCGTTTCTTGAAGGAGTTGATGCTCTCTGCGCTAACCACTTCTGCAGGGAGGCTGTTCCAGTGGCGAACAACCCTATTCGAGAAATAACTCCTGCCTATGTCGGTATGGCATCGCTTTGCTTGAATTGTTTTTCCGTTGTTTCTTGTTCTCAGGTTAGTTTGTAGCGTGAAGAGTTTGGAGTGATCAACATTGCTGAGCTTGTTCAGGTACTTAAAGACTTGTATCATGTCTCCCCGCAGTCGTCTCTTTTCCAACGTGATGAGGTTGAGTCGCTCGAGTCGCTCTTCATAGGGCTTCGCCCTCAGTGATGGTATCATCCTCATGGCGCGACGCTGTACTCTCTCAAGTAATTCAATGTTTTTCCTGTAATTTGGAAACCAGAATTGCACGGCGCATTCCAGGTGGGGCCTCACCAGCGAATTATACAAGGATAACATAACTCCCGGCGTCTTGTATTCGAAGTTCCTCGATATGAACCCAAGCATTGTATTGGCTTTCTTACAGGCGGACTTGCAGTGTTTTGTTTGTTTCAAGTCACTGCTGATGGTGACCCCGAGGTCTCTTTCCTCTTGCACTACATGTAGTGGTTCGCCGCCCATGTGGTATGTGTGATTGCCGTTTCTGGATCCGATATGCATTACTTTACATTTGGTAGTGTTGAAGGACATCTGCCATTTTTCCGACCACCGAGTGATCTGGTCCAGGTCTCTTTGGAGGAGGAGGGGGAGGGGGGATAATGAGGGGGGAGAAAGAGATGATGATTTTGGTGATCTAGTCTGTGTGTGTGTGTGTGTGTGTGTGTGTGTGTGTGTGTGTGTGTGTGTGTGTGTGTGTGTGTGTGTGTGTGTGTGTGTGTGTGTGTGTGTGCAGATAAAGCTAATGGAGAGCACCAAGTAAGACTGGATTGAGAGGTGAATATATCCATTTATAGAAACACACACACACACACACACACACACACACACACACACACACACACACACACACACACACACACACAGAGGCGCAAACACAACTCCGCCCTGTCCGACTTTCATCAAACGGCCATAAAAAGCAGAAAAAAAAATGAGGAAAAGAAATACTGAACGATACTACAAACTTTACATTAGGACCGAGTTGACTTTATGATCACGAAGAGACTTATGGGCAGCTAATGGTCCCTGTGTAGAGCTAAGGGGGGTGGGGGGGCTAGTGTATATCTCTCTCTCTCTCTCTCTCTCTCTCTCTCTCTCTCTCTCTCTCTCTCTCTCTCTCTCTCTCTCTCTCTCTCTCTCTCTCTCTCTTGTTTATTTGTTTATCCTGGTTTGTTTTCTTTTCTCTGCCACTTCTCTTATTTGTTGTCCTGTTCTCTGTCTTTATTTTCTTCTGAATGTGCTGCTTTTTGGTGTTGTTGTTATTGTTGACTTGCTTTTCTTCTTTTCATTTTCGTTTTCTTCCTTTTCGTGATACCTATTCCTCTTTTTTTTTTTGATCCTGTTCTTCCTGTTCTCCATTTATTTCTTTATCGCCGTCATTCTTTATTTTTCATCTCCTTTTCGTTCTTCTCTTCCTCCACCTTCTCCATTTCCCATCTGCCCCCAATGTCTGTTCTTTTCCTCTCCTTCTTGTTTTTCTCCTCTCCTCCTCTCCTTCACCACCTGCTCCACTTTCTCTCTACTCACTGCAACTAATTCATTAAGTTTAAAAAAGTAAGCGTCCACGGTTCAGCATCTTCCTACCCTTAAAAAGCGAAGATTGGTACTAATGGAAAGCATCGAATCCTTTTAGTTCCGGATCATAAACTCTTGACCCAGAAACGCTTTGTCCGTCATATAAAAGAGAGCTCAGAGATGGAGTTTACTGGAGCACTCGATACGGGGTTAGAATATTGTATGATTATATGATTGGCATAGATTTATAGACATCATTGAAAGAAAAGGTTGTTGAGTTTGGAATTATTCAGTTGGATTTGTTTTAAGAGTTTCAGGTAATCATAAAAACACTCATAATGCTTTTTCCTTCCTTCTTCACCTCCCCCTTATCCTCCTCCATACTCATTTTGGCTCCTCCTTCCTCATTTCTTCCTTATTTTCCTTTGTTGGCTTCTCTTTCTCACCATTGCTCACCGCGGCGGCATCGGCGGTGGAGGCTTGTGCGAATCCATCAACGTCGCCGTCGTGTTTGATTCCACGTCTTCTGCAGTACCCGACCCGACGCGAGGACGTGCCTTATGCCGGGTTGTGGCCTTTCTTTCTCTGCCTTCCTCTACCTTTTTCTGCCTTTTGGGTGACATAGATTGAGCTTTCTTTCTTCCTTCCTTTGCTCTTGTTCTCTTCCTCTCCTCGGTTAGGGAAAAGCGATGCGGGAAGTTGCGAGAGCGAAGTGAGGGACAGTGGGATAAATCGAGTTTTCTTTCTCCTCCTTTCATTCCCTCACGTCCTTTTCTTCTTGGTAAGGGAAAAGCGAGGGATAGTGACATAAATTGAGCTTTTTTTCTCTCCCTTTTCTCTCGTTCTCTTCTCCTCCGTTAGGGAAAAGCGAAGCAGGAAGTTGAGAGACCAAAGAAAGTGGCAGCGAGATTGATTGAGGTTTCTTTCCCTTCCTTTTCTTTCGTTCTTTGTCCCTTTACTCGGTCAGGGAAAAGTGCGTTAAAGTTAAGAGACTAAATGTGAGAGACAGTGAGATAGATTATGCTTTTTCTTATGGTTTTCTTGTTTATTTGTTGCTTCTTTTTGCGTCTGGTCGAGTCTATTGTGTCTTCTTTGTTATGGCGTTAAGGAAATGAAAGAGCTTATGTATTGGCCAGTTTGTGTTATGTGGTGGTGATTTTTTTATTTGAATGCGGCGGAGAGAAAAAAAATAGATTGAATGTGTTGATTTTCGTTTTGGATTCGGTAACTTATTTGCTCTCACTCTCTTCCTCTCCATCTATCTATCATTATGCACTTCGGACTCAAAACAGAATAAATAAAATGCGACGTGTGGGCAGCTGTTGAGGTGTTTTCCTAGTGCCCGCCCTCTTGATAAGCTTCCTTCCTCACTTTCTTGAGGAGGATGCTTGCAGAGAGCTGAGGAGAGGTCCGTCTGGTGGGTGAATGCAGAGGTGTGTGCAAGAATGATGGTTGGCTGAGGACTGGCCGTGGTGGTGGTGGTGGCGGCGGCGGCGATGGCGGGGCTGAAAGGAATATCTAATGAGCTCAAAGGCGGACGGGGGTCGAAAAAGCCGCTAGTTTACCATGAATAATGTACGAAAGAATCCATTGGCGAGTGAAAGGTAAACACACCGACATGAGTAATAGTTTCAAAGCCTGTAGGAAAGTAGCTTAGCGGGTTAAACTGAAGGAGAGAACATTTGCATAAGCTCTCTAGTAGATTTACCTGTTGAGTGAAGATTAGGGACACATCAGGGCAGGGCTTACACCTTGAGAAGAGAGGATAGGTGTGCAGTACAGGTGGGCGGGCGGGCAGGTATACGACGAGAGGTGTGTGTTGGGGTGAAGTGTGAGGGTCAGGATTTGCAGGATTGGGCTGTGTGTTTGCGTTTAGTGTTCCTTTTGTTTGCTCATGTTTAAGAGAGTATAAAGGTGTTGGGTGTAGGTCGCGGGCAAGGACACGGCACTCGAACCCCTCCCTTCTTTCTCCTCCCCCTAGACACACCCATCCGACCCTCCTCAGACACACTCACACCCTTCTCTGCCGACGTGACACACCCACCCTTTACCCTCCTTCCTTCTTCAGACACCTCCCAGACACACCCTTCTTAGACACACACTCACACCCTTTCCTCATTCACCTCATATACACCCTCCCTCACTCACCCTTCCTTTCCCTTCGTTCTTCTTCTTTTAGACACTTTCTCACCCTTCCCTAACCCCACATCATACATTTTATTTCCTTCTCTCACCCTCCTCCCTCTTCCTATAATAGACACCCTCATCCTCACCCCTCATCCACCTCATACAACCTCACTCACCCTTCCTCTCCATTCTCCCTTCTTTTCTTAGTCACACCCTTCCCCCCTCCACCCCCTCGCTGAAGTACTTGACACAGGCGTTTTATAAGACGGAGGGGTCGCTGCCCGGACAAGGGGACGCGATAAGCTTATAAGTGAGCCGTAGAACCCAATTCCTCCTCGCCCGCCCTCCGATTTATCAAGTCTACTGCAGCGCCTCCTTCTCTATCCTTCTTCCGCTTTCTTCCTCCTTCCTCTTCTTGGAGTTATTTGCGTGCTAAAGAAGAGAGTTTATGGTTCCTGTGACTCGCTTTTCTTTTCTTTTTTTCTTTTACTCATTTATTTAGTTGTTTTGCTGTTGGTTGTGAGTTTTGTTTTCTTTGTTTTTGTTGTGGGCATTTTTAGGGGGTCATTCCTTTTTTTGTGTGTTTTTTGTTTTGTTTTGTTTCTTTGTATTGTGATATGTATGTTTTTTTCGGATAATTCGTTTATTTATTTATTTATACTTGAAGACAAAGAAAGGAGGAAAGGAAAGGAGACTAAAAGAAAAAACAAGACAAACAAAATAACAAACAGATAGAAGAAGGATAGAAAGAAAGATGGAAGTTAGAGGAAGCAAGGCAGGAAGGAATGAGGGTGGTGGTGGTGAGGGTCATGGTGGTGGTGGTGGTGGTGGCGTCGGGGGTGTGAGGTCAGGGATCACGGCTTGTCCTGCGTCCGGCGAGACATTTGTAAACAACTCGATTCATGCGACAGAGACTGGAGGGAGATATTTCGTGGGGCGAGGGACGGAACAGACCTGTGAAAAGATGGGAAGGGAGAGGGAGGAGGAGGTGGAAGGGAGCTTAGAAGGGATAGGAAAGGGGTCAGGGAGAGCGCATACTGTAGTGTGAAGGGAGGTGTGTAAATGAGAAGAGAGAGAAGAGGAGGGAAGTGAGAAAGAAAATAGTAAGGGAGAGAGCGTTGGGGAATAAGGATGAGAGAGTGAGATGTCTGTTCGTGTTGAAAAGAGAAGAGAATGGGGAGAGGAAACAGAAGGGAGAAAGAGAGAGATAGAGAGTAAGAGGTGAAGGAAGAGTGAGAGGTGTCTAGACTACTGAAGGAAAAGCAAAGGGACATGAGGAAGGTGAGGAAAAGGTGGAAGGGTATTAGGAAGGGTTAAGGAAGGGCAAGAGAGGAAGGAATGTTTTAAGGAATACTTGGGAGGGTTAGGAAGAGGTGAAGGGGTATCTAAGAGAGGTGAAGGGAGGGCAACGGAGGAAGGATGCTTGCAGGAGAGTGAGGAAAAGGTGACAGGGTGCTTGGGAAGGGTTAAGGGAGAGCAAGGGAGTGACGGATGCTGGGAGCTGGGAGGGGGAGGAAAAGGATGAAGGGGTATCTAGGAAGGAATAAGGGGAGGGCAAGGGAGCTACGGATGCTGAGAAGGGTGGGAAAAAAGTGTCTGAAATGGATGGAGGGAGGACAAAAGGGTGAGGAAAAAATGAAAAAGTGTATAGAAAGGCAAAAACAAGCAGTAGGTTAACAACTAGAGTAACATTTTTATTCCTATGTATTTGTGTGTGTATAACATGTCTGATTATCTTTCTTTTTTTCCTCAGGTACGTGTATGTTACGCGTTGTATTCCTGGATATCCAGTTTCCTCGTCAGTCTCTCTCCCTCTCCCCCTGCCCCCCCTCGCGTGTGTCCGTGAGTACATATATACATACCTTTTGTAACACACACACACACACACACACACACACACACACACACACACACACACACACACACAGTTGTTAGTTTTCTCCCCCTCTCCCTCTCTTCTCTCCCTCCTACCCTCTCCCTCCCCTCCTCTTCCACCCTCCTCTCCCCCTCTCCTTCAACTGTCCCACATTTTCCTCTCGCTGTCTCTCCTTCTTTCTCTTCCTCTACGCCGGCGATGACTATAATGTTTATGCAGGGTGTTTGAGCTGTCCTTTAGGGGGGGAGTGGGAGGGGTGTTGCAAAGAGGGCGAGAGATGGAGGAGGAGGAGGAGGAGGAGGAGATGGTTGTCATGATACAGTGATAAATGTTCTAGTTCTTGCATTAATTCACACTTTTGGCTACATCAATTCAGTAGCATATGTGTGTGTGTCTGTGCGGTGGAAATAATGATCATGATTTTAGCGGTGTTGTTTGTAATAATGAAGATGATAACAACACTAAATAAATAAATGATAGTAAATGAAGGTTAACTTAGATTAGAAGGGTAAAGTTTAAAAATACAAAATAATAGTCAGCCAGAATGAAGAAATTAGTGAAAAAAAAGGAAAATGAATCAAATAAAGTCAGATAAAAAGGAGGAAATGTTCAATTAAGGTAAAATAAAAAGGAACAGTAAAATAAAAAGCTGACAAGAAGATTAAGAAAAAGTAAAATGGATCAATTAAAGTCAGAAAAAAAATAAAAAGGGTTCAGTTATTAAGGTTAAAAAAAAAAGAACAACAGAATAGGGAGCGGGTGAGAACATGGTGGTTGTGGTGGTGGTGGTGGTGGTGACAGTGGTGGTGAGGATGCTGGTGTTGGTGAGAGTGGTGGTGGTGGTTGTGGTGGTAGTGGTGGTGGTGAGGATGCTGGTGATGGTGAGAGTGGTGGTGGTGGTAGTGGTGGTGATGGTGAGGATGCTGGTGATGGTGAGAGTGGTGGTGGTGGTAGTGGTGGTGATGGTGAGGATGCTGGTGATGGTGAGAGTGGTGGTGGTGGTGGTGGTGAGAGCGGTTGTGGTGGTGGTGGTGGTGGTGGTAGTGGTGAGGATGCTGGTGATGGTGGTAGTGGTGACGGTGAGAGTGGTGGTGGTGGTGGTGGTGGTGGTGGTAATGGTGGTGTTTCTGTACTCTCCTCTGTTGACTCTCCCCGCGGGTCACCTTCTTAACATATTTGCCCGGGTCCTCGAGAGCTAATTTGCACCTGTGATGTGTCTTATCCCTCTTAATTAGTCAGCTTCTTTTTAATGCCCTATTCGGCGGTGCTTTCATGCGGTCTGGTTTGTCACTTTGCTTTACACTAACCTCTTTTTTTTCTCCTCTTGTCACTTTGCTTTACATTAACCTCTTTTTTTCCTCCTCCACTTGTCTTCCTTTCTTTTCTTCCTTTGTGTGTGTGAATTAGGGAGAAAATTTGCTGGTCTTAGTTCGTCACTTTGCTTTACACTAACCTTTTTTATCTCTCCACTTGTCACTTAGCTTTACATCAACCTCTTTTTTTCCTCCTCCACTTGTCTTCCTTTCTTTTCTTCCTTTGTGTGTGTGAATTAGGGAGAAAAGGTGCTTGTCTTAGTTCGTCACTTTGCTTTACACTAACTTTTTTTTTCTCTCCACTTGTCACTTTCCTTTACATTAACCTCTTTTTTTATCCTCTTCCTTTCTTTTCTTCCTTTGCGTGTGTGAATTTGGGAGAAAATTTGCTGGTCTTAATTTGTCACTTTGCTTTACACTAACATTTTTTTCCCCTCCTCCTGTCACTTAGCTTTACATTAACCTCTTTTTTTATCCTCTTCCTTTTTTTCTTCCTTTGTGTGTTTGTGTGAATTAGGGAGATTAACATTTTTTTTCCTCCTCCTGTCTTTCTTTCATTTCTCTTCCTTTGTGTGAGGAAATAAAGGAATAGAAGTTTGAGTTCCAGTTTGGTCACACTATCTTAACTTTTTTTTTTTTCCTCCTCCTGTCTTTCTTTCTTTTCTCTTCCTTTGTGTAAGTGAATAAAGGAGTGAAAGCGCTATACAATTCTAGTTTGTCACTTTCCTGAACCCGGAACTCTTATTCTTCCCTTTCTTTTCTTTCCGTCTTTCTTTCTTTCTGTGAGTGAACAAGAGAGAGAGAGAGAGCACCAAGTATATTCTGCAGGTGATATGTGAGAGGAAAACTACGTAAGGTGAAGGTAAGGGCGAGAACATTGAGAGTAACGTAATGAGGGGACTGAGAGGAGTGAGATCGAGTAGAGAAAACAAACGGGAGATTGTGTGTTGTGTGTCTGGCGAAAACAGGTGACTTGTGAAAACAGGTGGGGTGCGGATACAGGCGAACGGTGAGGATAGGTGGCTAGCTGAAGACAGATGACGGTGGGTGACGATGGAAGAGATGGTGGAGACGGATGGTGATGAAGAGAGAGGTAGTTGAAGTGGTTTAGGGAGACAAATAGGTGGCGAAAACAAGTGTTGAAGATAGAGTGTTAAGTAGATACGTGCTTGGTGACCATTGGTGTACATAGATGGTGATGAAGAAGGGTAGTTTACGGAGATTAATTGGTAGTACAGACGGGTGTTGATAGAAGATAGGAGGGTGGTTAAGACAGAAGATAGGAGAGTGAAGATAAGTGGGTAGGTATGGGTAAGTGGGTTGTGTGATTAGGTGAATAGCTGGGAAATAGATGTTGATTGAGTTAGGTGGGTTTGTGTGACAGGGAAAGAAGACAGGTGTGTTTTGTCAGTGAAAAAAAGAGAGATGAGAATTTTTTTTTTTTTTTTTACATCGCAGCCTATTGCCACTGGTGGGTCCTGATGGTCGGCCCAGCCCGTTGTGGCGCAGGCGAGTGTTATTTATTGGCGCCATCTTGCATTGGCTCATACTGCCCCCCGGAGCATCTTCTTGGAAAAGTTATCTAGAGTCCGGGTTTATAGGTGGTCTTCAGGGCAGCATGTGGGTAGTCTAAGGCCACTCGGCGGTGACTGAAAAATCCCAGCTGTGTACCGGCCAGGATTCGAACCGACGTCCCTCCTGGATCTCCCGAACGCGACGCCGGCACGCTACCACTCAGCCACCGCCTCCCCTGTTACCGCTACCTCAAAACTTCCATCTCTACTGTCGCTCCTCAACTCTATTCCTTACTCCTTATATTCATCCTCCTCCTTCATCCTAATCACCTTCCCACTACCCCTTGACACCTTACGAACCCTTCCCCTCCTTTCTCCTATTCCTTCCAACCTTATTCTCTTATCGCCTTTTCTCCTCTTTCTTCTCCTTCATCCTATCGTCCTACCACCACCATCACCTTTTCGTCTCTTCCCTTTCTCCTTCTCTTCCTTACATCTTCCTCTCACCCCTTCTCCTTCTCCCTCCTCCTTCATCTCATCACCCTTCTATCCCCACCACCCTACCATCTCTTCTCCTCCTTTCTCATCCTCTTTTGCCGTCTCTTTTCCTCCATCCTGATCATCCTACCAGCCCCTGACACCTCCTCTTCCCTCCTCCTCCCTTCTCGTCCTCTTCCGCCGTTCCGCCTGGCATGTATTTGACAATCTGGAAGGCAAACAGGCGCGGGCGTGTGTGTCATCCCTTCGGCGGCTGTGAGAGGGCAAGGAGTGATGGTATTAGTGATGGCGTGGGAGGGTGATGGAAAGCCCCGCGTGTCATCCTGCTTTCTTCTCCTGCATGTTCTGCTTGAGTGAAGGAAGGAAGGACTGGCGGTAGTGGTAAGCCTTCCTCCTACACCACGCCCTGCTTTGGTGTACTTGATGTTGGTGTTGTTTGGGTGTTGAGTCTTATGTGTTTGTTGTGCTGGATGCCCAGAGAGAGAGAGAGAAAGATAGATAGATAGATAATGGACAGATAGATGTATAGAGATAGAGAGAAATACAGATAGAAAGAGTAGTAAGATCTTTTTTTTTCTGGTGGTATTTTCTTCTTGTTTCTTCGCGTGCGTATTGTATAATTTATTGATAGTGTTTCGAAATTCGTTTTACTATTGGGCAAAGTTGTGTTTTAAGACGTATTTCCCGTTCTTTTATTTTCTTAGTTGGTATAGATAGTATATTAGATTATAACTCCTGTGGGTCTTTGTAATCTTGCTATCCCTGACATATATTTCCCAGCTCTTTACATTTAGAGTTGTCCTTCTTTTTCTAAGTTTATTAAAGAGGGCAGTTTCATATTTTCTCCCTTTCTCATCCATGACTCGCTCTGTTTTTGTTTTTTTGTATCTTTCGGATCTCTTTCATTATCGCGCCGCTCATGTCCTCCTCGTCCCTGGAGATCATGTCTTCACCCTTATTTATACCCTCCCTCCTTCCTCCCTCCCTCCATTTACCGACCCCTCAGTGTCCTACCCACCCATGCCCTCCTTCCCTTTACTCCTCCCTTCCTTCACTGGTCCCTTCCTATCCTACCCAACCATGCCTTTCTTCTTCCCTCCCTCCCTTCCTTCCTCCCTTCCGGCGTCACCCTTGGGAGTCAGAGGTATGTAGGAGTAGTGCCACTGTGCCTCGTCAGGGAGTAGGGGAGGAGTGGAAGGAGGGAGTGGAATATAAGGGAGAGAGAGAGAGAGAGAAAGAGAGGGAGAGAGAGAGTTGGAGTACTGAGGGTAAACTGAGGGGATGAATTTCAGCGATGGTGGCGCCGCGGTGGAAGGGAGCGGCAGCTTTAGTTGTTTATGTGTTTATTGGCATTCCATAAAGAGAGGCAGAGCAAGAACGTTAGTAAATATAAGAGAAATGATGCCCGGTTGTTGCTCCTCTCTCTCTCTCTCTTCTCTCCATCCTCCTCATGTACCGTTAGTTGCGTTTGTTTGTTTGTTTGTTTATGTGTTTCTCTTGTAGTTCCATTTTACATACTTTCTTCTCATTTTTTTCCACTCCTTTTTCTCCCCTTTCTTATTGTTATTTTTCCCCCTTCTTCTTTTCCTTTTATTTCATTCTCTCCTTTACATTTCTTCACCAATTTTCTTCCCATTCTCTTTTTTTGTTTTACTTCTTCTGTTCTTATACTCATCTCTTCTCATATCCCTCCTCCTTTCCCCTTCCCTCTCCTCTTCTCCCCTCCTCCTGTCTCCCCTACTCATTATTCTTCCATCTGCCTCCCCTCGTCTGGTAGTTTGTCACCCGAGAGAGAGAGAGAGAGAGAGAGAGAGAGAGAGAGAGAGAGAGAGAGAGAGAGAGAGAGAGAGAGAGAGAGAGAGAGAGAGAGAGAGAGAGAGAGAGAGAGAGAGAGAGAGAGAGATTAATTAACTCTCCACACCCATAAACATAAATTCATTCTCCCAATTAACAAAGAAAACATAAAGTAGCCAAAATAATCTTGACTCGCACAATTTACACGCTCTTGCTACCGTGTGTGTGTGTGTGTGTGTGTGTGTGTGTGTGTGTCCACGTGTCTTTCGTTATCCGCGTACACACATCGACGATAAAGCTTTGAGAAAACATACACCAAAGGGAATCAAACACCGTGTTGACTGTTGGAGGGCAGTCTACGTGGGATTGGATTCTATGACTGTGTGAATCCTTTTGTCTCTGTCACGGTCCGGTCAGTGTGCGGGTTCGAAGCTTAGGCCGGGGTGAGCAGGTGCGAGGAGAGAAGAGCATTGGAATCCCTTCTTCTGCGTTTCTTAAAATGTCTTGTTGATTTCCGCCACGCTTCAGAAAAGAGCTATGTTGATTGTTGTTGTTGATTGTTGTTCTGCTGCTGTTGTTGCTGCTCTGTCTCCCAAAGAGTTCTGTTCATCTCCATTTTTGCTGTTGCTCTGGGGGTTTTTTATAATTCTTTCAATACATGAGTTTTCTGCTTCCAAGTTTCTGTTTTTAAGCGCAGTCTCTTTTCTGTGGTTTGTGTGTTTCCAGCGCCTCTTACTGTGAGTTCTATTGATTTCCATGTTTTCTGTTGCTCTTTTTCTTATAATTCGTTCAATACATGAGTTCTCTGCTTCCCAGTTTCTATTTTTAGTGCAGTTTCCTTTCTGTGGTTCGTGTTTTTTCAGCGCCTCTTACCGTGAGATCTGTGGCTGTGTTTCGTATTAGACTTTCAATATATGCGTTCTCTGTCTCCCAGTTTCTTTTCCAATCTTGTTTTTTTTCTGTGGGTTGTGTTATAGCAGTGATTGTAAAGAGATGAGTGACTGTTTTTATCTCTTTCTATCCACTCATCCAAGCATCTAGTTAATTATTTAGCCAACTCGTCAGCCAGCCAGTCATCCAGTCGCTTCCCACTGCTAGCTAGTGAAAAACACACACCAACACTAACATCTATTGTAAACTCGGGCGAAGTGGTCTAAAAACACTCGATGAATCACCCCGCTAAGGTCAAAGGGTCAAGGAGGCGGAGATAACACACAGGGGCCACGCGTACCTACCTGTTCGGGGGCACCTCGGATCTCTAGTTAACTGTAGCGCGGCCTTGAGGTGACAGAGGTGTTAATTAAGCCATCCAGCAATTATACCTTCTCAGGTGACGCCCGATCATTAGAGCAAAGACAAAACGTGTACCCCTGGTCTTTACACACACACACACACACACACACACACACACACACACACACACACACACACACACGCACACGCAGTAATCAGTGGTCAGCTTCCCCCGTCAGCAGGAGGGTGTTGTGCAGCGCCGCGGAGTGTCAGGGTATCGCTGGGACTGAGTTATGGGCCCTGGGATAGCGGGAGAGGGGCGGGGGCTGCTGGGGGGTTATAGGCAGGAGGTGAGTCTGGGGGGAAGTAGTTGGATGCTGAGGTGAGGGTGAGGGAGGCAAAGGGGATGGTGTGGGAGAGGAGGGGGTGACAGGGAGACAGGGATACACGACTTGAGAGTGGTAAGGAAGGGGTGATGTGGCTGAGGAAGGGATGCTGGGAAGGAAAGGGTATAAGTGGGATGTGAAGGGTGATTTGTAGGGGGGAGGGGTGATGAGGCAGGAGGTTTGTTGGGAGGGAAACCTTTCACTATGAGGCAAATTTTGTCATTGTTTAGTTAGTTAATTAGTTTTGTTATTCTTCTCGCATCTTCGCATCTTCTTCAGTCCCTGTTTATCTTACACCTTGAAATCCAATCAGTCAGTTTATTCCTCCATATGACGGCCACGTAACTACATATAACCACAAAACCACCACCAACACGACAGCACATTAAGACCAAAACAAGCACGCCACCCACATAAAGCACACACACTCAAAAAAAAAAAAAACGCACACACATGCACACACTCACAACTCACACATTCTTTATCACACTGACACTTCGAGGAACACAGCAGCCGCCTCAGCCACCTCAGCATCCTTGTAACAGGTGCTAACACAGGCGGAGGTGACGCTGCCGGACTGGGGCCTTTGCTTATACAGTACATAGCCCTCTATTGGTACAGGGGCCGAGAGGAGAGGCGGTGATGTAGGGTACTTGTGGTCGGTAGCCAGGCCCCATCTGACACCCTCGCAGACTTCAGGATGGGGGGAGGCCAGAGGTCGAGCCTGAAGGGACTGGAAGACGAAGAGGAACGAGGAGGAGTTGGAGGAGGAGGTGAGGTGGAGAAACTGCAAGTAGGAGAAGGAGGAGTAGTTGGGTTAAGGGACCGTTAGGAAGAAGGGGACATGATGGGGTTGTTTGAAGGAGGAAGGAGAGTTGTACGAAAAAATAGCGAAGATGAGGAGGAAGGAGTAGGAGGAAGAGGAGGAAAAATTGGGATGGAGAATTTGCAGGGTGAAGAGGAAAGATTGTAAACAGTGAAGATTGTTGCAAGGAGGGGAGGAGGAGGAGGAGGAGAAGGAGGAGGAGGAGGAGGAGAGGATTCATGGAAGTTTGCCCTAATGGTGGTTGGTGTGTCTGTCCCGTCAGCCTCAAAGATGGATGCTAATGGTACCGACGAAGGGATGTGCGTGCGTGCGAGTGTGCGTGTTTGTGCGTGTGCGTGTGTGCGTGCTTGTGGCAGATAAAGAAGGTTATGAGGTGCTGAAAATACGTTGAATTAATATAAGGTCTATAATCAAACCAGTATCAAAATGAGTATTGAATTTCATACCTTTTTTATTCCTTTACCGATTTCTCACACTCATTAAGGTATCGGTTAACGTTCTCCTCCCTCCCTCCCTCCCTCCCTCCTTACCTGCCTTTCTCTCCACCTTCAACTGCTTCTCTCCTCTTCTATAACTATTTTCCTTTCTCTTCCTCTCCATTGTCCTTCTGTTGCTTCTCTCTCCTTTTAATTCAATGTTTACTTTAATGTCGTAGTTGCTTAATCTTCCTTATGGCATGAAGTGTATGCATTATTTATATTTGACTTATAACTTTATTTCTTCCATCACACTCATATCTCACCCTCCCGCATTCCTTTTCTCTCTCTCTCTCTCTCTCTCTCTCTCTCTCTCTCTCTTGCATACTCTTTCCTCCCCTTTCAGCTTCTCTCTCCCACTCACGCATTCCTTTGCTTCCTTACTTATTCTTCTCTCTCCCTCCCTTCTCTCTTGCTCTCTTGCATACTCTTTCCTCCCCCTCTAGCTTCTCTCTCCGCCCCTCACCTGTTGCTCTCCTCCCTCAATTGTTCCCTCCCTCCTTCACCTGCAACACACCTGCACTGCCCAGGTAAGGCGGACACCTGCCAATAAAACACGATGACTCATAAAACGTCAACAGGCTCGCTGCAACCGTCATTATATACTGGAAAGAAAAAGAATGACGGAGTGCACCACTTTTTGCAGATTTTTTTCCCATTGTAAAGTGGAAGCTGTGAGTGCCGTTTTATAGTGGTGCGGTTTCTTTTTCTTCTCGTCTCATGATTCAGAGGAGAAAGTCGGTTATTTGTGTGTCGGCGAGGCGTGCACAGCAAGGCGCGTGGGAGAGCGGCAGGTAGAAAAAGCAAACACTAAAGGGTGGCGGCGAGGCGAGGGTGGGCTGGTCAGAGGGCCGGGAGGGCAACGCGTGTCCTGGCGGGAGGGCAAGGGTTGCGGTGGTGTACTGGCGGGGGTGTGGGGGCGGGGGGGGAGGGGGGATCGTCGGCCGTCGATGCGGTGTATAGTAATGGCCGGCCGGGGACGAGCAGGTCAGGGCACGTGACAGGGATGTGCAGCATAAAAAGTGATGGCGAGTCTGAGGGCTGAGGGCGGTGCAGGACAAGGCAGGGCGGGGCGGGGAGGTGCCTGGCTAGGGCCGCGTCTCACAGTCAGTGTTTGTGCACCAGCCGAGCCGCACCGCGCACAGCCACCCGCCGCCGCCAGCTCCACGCGCTCACCAGCCGCCGCGCGCCACGCTCCGGGACGCGGAGCAAGTTGCCTGTGACTTGTGAGTGTGTGTGCTGCAGCCAGGACCAGTGCCCCCCGAGGGGCCGCAGCTCTCGGAATGAAGGTGTCGAAGTTGCTTCTGTTGCTCATGCTGCTGCTGGCCCTAAGGGTTGGGGGGGAGCTCCCACGGGGCCACCTGCGGCGGAGGGCGAACTCTCGAGGACTACAGCAGCGGCCTCATGGCAGGTCTTATCGCATGATGGCCGAGCAAGCGAGCCGCGCCGGCACCGGCAACAGGCTGGGCCACGTTCGGTGTGAGGGCAGTGAGGAGCACGTGCGCCGCGCGCTGCACGTGGTGACGGCGCGCGTCGAGCACGTGGGTGTCTTCACCACGCGACTCCGGGTGCGGCGCGTGCTGCGGGGCGCCGCCTTGCCCCACACCCTCACGATCTCCACCTGCACCGTCGCCTGCTGCACCCTGCACCGGCGGGACACGCGCCTTTTCCTGCTGGGGCGTCCCGAGTCGGCAGATGGCGAGGACGTGTTCCCGCAGGTGGCGCCGCCACTCGCCGTCACCCACCGGACGATGGGTCTCCTCAAAGGTAGGCAGACGCGGCACTAACCAGTAGCGGGTCGAGGCGGCAACAGCAATCAGGCGCTGCCCTGTCTGGCCCCTCCCTGCGGCCCACGCACCCCCCCCTGCCGCCGCTTGCACGCTGCCCTGTCTTCCCTTACCTATCTGCCTGCATCGCGCCACGCCAGCCGCCATAAGAGGTGTGGCCGCACAATTATTTTGCCGCGTATAAATACGTGGCACCAACGGCCGCCGCGTCCATCATCCTAGTTGTCCAATTAAAACAATCGTTCTTTATGTTCCTCCTGGCAGGTGTCGAATTTATTGTTTATATTACTTTCTTCACCTCCCCCCCTTCCCCTGCTCTCTTCCGCCCCGCCCCTCAGCGATGGGTGGCGCCCAGTACCGCCCACAATACAACACTCGCGCGATGGCTGTGAAAACCTCCGAAACGCAGTGGATCGCCGCGCCAGGTGCTGCGGCTCAGGTGTGCTGCTGCGGGGCGGCGAGGCAGGGGCGACGCACGCACTGCCCCGCCGCTGCCCAGGCTGAAGGCTTTATGTCCCTTGAACTCTGACTCGCGGGGAGTTATTCATCGCCATGACAACCCCGCGTTTGGGGGAGAAAATCATTACGTCATGCGGAAGAGGAGAAATGGAGTGAGGGAGGAGGAGGGCGAGAGTAAGACGCGTGTTGAAATACCGACAAAGGCTCAGGTGACGCAAGGCCGAGGGCGATGAGATGAACAACACGGGGCGGGGCGGGGCGAGGCATGGCGAGGCGGGTGGCGTGCCTGAGCCTGATAGTCGCGGCTCGTGTTGTTTGGGACCCGCCGCCACACAGCCCGGCGGGGGAGGCGAGGAGGAGTATGTCCCAGGCGCGGCAGGTGTTAATGTCGACGCCTGACACGGTGCCTGGCCCGGCGGTACATGCGTTAAGGGGAACGTGTCAGGCGGGAACGTTCAGGGTGTGCATTGGGTGTTTAGTGTGCCTTTATAAGTACACAAACACCTGTATTGACGGGATCTGAGTGTCTGAAGCCTTCTTGGACGTTGACGACTTTTAGCGAACCCTTTTTTCGTACACTAGATTTACCGCATCGTTTTTTCATCCTGTTCCAACGAGAGAAAGAAAAGAACAGACATATTTGCATAGCTAGGTAAGGAGAGAGAGAGAGAGAGGTTCATGCAGACTGTAAATATTCTTGATTCATATACTCACTGTTTACGTCAGAGAAGAGACTTTTCACACTTTTTTCTTGTTCCCGAGAGAGAGAGAGAGAGAGAGAGAGAGAGAGAGAGGAGGTGTGCTTGGGAGAGGAGGAATGAGGAGTGAGTCGGTTAGCAAGAAAAAAAAGAAAAAAAAGAGGCCCCAGATTAGCTGCTTGGACGAGTGCGTTACAAGGGCGCCTCTCACACGTAACAACCCACTAATTAGCTGTAATGAAGTGCTTCTCCCTTTCCCCTTTCCTCCTCCTCCTCCTCCTCCTCTTCTTCCTGCTTGCCTTTCCCCTTCTTCCCATTCCCACTTCTGCCTCTATCCTATTCTCTATCCTCTATCCTCTGTCCTTTCCACCATCCTCTGTCCCTTCTTTCCCCATGCTTGACCCGTCCTCTTCCCTCCCTTTCCTCCTCTTTCCCTCTTTCCCTCTTTCCTTCCTCCCCTTCCTCCTGTCTCATCCCTCATCTCTCCCTGTCAGTTCTTTTCCCTCTCCCCTACCTCTCCCTTGCCCTTTTCCACTACCTACCCCTGCCTTTGCCTTCTACCTAACCTTCTCTCTTCCTATTCTCCCTTCTACTGCTGTCTCCGTATCTTCTCTCCCTTTCTCCGTCTGTTCTCTCCTTTCCTTTTCCCTTGTGATTCCAAAGTTTAGTTGAGTTCTCCTTAGCAATATGACCTAACTAAAGTCTTCTACGTAAATTTCGTCCACCCTTCTTCCCTCTAATGCCTCTCTCCCTCATTAACTACCTTTACCTTTACCTCTTCCACCTGTGCCACTCTCATCTAACCCACACAGACTAAAGAAGATGTGTTTACTAAGCTTAATCGAAGGCCCTATAGCTGAAGCCTTCCCATGTACATTTACTCCGTTCCCACTTACTCCTAATGCCTCCCTCCACTTATACCCCTCCCACCTGACCCCTGATCCCCCCCTCCCACCCACCTGCATGACCTCCCCGGCGTCATCGTCCTCGAAGGTCACGAAGTGGTGGTCAACATTCCTGGTCGGCGTTTCTTCGCCGCCCAGGAAACTCTTGCATCAACAGCTCCTCCGGCCTCGTGTTGGGAGCGGATGTGATGTAACTTGATGGTCTTTTGTTTTTTTGTGGCGTTAGTGTGATCTTTATCCGTCTCTATCTCTGTCTATCCTTCTGTCTCTTACAAAAAAACATAACGCGGTGAAAATAAGTGACAAAACTGATATTACAGAGACTACACTTCGAGAGAGAGAGAGAGAGAGAGAGAGAGAGAGAGAGAGAGAGAGAGAGAGAGAGAGAGAGAGAGAGAGAGAGAGAGAGAGAGAGAGAGAGAGAGAGAGAGAGAGAGATACGCATATAAGATCCATGCTTTAGAGAATTTGCTGGGAATTACGTCTTTTACTAGAATTAGAAATACCTGAAATATAAAAAAGAGAGAAAGGAATGTAGGTTAAGAAAGAGAGGTATAAGGAGAAGGCGGAAGAGGAAGTGAATCAAATAGTTCTTTCTCACTTTTACAGGTCGTCTCAAAATATCGTGGCACGTGTGTAGGCGAGAGAAAAAAAAAAGGCAGATGGAAGGCGGGAAAGGAAATGAAAGAGCGAGGAAATGGGAAAGGGATAATAACCAGGAGGAGAAGTAGGAAGGAGGAAAAGGCTAAAGGAATGCGATGTATCATAATAATTACTGTATGGTGTGTAATGAGAATGAAGATCGGAAAAGAATACGCTGGAAAAGTGAGTAAATGTTGAAAAATAAATGGTGTGGAGAGGAAGAAGAAATGCTTAGCTATTGAAAAGAGAAACGTGGATAATAGATTAGAGAAGAAGTAAGGACAATATAAACGGGAAGGAGAGTAGAGAACAAGTAATAATTAAGGGAGAAAGAAAGATTAATGAGTAGTTGAGGAGAGTTAGTGAAAGATCAGGCAGAGAGTAGCGGAGTAGAGTCAGAGAGAGCAGGTATTGAAGAGATAAACGTGGAGAATAGATTAGAGAAAAAGAGTAAGGACAATAGAAACGGATAGGAGAGTAGAAAACAAGTAATTAAGGGAGAAAGAAAGATTAATAGTAGTTGAGGAGAGTTAGTGAAAGATAAGGCAATGAGAGTAGCGGAGTAGAGTCAGAGAGAGCAGTGACAAGTGGAGTAGAGTTAGAGACAGAGAGAAAATTGAGTAGTGGTGTAAGAGTCGGCAGGATGCAGTGCGCGCGCCGCCTCCAGAGTGTCGAGTGTTGGCAATTAATTTCGGCGGCATGACCCTCCATTAATGAGTCGTGAGGCGGAGGTTCGGACCCCACGCGCGGGAGGGAGAAAGGGAGGGTTGGATCGTATATGTCGTTGGGTTCGCTAGCTGTGATTTGTGGCTCGTCAAAAGGGAATTAAGACGCCACGTACCCACTTCTAAAACCTCTTAAATGGTACCTTTTTTCTTTAATATTTGCTGATATGTTTAGTAAATCGTCATGTTCTTCGTTTCCCTCGTGAGTAATTAATTGGTGAAAGCACTTGATTAGTTTTTCCTTAATTTGGTGTAGGTGAAAAAAAGGTGAGTGTGAGTGAGGCAGGTTTAGGGGAGTGAGGTAATGAGTGTGCGTGTGCTCGTGTGTGTGTGTGTGTGTGTGTGTGTGTGTGTGTGTGTGTGTGTAGGGCCAGATGATGTCGTGTCCCGTTGACGAGAGTGACGGCGCAACCACCTGGCGGACACCTGATCTCCCCCTTCCCCTGTATCCTTCTCCCCCTCCACCCACACACACGCCCTCCCACGACACCCTCCCGGACGTGTGTTTTTGCCGACGCCGCCGTTGCCTCTCGCACTCTGCCTTACAAAATTCAATCCGTCACACCTTTTACATGCTTTCCTCCAATCGCAGTGTTTTATAAGGTAAGCGAAGCACCAAAAGCCACGTATAGGAACACAAGCACCGGAAACATCACTGCCATTACTTACGTTTATACGGAGTGGGAGGAGAGAGAAAGAGTGAGGTGAGGAGAGTGAGAAAAGGGTCGGGGAGAAAGGGCAGAAGAGGAAGAGGACTTTTTTTCGCCTATAGTCTTGCCCCTTTTCTTTCCTACTCTCTTCTCACTGTTCTTTTCCCTCTTCCTCTCTCCTCTTCATCCTTTTCCTCTCTTTTCTTGCCCATTCTCTTTCCTCCTCCTCATAAATTTTCCTCTTTTCTCTTGCTCATGCTCTTTCCTCCTCCTCTCTTCCTCCTATTCTCACTCTTCCTCTCCCCACCTTTCCTTTTTAATCCCCTACCCTCACATTCTCCTTCCCCTCCTCTCCCCTCCTTATTCTCCTTTCTTACTCCTGTTCTCCCTCTTCCTCTCCGGTCCTTGCACTTTTCCTCCTCTCCCCTTCCATTCTCCACCCCTTCCTCTCCCTTCTTCGCC
>NC_066510.1:16751577-16761577 GCF_024679095.1 Eriocheir sinensis
TCACTTAAGGAGAAACACACGGCCCCTCCCATCGACCCTCCGTGCATGTGTGTGTGTGCGTGTGCGTGTGTACCCCTTATATCGCTACCACGCCTGCAGGCTCGATCATGCATCAAACATAAGCACGTGCAAAGTAATGGAGGACGATCCGTGAGAGGAAGAATTCAGTGGTAGGTTTCTCTCTCCATGGCGGAGCCGTTTCTTCTTGCCTCAGAGGAGCGGCCGCTGACCACTGACTGCCGAGGTTACTGAAAGCGGTCCGCCGGGGGTGTTTGGAATAGCAACGATTCTTAAAGCCGCCGATGTCATGCCTTGTTAGCTTAAGAGGGTTGAAATTCTTTGAAAACTAAAGATATAATAAAGTTGGCTGAGGTTAAAACTCGTTGAAAAATTCTTAAATACGTAAAGGAAAAGGAAATTAGCTGTGGTAAAGGATGTTTTAGCACTAATATGTAACCTGTAGACTTAATTGAAATAGAAGCATACGCTATAGCTGCGCGTGGCCTCGGTGCTCATCTCCGTCTCAGATACAGTAAATGGCAGACTATAAAAGTTTCCATTGACTTACTAAAATGATACATACGTACATAAAATCAAAGAACAGGCATACATAAAACACATGCATAAAATAGTCATACATACAATCATACATCAAATCAAAGAAGGCAGTGGATTTTAAAACTACAGAACAACGATTCAGTGTAAACAACCACAACAAACAATTCCCTTCACTGTGTTCTGAGTTAGTGACCCAATACATGACGTAGTGTCCATGTGTCCTAAATGCCACTACAGCCTCCACGTGTCCGGCTCACACCTGTATGCATGCCCCCGATGTGCACGTGTCCTCACCTTCGTGTATACTAATTCATCGTGGTCATACATCAAAGCGTGTATACATAATCCCGCCATGTGTATGTAGTATGTATATCACCATGTGTGTGTGTGTGTGTGTGTGTGTGTGTGTCCGCCGAGCCCACGCATTCATATGTATCACGGTTGTATATACAAGATACACGCCCACTCCCTCTTCCTCTCTCGCGCCCATACCTGCTACGCCCTCAGTCTATTCTCCTCCTCTTCCTCCTCCTCCTCTTCCTACTCTTCCTCATCGTCCATGTTTCCTCCTCCTCCTCGTCCTCGTCCTCCTTTTCTTAATTCTTCTCCGGCCACCCACGTGTGTCAACGCCCACCAGTGTGTGTGTGTGTGTGTGTGTGTGTGTGTGTGTGTGTGTGTGTACAATGGTTGGTATTTCACGCCCACTCCACCCTCTCCACGCTGCCTATATGAAACCCAAAATTACTATCTACAAGTTTACCGCCCTGCCCCTGCCCACGCCCGTGCCCGCCCATATACTAGGCCAGTCAGGCTCCTTTATGCTCTTCCTTTCTTTACCTTCCCTCCCGTTACTTCCCTTCCCTTCCATTCTCTTCCATTCTCTTCCCTTACCCTCTTTTCCCTTCTCTTCCCGTCCCCTCCCTTCCCTTCCCCTTCCTTTCTTTCTCTTCCTTTCTCTTCCTTTTCCTTCCCATCCCTAACTTTCCTTCCCTTCCCTTCCCTTCCCTTCCCTTCCCTTTCCTTCCCCTCTCTTCCTTTCTCTTCCTTTTCCTTCCCTTCCCTAACTTTTCCTTCTCTTCCCTTCCCTTCCCTTCCCTTTCCTTTCCTTTCCTTTCCTTTCCTTTCTCTTCTTTTCTCTTCCTTTTCCTTCCTTTCCCTAACTTTCCCTTCCCTTCCCTTCCCTTCCCTTCTTGTCACCACAAAACCCCTACATCGCCCCTCCTCTGTCACTCTGCCCAGCACCTTCACCCCCTCCCCTTACATATCACCATAGGACCTCCCCCATTTCCCCCCCCCTCTTCCCTCCTCTACGCCGACCCGCCCTGGTGATCCGGCTAGTGACTGGTGACCGTGGGGGTGTGGGGGTAAGGGGAGGGGAGGGGGCCAAACCTTCCCAACCCAAAAAGGAATAATAAAAAGATAGGGTTTGATAAGCAGAAGGGGAGAGTCGGATAATGCAGATTTCCCTTAAAACATAAAGTATATTTGTGAATTTCGAGTTCGGAGAAAGTGATGGAAGGTTGGAATTATTTATTATCTAGTGTAGTTTTTGGGGGGCGTCTGGAATAATTTTGCGGTTAATTTAAGAGGGTAGAAAAAAGGAGAAGGGGAAGGAAAATACAAATGAAGGGGGATAGGAAAAGTGAAATATACGTACGCTGTAATTTTCTTAAGGGCGTTAGTTCTGCATGTCGGATAAGGGAAGTGAGATCAGACAGATAAAGAAAGGAAAAAGAGGAAGAGATTGAAAAGGTGAACTAAATAATGCAACGAGAAGGACAGTAATAAGGAGTTAGGCGAAGAAGGCATTTAAAAGAATAACCTAAAGAAAGAAAAAAACGGATAAAAATGTAGAGAATAAGGAAGTGAGATCAGCCATATAAAGAAAGAAAAAAGAGGAAGAGATTGAAAAGGTGGACTAAATAATGCAACGAGAAGGACAGTAATAAGAAGTTAGGCGAAGATTGCATTTAAAAGAATAATCTAAAGGAAGAAAAAACGGATAAAAATGTAGAGAATAAAATTTTAAAAAAGTGTAGAAATTTTAACGTATTCATTGTGAGAAAAAAACACAAAGCAACATCGCATAGTTTCAGTTCCTCTATGGTAAAACACTTTTCTTTCTGCCCGTCTGGTATGTCTGTCTATCCGTTTGTTTGTCTGTCTGTGTAAGGGGTGACGCGGACAATGACGAATGGCGGACAGACACGAACATGATAATTCACGTCATGTCATTCCAGTCTCTTATTGATGGTCGTTTTGTTTACCTTTGTGACGTGACTTGCAGGTACTGTCACTTCCATTCGCAGCCATACCTCGCCCCCCCTGCCTCACCCCCCTGCCTCACCCCCCCTGCCTCGCCCTTTACCCCCTGTCGTCACACCCCTGTCCCTATACCACCCCCTATCCCCATATCCATCACCCTTGTATAACCTATTCCACCTTTCCCTCACCCCTGTACCATCCATCTCTCCCTTTCCACCCTTCTGCGCCACCGTTCCCCCTCCTCCTCTTTCTATTTCCTTAACACCCCCATTCCATTTTCTTTCCAACTCCTCTACCATTCATCATTCCCCTTTTCTATCACCTTTGTACAGCACATTCCTCCTTTATCCTCTACTTCTCACCGCCCATCCTCGTCTTCCTCCTCCTCCTCCTTAACCCATTTATCTTGCACCTCCCGTATCCCCTTTCCCTAACTCCTGCATCGCCCATTCTCCTTATCCCCCACCCCAGCAACGCCCATCTCCCCTTTTGTCCCACTTTCAGCCGCCCATCCTCGTCCTCCTCTTCCTCCTCTCCTCCTCCCATCACCCTTGCCTCCCACCTTTTCCTCCTGACGTGTCCAGCTCACACCCTCACTTCCTGACGTGATGGATGGCTTCCCTTCACCACGACATGAGTCTCGTCAGCAGGAGAGCATAAAGGTGTTTAAATATTAGGCGACGTGTTATTTTTTAGCCTTTTTGTTTTAGGGTCTGTGTGTGTGTGTGTGTGTGTGTGTGTGTGTGTGTGTGTGTGTGTGAGAGTTTATTTGGCACTTTTCGTTTGGTATTTTGAGGATTCATTTATCTAGAACTGAATTAATGTCTCGAAGTAGTATCGTACCTGTTTATTGTACCTGTTTTTGTTGTTGTTTGCCGTTGTTGATAGTACCAGTAGGCTCTCTTGTGGGGACTGGTAGGCGGCCCGATCTCGTTAGTGGAGCGGATGAATTTTGTTTTGAGTGGTTGTCGTGATATATGACTCGCGCTCTCTTAACTGATTATTTTATAGAGTGGGGTATATAATGGATGCTTTTTGTTTGGCAGTATTGATGGCTCCTTTGTGTCGAGTTTATCTGGTCTGAAAGTAAATTGTCGTACCTAGTTGTTTATGTTCTTGATCTTTTAAGTGTTTTTTTTTTGTGTGTGTGTGTTTGGGAGAATCTGAATAATGACTTTTGGTCTGATATATTGATGATTGATTTGTCTCTTTTAAAACACACCACTTCTTAATTGCAATTCTAAAAGCAGATCAATTCCCGTAGACAGATGTGATTATTGCTTTAAATTTACAACCCGATCTAATTAGCATCCACTTCATCCTTCATTTTTTTTAATAACACACACACACACTCACACACACACACACACACACACACACACACACACACACACACACACACACACACACACACACACACACATTACCATATCATCAGCGGACGATCTAAAAAAAGTAGCAAGTCATTCTCTCGATCAAGATTATGAAACAAGGAAAAAACTCTTGACAATGGCAAGTGATTCCCCGTGTGTGTGTGTGTGTGTGTGTGTGAGAGAGAGAGAGAGAGAGAGAGAGAGAGAGAGAGAGAGAGAGAGAGAGAGAGAGAGAGAGAGAGAGAGAGAGAGAGAGAGAGAGAGAGAGAGAGAGAGAGAGATAATAGACATCCCACAGACACAAACCAATAAAACTTAGGTGATAACAGTGACCACAAACACCGCCTCACACCTTTTCTCTCCTTTTCTCACCTGTCTTTTCCCTCCCCTTTCCTTCCCTCCCCTTTCCCTCCACCCATCCATCCCCTACCCTCCGTCCATCCATACCCTACCCTCCGCCCATCCATCCCCTACCCTCCGGCCATCCATACCCTACCCTCCGCCCATCCATCCCCTACCCTCCGCCCATCCCTTTGCCTCCTACCCCGGCTGCCATATCCCATCTCCTGTCCCTTACCTGTCGACGTTCTACCTGTCCCTTTCCTCACCTTCTCGTTCACGCTTCCTCTCCACCTGTTTTTTTTTTTTTTGTCCCTCCTCTCTTATTTCTCTCCCTTTCCTCTTACCCCAATCTTAGCTTGTGTTCCAATGTGACCCTATTTGTCCCCTCTTTTCATCCTCTCCTCTTTTTATGCCTTTTGTCTCCTTATCCTCATTTTTGTCTCTTTAGTCCTTTCATCTTCCTTTCCTCTGTCCCCTCCTATTCTTTTTGTCCTTAACAGCTCCTCAAATCTCCTTCCGTCGTGTTTATTCTTGTCGTTTGTCATTTATTTTTTCTCCCTTTTACTTTCTCGCCCCTCTTTGTTATCCTCGTGTTCTCCTCTCACTCTTATCTGTCCTGTTCTTCCTCCCGTCTTCGCTGCTCTTGCCTCGCTCCTCCTCCCGGTGTGGTCCCGTCGCGTGCAGTGCTGGCGGCGGCGGTGACGGGGAGCCTTGTATCTGTCTCGCCCCTGCTGGTGACTGCGAGGGTCGAGGTGGCGGGGGGTGGCGCCCTCACGTGGCGTTGACGAGTGTGAGGCGGCGAGGTGGCGTCGGGGGTTGCGAGGGTGCTGGGTGTTCTGCTTGCTTACCTTGACTTGGATAGGAAGGGAAGGTGAGGTAGGAGCCTGGTTTGAGTGTGAAGTATAAAGGGTATTGGGACTAGGGGTAGGAGGCGCAGGAGGACAGAGAGTAGGTGATTAGGCTGCGATTAGTGAGAGTTGAATATATGTGATAAATAAGATGACTGATAAGATGGGAGGTGGAAATAAGTATAGATAGGGAGGGATTGGAGTTGTAATCAGATGGAATACTTGAAGGTGTAATCAGGTGTGAAGGGAGTGATTCGAGGTGTGGTCAGATGGAAGGAATCGATAGGAGATGGAATCGGATGTAAATGAGGCTGATTGCAGGTGTAAGCAGGTGAGAATGGAGTGATCGGATTTGTGGTCAGGTAAAAGGAGGCGATTGGAGATGTAATCGAATCCAAATGAAGGTGATTGCAGGTGTAAGCAGGTGCAAATGGAGTGATTGAAGGCGTAGACAGGTGTAAATACTAGAGGGAACATGGGGGAAGGTGTGAATAGGATATCTGGGAGGTAAGGACAGGTGTGGAGGGAGATCAGGAGGAGGAGGAGACAGGCGTAGGAAATGACAGGTATAGAAATTATAGGTGAATGAAAGGTAAATGAGAGGAAGGTAGAATTTTAGGTGCCAGAAATCTATATATGAAAGTTATGTCTGTGTATTAGCTGTTTCACGCAGTTTTATTCACATCAGGCAACTAATTAAGCAGAAATCTACTACTACTACTACTACTACTACTACTACATTTTTTTTTTTTTTTTTCTTCGGTGTTGCTCAGAGGCAGGCCCGTTAGTGGTGCGGGCGCGGGTTTTATATACTACTACCACTACTACTACGGCTTTTATATCTAATTTATTTTTTGCCCTTGATCTGCTTCCTTAACTGTAAAAAAAGAACAATAATAATAAAAATGATTGTCATAACCCTAAAACTTGTCTCCTCTTATATAACGTGTTGACTTCCTCTCTGCCGCATATATCTTCCAGTGGGTAAATTATTAGTGCTCTCTCTCTCTCCCTCTCTATCTTGTGTTTCTGTGGTTTATGCATCCTGGCGGTGTCCCCTTAAGGTGTCCTCCTCTTAAGGGCTTCACATACACTCCCCAACACCCGCTACCACAACCACCACCTTCTCCCCTCCATCCACCCCACCCCACTCCACCCCCAAAAAGGATATGCTTCTCTAGGTATGCGTTCCCTTCCTCCCTAATTAATTAATGTCACACCTGTCACCCTTTCTCACACCTGCTCTGAATGCATGCAGGTGTGTGTGAAAGGTGTGAAGGGAAGCGATTAGAGGCGACTGTTTATGCTCTCCTTTCGCACATAATAATCAGGCTAACAGACAGACACAGACTTACCCCCCCCCCCCACACACACACACACAGACACGCACACGCACACACACATACACACAGTAACCTCTGCAGTACCAATTTTAATATTGCATGAGATGATTGAAAAGGAATGAAGGAAAGAGCGAGAGAGATGGAGGAGGGAGGGAGAGAGAGGGTGGAGCGGAAGAAGAAAGGAAGAAATGGAAATAGAGATGAACTATACCGGCAATCAATCCACCTCACACACGCCACTAAGTTGATAATCATGCCGTAGACTATAGAAGGAACGGCCGTGGGGCTTCTGCAGTTACTTAGCTTCTTCTTGGCCTCACGTGATTGGCTTGTAGATTACGAGATAATTGTTAGGGCGAGGCGCAGTATTAGTGACTTACGACCTGGGAATACTAATGCTGAGAAGGAGGAGGAGGAGGAGGAGGAACAGGAGGAAGAGAAGGAAGAGGAACTTGCTTTGCCAGAGTTTGCTGCTGTGGTGGTTGAAGAGTTGATGAGGTTGTTACGCCTGAGAGGAAGATATGTGAAGCTGGGAAAAGGAAAATTGATGAGGGAAGAGAATATAATGTTGTGTGATGAGGAGAGGGCGTTGAGGAAGGGGCGGGAGAGGAGAAGAGGATGAAATGGAAGAGAAGAGAGAGAGGGAGGGAGGTAAGGGGTTAAGAGTCAGTGTGTAAAGTGGAAGTATGAAGTTTCTAGGTATGAAGAATAAAAAAAAAGGAGGATTATTAACGATGGAAAATGGAATGAAGTAAAAAGAAGAGAGGGGAGGAGGGAAATTAAGGAAACAAGTGAGCTATTGGCGAATATAAAAAAAAAAAAACGTTAAGTGGGTTTTATATAGCTTATTAAAGAAAAAGGAATGTTAGTAGTAAAGGAAGGTAGGAAGCATTTTTTTTTCTTTTTACATCAGAGGACACGGCTCAAGGGCAACACAAAGACTACAAAAAAAGCCAGCAACTCGCCGCTCCTATAAAAGATAAAACTAAAAAGTAGCCAAAAGAGAGGTCAATTTACCCGAGAGGTGTCTTGAATAGAGAACGAGATAGATAGAAATATAGCAAAAGAGTTTTAGACAGTTAATTCGTACAACTGAAGAAGATATCATTTAACGTTTTATTAATGCGCTTACAACCTAAGACAGCATCCCTTTCACTTAGACCTCAAGCGCTTGTTACTGGTGGGGCACGATCAAATGTTCATCCCTCAGCCCCTTCCCTTCTTACCTCCCTCTCCACCCACACCTACCCACCCACCCACCTAACTGTCTTTGGGGCTCGCCGGGGCTGTAAACCAAAGTAATGAACAGCTACAGACACGCACGAGAGATTTATGCACGTAATTGACACCAAGAATAATGGGCCAGAAACTCGAAGCGCCACCAAAATCGCCAGCACGCTTCCTCTCGCTTCTCTCCTCTGTCGTCCGAGCACCTGACTGACTGATGCAGGTGAATCTAACCCTGGCTATCCTTGCCTGGTTAGATTGGCGGGGATTTGCTGCTGCTAATATAAAAACAATCGAGGGATGTAGTGTTTTTTTTCGTATTCTCGGTTTTAAGTATTGGCTGGCCTTTATTTTTGGCAGTTGATAGTAATGAAGATGCAGGTATTTCAAAAGACAGTTAGGTTTTTGTAAAGGGAATATAGACTAGACAAATTTAAAATGTTCTGAGCATCTTTTGGCGTAGAGAAGATTCACGTTCGCTATCAAGAAGACGAAAAGGCAATTGGGTTTCGAAAAGTCAGTAACGAAAAGGAGAATAAATGAGTTCTGAATGTCTTTCGGCGTTGAGGAGACTTGAGGTTTTAAGAAATGAATAAAAAAATACTGTATGTCTTCTGGCCGTCCATTAAACACACAATGCTAGTAAAAATGATAAAAAGACAGTTAGGTTGAGAGGCAAATAAAATAAAAGATTAAAAACAGTTCTGGGTGTCGTACGGGAGTCGCTGCAAACAGAGTCATCCAGTAGTCGAGTCCTCCTAACGGGTGACAGGGCCGCCGCGACGCATCCATCAGGCCAGGGAGATAACAACGGCCGCGCGACAGACAGACACACGAGGGGGAAGCTGCTGCGATCCCGACCCTGATTAATGGTCTATCCCTTGCCTTTGTCCCCCTCTCCATCCCTTCTCTCCCTCATTCCTCTTTCCATTTTTAGGCCATCCACTTGATATGACGGGTCTTGCTCCTCTCTTCTCCCTCTTCTTTCCGTCTGTCTGTATTTGTTTCTGTGTATGTCTGTCTCCTTTTCTTTATTCATATGCTGCTATTATCTTCCTTTTATCCTTTTTTTTTATTGAGTCTAATTATTCTGATCCTCTTTTATCCGCTTCTTTTTCTTCTCCGTTTTTCTACTCCTCTCTTCTTTCAGTCTGTGTTTGTTTGTGTGTGTCTGTCTTTTTTTCTCTCTTCATGTCCCTCTTTCACATCTTCTTTATCCATATTATTTCTTATTTTTTACAGTGACCTTCGTTTCTGAACTCAATTAAGTCATTCTACCTTTTTTTACGTAGCCAGATCATCCTACTCCTATCCTTCCTGTATCATTTCTTCTTTATCCTCCTTTAATCCACTCCTTCTACGTTTATCCCTCTTTCATTTCTTCTTTGTCCACCATGTTTCTTATTTTTTTACACTGACCCCCGTTTCTGAACTCAATTAAGTCATTCTACCTTTTTAACGTAGCCAGGTCATCCTACCTCTATCCTTCCTGTCTCATCTCTTCTTTATCCTCCTCTGATCTACTCTTTCTACGTTTATCCCTCTAAGTCCTTCTGCCTCCTTTAACTCATCCTGCGTCTATCCTTCCTTCGGCCTCTTTGTCCTTCTTTTAATCAGCTCCAATTACGTCCATCCTTATTTCTACCCCACCAACTTCTTCTGGCTCTTTTAACTTATCCTCCCTCTAGCCTTCAATCATCCTTTCTGTCCTCGTCTCAATCCAGTCCTCTTATGTCCAACCTTATTTCTACCCCATCAACTCCACCTGGCTCTCCTTAACTTAACCTGTATATTTATCCTTCTATGTTCCTTTTCCTCCCCATTTTAATCACTCCCGTAACGTTCCTTCTTATTTCTAGTCCATCAACTTCGCCTGGCTCTCCTTAACATAACCTGTATATTTATCCATCTATGTTCCTTTTCCTCCCCATTTTAATCACTCCCGTTACGCTCCTTTTTATTTCTAGTCCATCAACTTCGCCTATCTCTCCTATACACTCTCTCTATCTAGTCCACCTCCCTCCTGTTTTCATTGAGTAAGGG
>NC_066510.1:16764077-16784077 GCF_024679095.1 Eriocheir sinensis
TGCTGCTGCTACTACTACTACTACTACTACAACTACTACTACTACTACAACTACTACTACTACTACTACTACTACTACTACCACTACCACTACTACTACTGTCACCACCTTCACTGCCACGACCTTGAGAGAGCAATACAGGTAGGCAATCAGCATACCTGCTCACCTTGACCTTCACCTGGGCTATGTCACGCTCCACCTGTGTGTGTGGGAGGAGGGAGAGGAGGAGGAGGAGGAGGAGGAGGAGGAAGAATAGGAAAAGCATTAGTAGGGGTGTGGTGCTTCTTCCTTCCTCTCTTTCTCCTCCTCCTCTTCCTCTTCCTACTAGCTTACCTTTCTCCTCTAGTTAATTATCTCCTCCATCCGTTTCTCCACCTGTCGCTCCCTTTACGTGTTTGTGATATGCTAATTTAGTAACACGGCTTAATATCTTCTCTTCCTCTCTGTTTCTCTCTCCATCAGCCTCTCTACTCTTCTTTTTCACTCCTTGTCCTCTTCTTTCTTTCATTCCCATTCCAGCATCTCTATCTCTATCTCCATCAGCCTCTTTACTCTTCTTTTTCACTCCTCGTCATCTTCTTTCTTTCATTCCCATTCCAGCATCTCTATCTCTATCTCCATCAGCCTCTCTTCTTTTTCACTCCTCGTCCTCTTCTTTCTTTCATTCCCATTCCAACATCTATATCCCTGTTTCTCCTCTTCTCACTTTTCATCAACCTCTTTCTTATCCGATTTTAAGTTCTCACTCTGTAATGGCATGTTGTGGCGTGGTGTGTTGTGTAGAGGCGCACTGTGATGTGTTTGTTGTGCATTATTGTTCTGTGCTGTGTAATGCTGTGTAGTGGCGTGCTGTGCTGTGTCTAGGCGTGGTGTGCTGTGATTGCCTTGAGTGTGGGGGCATCTGCTGCAGCGTGCGTGCCTGAACTGCAGAAGGTGGCGAAGGAGGAGACTCTAGCTTTGGTTAGTCATCCTTGGAGTGGGTTTTATATAACTATCAGACAAGATGGTTGTTATATTGCCGTGAAGCGCGTCGGTGTATTGCGTGTACATTTAGCTATTCCAGTTTATTCGAAAGTTAACGTTTTGAATTTTTTGAAGGAATTATTTTATTTACGGTACTTAACGCTCAACTGTTTCTTTTTTTTTTGTTTAACCTTTGTGTCTTTTCGTGTGTGTTTTTTTGTGAAATATTTCTACACGAACGATTTATCATCACTAATATCCGGGCAACTTTACTTTATTTATTACTCATTCTTTTGTTTTGTTGTTACTATGAACAAATATTTTTTTTTCCAATTGAACTTCAGTTTATTCAGAGTTCGAAATTTTGTGTAAATCGGACAAACAACTAAATTATATGTTATTTAAATTTGTATACCAGAATTCTTGCGTGGCCTTATTTATTGACGTTTTATTCAACTCTCTATCTGTTCTTTTTCGAGACAAAAGTACTCAACGGAAATCAATAAAACCATTTATCTTCGCAAATAATAGAACATCCAACTCTTATTGCCTTCCCCTCCCTTGCTGCCGCCACCGCCATCACCACCGCCGCCGCCGCTAAAGGTTCATTCCACGTTCCTGCGCGGCGCCGACACAGTCTTCTTTTTGCTCTTATGATGACGAAGATATAAACTCACCGGCGCTTTCCTCCCCGGTGACGTCAAGGCCTCGGAAGGTACAAAGCGAAGAGGAGGACCAGCACGAAAAATAATTCCTCCCTCTATTCCTCCCTCCCGTTCCCTCCCTCCGTCCATAAAGTCTTCGGCCATCACAATATTTCAAGTCGAAGCTCCGCCGTTTTTATATATATTTCAGAGCCTCCTTTTTGTGTTGTCGGCGTTTGCGTTTCTCTTCGTGGCTTTTCTTTCTCGCCGCCGTGATGTTGATGGTTGCCTTTTTAATTAAGTTGTCTGAGAGCGCCGGCGGAGTAAGTTTAGATAGATTTATGTTGGGGATAATTAAGTTCATAGCGTGGACGTCGCCTCTAATGGGCCGGTCAGTTTCGTAATTAATTAAGAGGAAATGAAGAGGTGAGGGGGGCGAGACTTAGAATTGATTGGTATACTTGTAGGTGTCGATGGGGAAGCACTACCGAGATGATGGGATGCTGTGGGTAATGAGATGAATGGATGCTGCGAATGATGCTCCTCTTCTTCCTCTCCTTCTTATTCATCCTCTGGGGTACTCTTGAAGGTCCTCTTGCCCCCTTTAGGCTCTAGTGAAAGTCCTCTTGATATTCCTTAAGCCACTTTATTAGGGCTCTTTTTTCTCATATATTCTTTCGTTTAGGATCGTCCAGGTTAATTTTTGCTTATTTTTAACCCTCAAAAGAACCCCCAAAATTTATGTGATTTCCATTTATTAGTATTGTCTTCCCTCCCCTTCTCTTCCCCTTTTATTCCACTCACCTTTCCTGTCTTATCCTTCGTTACCCCTCTTCCCCCGTACTTTATAATCATCTCCTACCCTTCCTTTATCTCTCCTCTTATCCCTTCCCTTATTATTCCTCTTTTCCCTTCCCTTTTCTTTCCTTACCCGTCCCTATCCCCTCTTCTCCCTACATCCTCATCTCCTTCCCTTCCCTTCCCTCCCCTTCATCATCTCCTCCTCCTCACCACTCTAATTTAGTCTTCCTTTACCCTTCTTTTCCCCTGGCTTGTCATACCTTACCTCTCCTTACCTTCTTCCCCCTCACCCTACATCCCCACCTCCTCTCCGCCCTTTCTTCATCTCCCCCACACCTGCACATCCCACCTCCTCCTAATTTAGTCTCAAGTAACCCCTCCCATAACTCTCCCGTCTGTTCCTGAGGCTCCGACACTCTCCGTGATGCATAGTTATTAGTGACTCACCCGTTTTTTGCCGGCCGCAGGGGGCTCCAGGTGAATGCTAATGAGGAATGGATCGAGCGTGTGAGTCCGATTGGTTCCACTCCTCATACTTTACCTGTGCGCGCGAGTGACTTACCTGTGGAGGACCTGAGTTAAGGTTTCAGGGTTTGGGGAGGCCTTTCCTTCCTTCCTCCTACCTGTATGTGTGTGAGCTGTTGTTGCCGCTTAGGTGTCGCAGGTAATTAACAGCAAGGAGTGCCTATATACCTGTGTTGCATGCTTGTGTGTGTTTTCTTCGTAGTTTGTTTTTGTACCTGTGTAGTTGTAATATATCGTGTTGCGGTGACATTGGTGGTATAAACATTTGGTGGTATAAACATTTATTTGAGAGGTCGGTGAAGTGTGTGTGAGGGTGAGGGTGTGTGGGTGGGTGGGATGGGGGTGGGGAGCTGATTGGGTGTGTGGGTGATTAAGTGTGTGGGTTCCTGCGTGCTATATCATTGAATCTGCACTAAATTATCATCAAACATAAATTAAAGTACATTGACACTAGCTAACTTGCATCAGGAAACCACCACCACCACCAGCACCATCATTATCATTATCATCATCATCACCACCAACACCATCAGACAGCCCTATCCTCCCCCCCTCCCCACCCCAACCCCCAACATCCACCACCACTCTGTCTTCGTCTAATTCAATGAACATCGACAGCCAACAATAATAAAACCTTTTTCTTGAGCGTGAAATATTACCGAAGTCCATAAAGAGAGACGCGCACACAACGCAGCACAACACAACACAACACACAACACACACAACACAACACAACCTTCGCGGCAGCAGCAACACCGCCGTTTTTACTCCACAAGGAAAGGAGAAAAAGAAAATTAAGAGACCAGTTAATTTTTCTAAAGTTACAAAAGACAGCGCACGAGACTTAGAAGATTAATGGAGTCTTGAGAGGAGGAGGAGGAGAAGGAGGAGAAGGAGGAGGAGGATGGGGATTAGGAAAGGTAGGAATAGAGGGAGAAAGAAGAAAGAGAGGATTGGGGTTAAGGGAAGGGTAGGAAGGGAGAGTGGGGGTAAGGAGAAGGTAAGGGAGAGAGGGGGGATTAGGGGAAGGGAAGAAAGAGAGGATGGGGATTAAAAAAGGGTAGGAATAGAGGGGAGGGAGAAAGAGAAGGTAGAAAGAGAGGATTGGGGTTAAGGAAGGGTAGGAAGAGAGGCGTGGGGGCTAGGGGAAGGGACGCGCCACCCATCAAAGAGGATAGATGGCACCAGGCTCGTGTTTCAATAGGTTGTCTGTCAGCGTCACCGTCAGTTTGGGCGCGGCTGCCGGAGAGGGAGGGTGTGTTGCAGCCTGTCTCCGTGTACCTGAGAATTCATTAGTGTTATTACCTGCTCTAGTTGCTTTGGTGTCTGTCGGGATGTTTGTATAGGTCTTTATCTGTGCTCCTCTCTTTCGTCCCTTCTTTCTTTATATTCTTTTCTGTTTGTCTTCGTGTGTTGTATGTGTTCGTAAGATGTTTTTTTAAATTTTTGCTTGCTTGTTATCTCTCTCTCTCTCTCTCTCTCTCTCTCTCTCTCTCTCTCTCTCTCTCTCTCTCTCTCTCTCTCTCTCTCTCTCTCGGACACTGTATTGTTATCTGTTATGAGTTATAGATGTTTGTTTGTTAATTAAAACGAAGAGGATGACGAGAATTCTAATGCAACAATAATAATAATAATAATAATAATAATAATAATAATAATAATAATAATAATAATAATAATAATAATAATAATAGCGTAGTCTTTTAACCCACGTACTCTCCTTACAAAAGAACCCGTCACACTATCTTCAACATTAAAATTAAAACAAAACCTCAGACAATAAAAGGGCCAATTAAACCTCACCTGCCCGCCCCTCGTGACCCGCGCAGGTGACCCCGTGTACACCTGGCTTAATTACGTGAGCTAAACTGCTTCCTCACGACTCCAATTGAAAAAGCCCCGGGACGGTAACTGAATAAAAGCACTAATATAACTCTTACTCTCTTTCTCTCTGTCTCTATCTCTCTCTGTCTCTCTTCCTCTCTGTTTATCTATCTCGCTTTATTTTTTGCATTTCTTCGTTCTGTTTTCTCTCTCTCTCTCTCTCTCTCTCTCTCTCTCTCTCTCTCTCTCTCTCTCTCTCTCTCTCTCTCTCTCTCTCTCTCTCTCTCTCTCTCTCTCTCTCTCTCTCTCTCTCTCTCTCTCAGGTAAAGTACGGTACACACACAAACCCAGCGACTTGCCTCCTTACCTTCCTACCTTACCCTTTGCTAGGTGACCGCGGCCGCTTCACACGCTCAGCTGCCCGCGCCACCTGGTTCATTAGCACTTTCCCCACGCCTCCCGCGGCACGTTGCATCTTCCCCCACGCCCGCACATGATACACAGATGCACAAACTTCAATATCCCCTTAAAAAAATAATCGAATGGTCTTAAATATTTCTTAGTTATTCATGTTTAGGGTTTGAATTTGATAGTTTTTAGGTTTTAGTCGTCGTTAGGGAAAGTTGAAGAAATTGTTATGAGAGTTTGTGGGTTGTTATTTTTTTCTTCTTTTTTTTTTCTTGCAGCTTTTAAATCTTGAAGCGTCGGCCATTAAGAGCCTATAACTCATCCACTCCGTCCACCTCCTGACGGTAACTCAGCATAATTAACCGCGAGAGAGAGAGAGAGAGAGAGAGAGAGAGAGAGAGAGAGAGAGAGAGAGAGAGAGAGAGAGAGAGAGAGAGAGAGAGAGAGAGAGAGAGAGAGAGAGAGAGAGAGAGAGAGAGAGAGAGAGAGAGAGAGGACAAAAAAAAACAATGAGGGGCAGGGCGTGGCGGGGCGTGGGCCGGGCAGCGTCGGGCGGCGGACGGGAGGACGTGAGGAGGATGAGGATGAGGTCGTTGAGGAGAACCTGAAGGAGGGAGGATGTCCGGCCCTGGCGCCTGACGTGTGTGTAACTCACCACAGCCTGATCACTTGTTGGACTCGTAATCCCCAGCAGGTACCCTCCCGATATGAACAAGTGCTCTTTATCGTCGACCTATGGGTACTGCCAGGACCTCACACACCACACACCCCATCCCCTTTGCTCAAGGGGGACCGTAACCACTCCTAGTCAACGGAAAGAATCCGGCCTGAGCGGGCTCTAACCGCCGCCCTGTCAGACTGTGAAGCCTGGCAGCGCAGCGCTCTAACCAGTTGCGCCACGGAGTGTGTGTGTGTGTGTGTGTGTGTGTGTGTGTGTGTGTGTGTGTGTGTGTGTGTGTGTGTGTGTGTGTGTGTGTGTTCGGTGCTTGGATGGAAATAGTGTTGTAAAATTCCCTGCAATATTGATCTGGGAAACTTTCCATGGGAATTTTGTGCATTTTCGGGAACTTTGAGAATTATAAAAAAACTACAAGTTTGCCTTTGGTCTTTTTTTTTTAGGCTGAGGTTATTGTTGGCTCTTTAGACTTCATTTTTAGGAGGCTGTTAGTGAATGTCTCTTAGCCATGTGGTGGCGCAGGCAGGATTGTTTAAATGACGCCTAATGAGGCACATGCGGCCCTTCGGTTAACCTAACCTAACAAGACCCTAAACAGTTACTATTGGTCGTGACTCAGAAAATTCACATATGCTTCCTTATCATGTGTTTGTTTGAGCTTAAAGCACGAAAAGAACTGAGGATGTGAAACAATAGATGTCAGCGTGTTTTCTAAGAGGCAGAAGAAAGGACCGAAGGAGAGAAGGATTCGGTCTATATTCACTCTCAGGGTCGCTTAGATGAGGGGAGGAGGCGGAGGAAAGGTGAAAGGGTGAAGGAGGAACGAGGGTAATTAGCCGGCCAGGTGTTGCCCCGAGCCAGGTTGAGGAGAGTCAGTTCACCTGGTAATGGATCTTGTGCTGAGTCTTGCTTCGGGGGAGGAGGATACGAGGAGGAAGAGGAATTGGGGATAAAGAAAGGAATGAAGGTGAATGTAGAGGAAAGGGGAAGGAGTATGGATAGAGAGGTAAGAAGAGGATGAGGAAGAGGAATATAGAAATTAATGAAGGAGAACGTAGAGGAAAGGGAAAGGAGTATGGATAGAGAGGGAACAGGAGGAAGAAGAATAGAGAAGTGAATGATAGAAGGCGAGAGTAGAAAAGAGGAGAAATAATTTGGATGTAAAGGGAAGAAAATCAGGGAAATAAATGGTTGAGTTCGATAGGACGTGTGAGGAAGAAAAGATAACAAGAGAAAGGGAAGAATGCAGGTGAAGTTAGACATGCAAAAAGGTTAAGAAATGGAAAATTATTAAATGCAGAAGTTCAGGAGTGAAGGAAGGAAGGCAAGGATAGAGAAAAGGGGAAATAATATGGAGGGAAAGGGAAGAAAATCAGTAGATGGATATAAAAGGTAACGAAACGGGAAATGGTGAAATGGAGAAGTAAAGGAGTGAAGTAATGTAGGTAAATAATTAAGATAGCGTAATGACTTGCACTATTAAACCCTTCAAGAAAATGAGAAAAAATGAGCAACACTAATATAAAAAAGGGAGACTAGCGTAAATTACATAACACTTAGGGTCACGCCGCGGGAGGATTAGGGAAGATCCGGGAAAAGAAGGGAGTGAAAATTAGGGAGTGCTGGGACGGGTGCGCGGTGACCCCCGGCGAGGGAGGTCACGGAGGGGAGGAGGGCGGCAGCACGGCACGACGAGGAGGAGGAGGAAGATGAGAAAGAGGAAGAAGAGGAGGAGATGGTGGAAGAGACAGAGGAAGACATGTGATAACCGTTTAAGAGGAAGAAGTGGTGATGAAGTTAAGAGGAGGATGAGGAGAATGAGGAAGAGGAGATGGTGGAAGAAGAGATGGTGAAGGAAGAATAAGAAAGAGAAAAAAAGAAGAAGAAGGAGAAGAAATGTAAGCGTTTAAGGAGGAAGAACAGGTGGTGATGATTTTCAGAAAGAGAAGGAAGGAGGAGGAGGAGGGGGAGGAGGAAAAAGGAGAAGAAAAAGAAGAAGCAGTATAGATGGTGGAGAAGGCAAAAGAAGAAAAAAAGAAATGTGATAACCGTTTCAGATGGAAGAAAATGTGTTAGTGAAGTAAAGGGAGAGAAGAGAGAGTGATAAAAAGAGAAGATGCAGAGGAACAAATATAAAAAGAGAAAGAGATAGAGAAGTTGAGAAAATTAGGATGATTAAGAGATCAGATAAACCGCCCATTGTGGGGACCCTAAACTTCTTGGATTGGACTTGTAATACGGCCCTTATACCTACGTGAACCAGAAGAGAGAGAGAAAAAGGAAGAGACCAAAGCAGGATAGTAAGCAGAAGTGAGGAAAGGAAAGTCTAGAGTGAAGGTGAAAATGGAAGAAAAGTAAGATGAGAAAAAACTTGAAGTAGGAAAAAGAAGAAGAAAGAAATGAAGCGATCAGACTATACATACCCACCTTCAAAAACACCTGTGGAACGTCTGCATGATCACTTAAAATACAGGTAAACACAACATCAAAGAAAGTGACTCAGGTAAACCCAGGTATACACACAATCAAATCCACACAGGTGGGGCAAACGTAGGTAAACAGGCATGTCATGTATCTTTCCGGGCCATATAAGGGAGTGTTTACACCTTTCAATTAACTCAAACACTCGTGCATGCCACATAAAATTTTCCCTCGTGTTGCTTTTCCTTATTATTATTATTATTATTTTTCTTCTCGCTGGCCAAAACTTGATCTCTGTCCAGACTCTCTCGTCGACGGCTTGGCTTGGCGCGGCTTCATGAGTGTATAGCTTTGTGCCCTGACACCTGAGAGAGAGAGAGAGAGAGAGAGAGAGAGAGAGAGAGAGAGAGAGAGAGAGAGAGAGAGAGAGAGAGAGAGAGAGAGAGAGAGAGAGAGAGAGAGTAGCATCACACCTGTTCGATTGGACCTGCAGGTAACTCGATTTTTTTTGTGATTTTATTATTATTATTATTATTATTATTATTATTATTATTATTATTATTATTATTATTATTATTATTATTATTATTATTATTATTATTATTATTATTATTATTATTATTATTTAATTTTGTTTTGTCGGTGATATTGATGTAGTTTTTTTGTGGAGTTTTTCTTTCGTGCTATTTATAAACTCCTCCTCCTCCTCTTCCTCCTCCTCCTCCTCCTCCTCCTCCTCCTCCTCCTCCTTTTCCATCTCTCCTTACTCCTCCTCTTCCTTCTCTCATTACTCCTCGCCCTATCCGCCCTTCATCACCTCCCTCCCCCCCGTTCTCTCCCTTCATCACCTCCCTCCACTCTCTCTCTCCCTTCATCACATCTACTCCATCAGCACCCTCTCCTTTCACCACACTCTCCTAGCTTCCCATCTTCTTTATTCCTCCCCTTCTCTTCCCCTTTTTCTCCTTCCTATCCTTCCACCTTATGTCCCTGACTCTGCCCCTTCCCTCCTCTTTTTCTGTTTCCATCTTTCTTGTTTTCTCTCTATCCTTCCCTGTCTTCCATTCTTCCATTTTTTTCCTCCATCTTGTTTTCTCTTAGCCCTCTGTTTTCTCCTTATCCGTACTCTCCCTTATCTCCTCTCCTCCTTCCTTTCTTCTCTCCCTTTCCTCCTCCTATTCCCTCCTGCCGTACTGCCACCACTTCTTTGCTTTCCCTCCCACCTCCCTCCTCCTCCTCCTCCTCCTCCTCCTCCTCCTCCTGCTCCTCTCCTTCTCCCTTACTCTCTCTTTACCTTTTATACACATTTCATTACTGCTTGTCTCGCTTGTTGATTTAAGGGACCTATTTGGAGGCACGACTTTCCCTTTTTTATTTAATTTTTCTTCGTCCTATTAACTCAGCGGGCGACGGCAAGATGTGTACGTATGTGACCTGTATGTTACCTGTATGAAGCTGATGAGGATAATAATGCATCTATCTCCCCGTACCTGGTCCCCTAATGACAGGTAATCGCCTGGTAATTTGACGGGTAATGGTTGTGCTTGCTCGTCTCTGTAAACTATTTGCATGTAAAATTTGGGATATTACGCATTTTTTTTTTTAGGTAGTTTTGAAATAATGCAAAAAAATGCGATCGGCGAGATAGTTCAACATAGATCACCAGTAGATGTTTTTTTTTTTTTTTACCTGGAAATAACGTAGTAGAAAGTAAAAGGTAGATATGGTTAAGTGAATCAAAAGGAGAATCTGTTAGAAAAATATATTAGTGATTTACTTGATGGAGTATTGCATGGACGATTGACAAAAGTATAATGAGGACTTTTTTTCCTCCTCCTCATCATCATCCTATTCCTCTTTTTCTTCTTTTTCTTCCTCCTGTAAAAAGACGTTTCATGCTGGAGGGTAATAATATTCAACCAGCTGGAAAATGGCAAAAAAATAGGAAGAGATGAAGAGGAAAGTAAAGAGAAAGGAAGAAAAGAGGAAATAAAGAAAAGAAAACAAGGGAGAAAGTGAAGAGAAGGGAACAGAAGAGCTCGTGAAGAGAGAAAGGATTAGAAAGAAGAGGAAGTAAAAGGAAAAAAAAGGAAGAGAAGAAGTTTTTAAAAGGAAGAGGAGAGGAAGTGAAGAGAAAGCAACACAAGAGGTCGTGAAAGGAAAGGAAGAGAAGAGGAGATAAAGAAAAGGGAAAATGAGAAAAGATAGAGAGGAGAGCAACCGGAAAAATATTATACATTGCTAACATTTATTTTCTGAAGGGATTAAACGATCTCTTGATGTGTTCGCTGCATGTGGTAACGAGAAGAGGAGGAGGAGGAGGAGGAGGAGGAGGAGGAGGAGAGAAAGGGCGGAAGATATTTGAGGTACTTAAACCGCCCACGACGTCGAGAGAGAGAGAGAGAGAGAGAGAGAGAGAGAGAGAGAGAGAGAGAGAGAGAGAGAGAGAGAGAGAGAGAGAGAGAGAGAGAGAGAGAGAGAGAGAGAGAGAGAGAGAGAGAGAGAGAGAGAGAGAGAGAGAGAGAGAGATTTAATTATATTCGTGACCTAAAGTTTTCATACTCACTCCCCTCTGAAGGACTCCCCCCCTACCCCCCTCTCACTCCCCCCTAACACATCCTTCACCTCAATCCTTCCCTTTCCTTTCCCTCCAGACTCCCATCCATCATCACTCAACCCTTTGACTTTCACTAAGCATCTTCTCTCTCATCCAGCATCCATTTTTAGGTCTTTCTTCATATAGTATTCCATCTCTTTCACTCCTTCCCTTCCATTTTGCGTTTTACACTTTCTTCAATCCTCTCCATCCCGCATTTCTTCTCTCCTGCTTCTTCTCAATCCTTTAGGTCTTCTCCTGTTTCTCTTTTCCTCTTTTTCACTTCTATATGTTATCCTTTTTGCATCCTTTTTTCCACTCTATTCACTCTTAATCCCCAGTTCTCTTTTTCACCTTCTTTTTTTCCTCCTCCTCCAACTTCATGTCTCATTTCATTTTTCGCTTTCACATCCTTCTTTTTTCCTACTCTTTCATTCCTCTTACTGCCCAATCTATCTTTCTTCTTTTCTTCCACAGCCTCACTTTCCTTAATCTCCTATTTTGCTTACTCCTACTGTTGCATCTCTTATTCCATCTGTTCCCTTTCACATCCTCTTCTTCCTAAAATTTAATCCTTCTTCCTCCTTTTCTTCCACATCCTTGTTTTTCTTACTTTCCTCCTACGGCTACTCTTTTCCATACGTTTTCGCTTTCACATCCTTTTCTCTCCTCTACATTCTCCCACTCTTTAATCCCCTTGTCCTCCTTCTCCTCCTCCTCTGCATCATCCTCGTTCACCCCTCCAGCGCCCTTTCTTACACCCCATCACCACCCTTTGCCCATCAGCGCGCCGGCAGCCATTGTAACCAAATCTACCGTGAAATATTGAGAGCCCATTTGCATCCTGAGATCATCGCCGCTTCACCACGTAACGTAACATCAACTCATCGGCGTTGTTATCTAATCATCGACAAGTGTAGCGGAGAATGGATGCTGGGGCGGAGGGAGGAAGATGAGGTGGGATGGTGAGGTGAAGGAGAAGGGAGTGTGGAGTGAGTTAGGGGATTTAGGAGGAGGATGAAGAAGAGGGTATTTAGAAGAAGGATGTTAGGGAAAAGGGGGAAATGGAGAACTCCCGATGTTTTTTTTTTTTCATGCTTCCCATTTTTTTCCCTTTTTCACAAATTCTTGCAACACTTCCCTCTCTCTCTTTTTTCCCCTCCTACCGTCTCTACCCTCTTTCAGTACCTCCATTCCTTCCCATTCTCCCTCTCTCTCTCTCTCTCTCTCTCCCTTCATAGTAAGCCCGGGAGTCAGGTCAGGTGGAGCCACTGGACGTCTATAGAGAGAGCGTCAGCCAGCACCACCACCACCACCAGCAGTAGTAACCCGTCCGTCCCTCTGATGTGGCCGCTTCCTCGCTCCCTCGCTCCCGCCGCTGCCAGTTTTTGTGCCGCGATCATCTGGAATTTTTCGCTCATATACTTTGGTTTTCATGATGGCTCCCTCGGTGGCTGATTCTGCTGGTGGATGCCAGACTGGTTGCTTGGTTGGTAGGTTTGGTTGTGGTTGTGTTGGTTTGGGAGTTGAGTTCATGATTGTATTCAGTTTGAGGTATGTTGAAGTGAAGGGGGATGGGGGGAAAAGTGGGGGGGCGGAGGGGGGCGAGGGGGAAGGGATAGCGTTGTGGTTTCTTATTGGTTTCTTCTTTAGTGTGGTTTCGTTGCTGTTGAGTTTTTATTTTTTTCATTTTTAAAACTTGTAGACTGTATTTCTAACGTGCATTTTAAGTGTTTCTCTCTTAAAAGCTCCCCCCCCCAAAATACTAAAAAAGAAAGAAAGACAAACGAGTAGGAGAAACAACAAGAAAAACAGGGACTAGAGGGAGACGAGGGGAAGAAGAAAAAAAGATGATAAGGATGATGATGATGATGATAAAGAGGAGGAAAGAAAATGGAGGAAGACGAAGTTGAAGAGAAGAGAGGAGGAAGAGGAGGAGACGAAGGACACTGGCGCCAAAGTCCTGCAGTTCAGTGGTCGTGGGATCCTTTTATCGACTTAAGGATTTCGAGGAGACCGGGTAGAGGAGGAGGAGGAGGAGGAGGAGGAGGAAGAGATGGAAGAAGGAAAGAAGAGGAGGGGTGAAACTGAAGGAAAGAGTTGTGTTGGTAAGTTTGTAAGAGAAGGATGGATAGGATAAAGAGGAGGAGGAGGAGGAGAAGGAAGAGGAGGAGGAGGAGGAGGAGGAGGAGGAGAGCTCATGAATATGCATGAAGATTCGTTTTTGTTCATTAAGTGTGTGAGGAGAGCAAGTATGTGGTGATTGAGGGAGAGGAAGGGAGAGAGAAGGGGAGAAGGGAGAGGGAGGAAAAGGGGGGAGGGTGCTTTGAGGGTCCTTACTGTGACGTTAAGTTAGTTTGTCGAGCAAGAAGGAGTAGGGGAGGAGGAGGAGGAAGGAAAGAGGGAGAAAGGGAGGGTGTGGAAAGAGGAGGAGGAGGAGGAGAAGAAGAGGTAAACAGAAGACAAGAAAAAGGAGAAAAAGATGGAAGGTGGAGAATTAATAAGGGACAAGAGTGATTGGAAAACGAGGAAGAGAAGGAGGAGGAGGAGGAGGAGGAGGAGGGAAAGGGAGGAAGGAGTAATTAGTGAAGAGAAGAATAGTTTAAAAGAGAGAATATAACCCCCTTTTTTCTGTATCCTGAGTATGTGTGTGTGTGTGTGTGTGTGTGTGTGTGTTCTCCACCTTGCCGGCCAGCCTCTGTTTTGTCGTCTCTTCTGTATATCAATGAAGACGTTTTAATATTGACTAGTTTTTGAGACAGGTTTTTAATTTTCTCGTTACATACTCGTCTTCCTCACTCCATTTTTTTTTATCTTCTATGTATATTTGGGCTTCTTCAATCCTGCTTCTTGTTTTATTAATATTTACTTCTTTGATATGTTACTGAATGTGTTATTTGTACCGCCTTTGTCCTTCATGCGTTCTTAACATATATATTAAAGGAAAGGAAAGGAAGGAAGGAGGAAGAGAGAGAGAGAGAGAGAGAGAGAGAGAGAGAGAGAGAGAGAGAGAGAGAGAGAGAGAGAGAGAGAGAGAGAGAGAGAGAGAGAGAGAGAGAGAGAGAGAGAGAGAGAGAGAGAGAGAGAGAGAGAGAGAGAGAGAGAGAGAGAGAGAGAGAGAGAGAATGGCGGAAGGAATGAAGGAGGAAGTGGAGGTAAGATAAAAAGGAAGAAAATGGAAACACAGAAGAGGAGGAAGAAAAGAGAGATAAAGACGGAGGGAATAAAGGAGAGAGAGAGAGGTGAGATGAAAAGGAAGAAGAAAAAAGGAAGGAGAAAGATAGAAAGAAGGAAATAATAGAGAGAAAAACACGGAGGAAATAAGGAAGCGAGTGAATAGAAGTGAGATGAAGAGGAAGAAAAGACTAGGAGGGAGAGAAATAAAGAAGAGGGGAGAAGGGAGAGACAGAGAGAGGAGAGAAGAAACAGGAGATAAGGAGGATCGTAAAATACAATCAAAGACACTTGCATGCGTTTGGCGGGAGATTCGAATCCATTTATGGCAACCTAATACCAGGAAGAGAGAGAGAGAGAGAGAGAGAGAGAGAGAGAGAGAGAGAGAGAGAGAGAGAGAGAGAGAGAGAGAGAGAGAGAGAGAGAGAGAGAGAGAGAGAGAGAGAGAGAGAGAGAGAGAGAGAGAGAGAGAGAGAGAGAGAGAGAGAGAGAGAGAGAGAGAGAGAGAGAGAGAGAGAGAGAGAGGTAGGGAGAGAGAGATTGAGAGATAACAAGGTAAGGAGAGATGGAGAGAAAGAAGGAAGGAGGGAATAAGAAATGAAGGGAAGAAGCAAAAGAAGGAATAAGGAATGGGAGGAAGGAAGGAAAAGGAGTGAGAAAGGAAGGAAGGGAGCAAAGAAGTGATGGAAGGAAGGAAGGAGGGAAGGAAGGATGGAAGGAAGGAAGGAAGGAAGGATGGAGGGAGGGAAGGAAGGGGCAGTGAGATACGGATCGTTAATTTCCTTCTCAGATGCAAACGGTGAAAGCCTTGCCACGCCCTCTATGCTAAGTGACGATTCTCCAATTATACCTCCTCCTCCTCCTCCTCCTCCTCCTCCTGCTGCTGCACATTGCGTTTGAAGGGCCCATTCTCCCTTGAAAACTGGCAGTATTAATATTGTACTTTGTTTCTTAGGTGATGTCATTGATTGTTAAAGTAGAGAGCCGTCATTCAATTAAATTGCGAATATTTTTTAATCATTAAACTAGCTAGATTATCTCAATCATATGTATTTGTACGTGTCTTTGATACAATGCATGATGTCATCAACAGCCAATCAGGTGAACGGGGGGCGGAGCTTAGCCAGAATGGGGGAGGGGCTTCTTGGCGCAAATTGGCCAAATTAATTTGGACAGAATATAGTTAGGACCAAGACGTCTGTTGCTGTTTGCTTTTCTTTTGTACTCCTTTGTACTCCTCCTCCTCCTCCTCCTCCTCCTCCTCCTCCTCCTCCTCCTCCTCCTCCTCTTCCTCTTCCTCCTCCTCCTCTTCCTCTTCCTCTTCGCCTTGTTTTCTCTTTTCTCTTTTTCTCTTTACTGGTTCTCCTTCTCTTCCCCCTCCTTTCTTCATCTTTAGCATTTGTTTTACTACTTCTATATTTTATTTTTATTTCCTTCACTTTTTCATATTCTCACACTCGTTCCCTCTCTTCCCTTACCTCCTTCCTCCCTCTCTTTCCTTAGTTTCCTTCCTTCCTTCCCCAGTCTCCCTCCTTTCTTCTCTCCCTCCCTTCCACCCTTAATTTCTCCCCTCTGTTTTCTCTCCCATTTACCTCCCTCCCTTTACCTCCCCTTCCCGCTTTTCTCTTCCCCACTCCCTCCCCTTTCTTTCCCCCACTCGCTTTCCTCTCTTCCCTTATCTCTCCTACACTCGTCTCCCTCCATATCCCTCTCCTCCACCTTCTCTCCCTCCATCTTCACCCCCTTCTCCACTCATTTCCCTCCAGACTTCAGTTAACTCTTTTATATCTATTTAGGTGACGTATGACAATGTTTTTCCCCTTTGTTAGCTTGTATTCGTCTTTCTGAAGTAAAAAAAAAAATAATGCTACTTTTATGGGCATCGCTTTCAAGAGGAGATACTGAGGGAGGAGGAGGAGGAGGAGGAGGAGGAAGAAAGGTGTTTGATGGCGTCTTTATCACAGGTAATTATTAGCTATCAAAACTCCCTCCATCCTCACCCCCCCCTTCCGATGCTATCTCCTCCTCCTCCTCCTCCTCCTCCTCTCCTGATAGCTCACCCATCGTCATCTTTCATAGTTGAGGGATAGGGAAAAATATAGCCACGTGCTCTCTAAGGGATTTCTGCGCCGCGCTGCCTGCTGGAGGGCGCGGCGAGCTGCAGATGAGGGAGTGGATTAGGCTGATGGGTGACGCAGATAGGGATGAGGGATGGGAGGCAGGGCGACGATGGGGAGGAAGGGGTGAGGATGAGGAGGCTGCTTAAGGAAGGGAAGGATGGGAGGAAGAGATGACATGGATGGGGAGGAAAGGGCGAGGATTGGGGTGGGGAGGAAGGGGTGAGGAGAGGGCGGCTGTTGTGAGGAGGAAAGGGGGAGGGGAACACAGGCTGGGAACTGAAGTGTGGGAAGAGAGGGAGGAAGCAAGAAGGAGAGGAAGAGGTAGAAAGAGAGGAAGAAGTAGAGGGAGAAGGAGAGGAAGGTAGGAGAGGACCAGAGAGAAAGAGAGAGAGAGAGATGTTATATGACTTAACTATTTACTTCTTATCTTCCTTCCCTTTTCCATATTTACCTCGTCCAGTTTTTCATCCTGTGTGCCCGATTTAATTGCTCTAACCTCTACCTTGCACACCTTCAAGAATCACAGGAAAGAAAGATAAGAGGAGGAGGAGGAGGAGGAGGAGGAGGAGGAAAAGGGAGATGAGAAACGTGACTTTAAGAAACGAGAGAGAGACAAGTAGGAGAGGTCTTCCTGTCTGGGATAAGAACACAGTAACCTCTCAAACGGGAAGTGTGTACAGGAGGGCGGCGAGGGAGGGAGGAAGGGAAAGAGGGTGGCACGCGTAAAGGGGGAGGAGAGGAGGATTAAGGGCAGGGCTTATACTTGGGGGTGTATGGATGATGATTAGGCAGTATTTAAGGGAGGCTTGGAGTGCTATGTAAGGAGGGGAGGAATGGGAGGTTGAAAGGAGGGAAGGGTTGGGAAGATGCTGTAGCCGTGAGATGGATGGATGGTGATGGGGGATGAGACAGAAGGAAGGGATAGCAATGTTGTGTATGAAGGGGTGAGGAAGTGGATGCTGGGTTGAATGAAGGGAAGGGAAGGGAAGATGTTGTGGGGGTGAGATGGAATTGCTGTAACGGGTCAGAAGAAGAGGAAAGTTTAGCAATGTTTTATTTGGTAGAAAACGAAGAGATTCACGAATTCCAAACCCTTACGAAGAGATCCTGTTTATTACCAACTCAGAAACCAACGGCAGCTTCTTAATTACTTTTCCCCTTCGTTGGATCTAATATACATCCCTTCCAATTACTTTTTTTTTATTTCTTAGCATATCTACTTCATGGCCTTAATATGCCCGATGCAGCCATTAACCCGTAAAAATAGTCCATAGAAGGCTTGTATGGGACGGGGTCTGGCTGACTGATATTGCTGGAGTTGATCTCAAGGGAGTAGCCTATGAAAGGAGAGCTCAAGGATGATCTGAGCGACATATTCGATAAGAGAAATGATCTATACTGATGTGAGACGTACTACTTTTTAATGGCACAAGGAGACAAAGGTGTAAATAAGATGTGAATAGGGAATCATAGACTTGGTTAAAGGGAGGTAAAAAGGGGAACAATGGGAGGAAGAGGAGGAATAGAAGAAAGGGAGAATAGGTCAGCGAGCAGTAGGTGGCCATCCAGACAGATCATATCACCCGCCAGCATCCAGTAAGCGGCTTTCATCCACGCCCCCTGTCCACCCTCACTGACCATACATATACCTACCTGTCTACCTACCTACCTACCTACCTACTTACCTTGCTATTTACCTTTCACCCTAGTTACCTATACGGTCCTCCTCTCATCCTTTTTTTTTCCTTTTTTTCTGTACCTCCTTTTCTTTCCCTTCTTCATCTTTCTCCTCCTCCTCCTCCTCCTCCTCCTCCTCCTTTTCCTCCTTCAGTCTCCTCCTCCTCCTCCTCCTCCTCCTCCTCCTCTTCAGGGAATTCATCTCCCAAATAAGCATCATTAAGACGTGGTTGTTTCTAAGCGGCCTCAATCTCCGTCATTTTCTGCTGTGGTTGTGGATGATAGTGATTACAACGTGTATTTTCCGCCTTTTAGGAACCCGATAGTAATAATTTTGGGGGGTGAGAGTGAGGGGGAAAGAGTGAGAGGGTAGTATACATATAACGGAGAAAAAGTTTAAAGTATGTGGTGAGGAGTTGCTAGGTTAGGTTAGGTTAGGTTAGGTTAGGTTAGTTTTTTCATCGCTTAAACATACTTCTCATTATTATAGTACGTGAACCAGAAGAGAAGTGTGTGTGTGAAGCTGAAGGAGAAGCTGTGCAAACATATATTATACCCGAATAATGAAGGGAAGGTAACGTTAATGAAATTCAATTGTTAAAAAGAAAAAGAAAGCATAATCATACCGTTGCATCGTTCTTTCCTTCTTTTATCAATCCTTCATTCTTCCCTCTCTCTCCCTTCCTTCCTTTCTGTTAAATCCTATACCATACCACTAATTCCTTCCCTTTCCTCCCCTTCCCTTCCCCTTTAAACCCATGTCATGCCAGTCCATTTTTTCCCTTCCTTTTCTTTTCTTCCATCCCATTTCCCTCTCATCCCATTTCTTCCCTTCCCTTCCCATTCCTTCCCCTGTCTACTCATCCCATCCCATCCTTACCCACCGTACCTGTCTCTTTCGTCCCTCCCTACCCCATCACTTCAGCCCCCTTCCCTCCCACTCTCCCATCACTCCCAGCACCCTCGCCGACACGCTCCCCTTTGAACAAATAAGCCACGCACCCCCCGAGGCGCCGCTAAGAAAAGACTAATTACCTGGAGATTTCACCTGTCGCGGGGAAGGTGTGCCGGCCAGGTATGATGCCTCGTGACGGCTCAGGTGAAGTGGGGCGCAAAAAGGGTTCTTGATGGGTCGGCTTTTTTGTTGTTGTTTTGTTACTTTTTTTTCTTCGTGTGTGTGTGTGTGTGTGTGTGTGTGTGTGTGTGTGTGTGTGTGTGTGTGTGTGTGTGTGTGTGTGTGTGTGTGTTCCTTGGTCCGTTTATTAATTGAGGAGCTCGGGGATCGTCTTATAGGGTCTGAATTTTTTTTGTTAATGTAATGTTTTGTGTTGATGTTTAATTTTCTGTTGGATAGTTGGTTGAATAGGTCTTGAGTTTGTGTTTCTTTAGTGTGTTTCTTTAGCGTTAGTCTTCTTTGGCTGATATTTTTTTTTGTTGGTTTTAAATCGAAGTTTTTTTCTGTTGTTATGTAAGCCGTTTTGTAAATTTGGCTTATATGTTTAGTGCCCTTTCTTTCTTTCTTTCTTTCTTTCTTTCCTCTTCTCTTTCTTTCTTGACAGACTTGTATTTTTTGCCTTTGGTCAGTGCTTTGGTCCACTTAATCGATAAGTTTGAAGCCTTGTCTAAACCTATTGTAAACCTAAAGTTGTGCTGAATATAAACTGTCACTTGAATATATTTTGGTTTGTAGCTGTCATGTCCTTCCCTTCTTGGTGGTCTGGTTTGTTACATGTATTTTTTCTTCGCATTGTGTCCGTCTGTTAAAAGAGTTCTGAATCATGTCTGAATCTTTTGTGTCTTTAACTTTGTGCCGACTGCGGACTGGCGTTAAATATATATGATGTGCGTGCTTTTTCTCCTTGTTTTTATATATATTCTTTTGTCTATTTAATTTAAGAGCTTTGGATCCTGTCTGAGCCCTTTGTGAACTAACTGTCGTGTCGAATTAGGGATTACCACTTGAGTCTATTTGATAAGAATGTTTTTGTTTTTGTTTTATTTTGCTCCCGAGATCCACTACTCACAAAGAGGTAGCAAAAGGTATTGTTATAAAGTCTCCTATTTAAGACCTTTTGATCCTGTCTAAATCCATTGTGAAGTTGTTGTCGTGTCCAATTAGGGATTTCAAGTTGAGTCTATTTGATAAGTTTGTTTGAGTATTCCCTTTAATT